>NC_092012.1:30544477-30919477 GCF_042242105.1 Pempheris klunzingeri | reverse complement strand
GTGCCAAGGCTTCCTCTCAACATGAAGGAATAAGGGGTGAACGTCCACAATATGAAAGCACAATAGCAATTTTGACTGCACTGTCCAACAGAGATATCTTTGGCTCCCCCAGCTGAGACTGAATTAATTCTGGCTTCAGAACATTTTACCAAATATTGTCGAATATTGTCAGTCTTTGGTCATGTATATTCTGGTTTTTTACATGTTAATGTTCTTGCTTTTTTGGACTATTATGGCCAGTATTGAGAAACTCATTGACTAATATTAGCTAACTATATCAGGTTTGCCATCATCCATATTCATAGTAGTCTGGATCGTGTTCAACTCTACTTTATTCCTGTTAATGACACAGTAATTACACTGTAACAGTTTGTCCGCATGTGTAATTACGCCCCCATTGTATCGTTGTAATTAGATGAATATCCACGCTTTATAACCTAAGGCGTCAAGTTGGCAAATCCAATTTCAATTTGTATGGAGTGAGCATTTTGCCTGCTTGTTTGAGCCGCGGTAAAGACCAGGGATATGCAGGCTAATCCTTGCCATGTTAAAACGCTGTTCCTCTTAAAAATGTAGACATGGGGGATTCTCTAGAGAGAGAGAAAGAGAAAGCGAGAGCCAGAGGGAGTGTATAGAGTCTTTTATAGCCAGGAGCCAAGAGGTGGGAGTGGGGTTTATGAGAAGAGGGAAGGTTGTGGAGGTACATGTAAGGGAGACTTTTGCTTTAGGCCTTCCATGCATGCAGCAAAGCCTATTTTTACACATTCAGCTACAATTTGTCTATACTGTTGCAGAAGACTGTGGAGACACTATCATGCAAAATGAGGATTTTAATGGTGGATTATTTCCATGTAAGAGCTGGCAAAAAAGGAAGCGCTTTATACAGCATCAGGCCCACGCGGACGTGATTAAGTTGCATTCATGTCAATTCTACCTGTTGCTGAACCTCCCTAACATGACTACGCTGCACAATGTGTGTTCCATCAACACAGATTGTGCGAGGCCTGATCATCACAGGAAACAACAATATTGACATGAAGTCAGTCCAAGGATAACCAAACAAAAAATGGTGATGGACATAAATGTAATTACCTCTTTGTTATGTAGAAATAAAGAATTTTATGCTCAAGGTTAGCTGCTGAGCAATATTGTAAAAAGGAAGGTCTTTAAAGGACATCTCTGACAAAGGCCTTTGTTTTTCTGCTATTTTTCTTCCTCATTTCTCCCCTTTTCACTCACTCACTGCCTTTAAACAACTGCCGTCTCAAAGACAAAACCGCGAAAGCTGACCTTCTTTCACAGTTGAGATGTTATTTTTGATTACTATAATTTAAGTTTAACTGAAAATTGCTGTGGGTAGGTGGTGGGACAGAAGCTCCCACACACACACTTGCAGGTGTGCACACAAACACGTCGAGAGAATTACATGGCCTTCTTTTTTAAAACTGAGATATTTAGATTAAGACAATGGTACTGTAGCCACATCCTGTTCACTACAGGAGCGGTATGCACACGTACTTTAAAGAGTATACCCGACACACATAGGCACATACACAACAAATATGCATGCAGGGGAGAAAGCATGACACCTTTCTCCACATGAGACTCAGACACTTTTTTTCTCACACATCAAAGTTTCTAATTTGAGAATCTCTGAGCTTCAAATGTGAATGTGTAAGTTGTGACGAAAGACAAGTTTCACTACTTGTGATTAAAAAGCAGAAAGTTGCAAAAGCAGCATACCGAACATTTATTTTAATGTTAAATCTGTTTGTTGTTACTGTTTTCAACCTCTGCATTGCTCTTAGCAAGAGTTTGAAATCTATTTTGGCACATAGACTCGCAAAGCTGCACTGTAACAATGTGATAGCCTTTCAGACATGACAATGGCAGATTGGCAAAGAGCTTGAATAGTGCCAGTGTATCAAGCAGCGTAACCTCTGACTGAGCAATCAGCTCAGGGCGAGACATTACCTGTGCACAAACTACACATACACACAAAGAGTTTGACAAAGACAACGGGATTGGTAACATTAAGGCCTTATGCAAAGAAGAAGGCTTTTTTTTTTCTTGTACAAAGTTGCCGATATACTATTTTAATTTATTTTTGTATTTACATTTTTGTCTTTAATCCTACCCTCCTTCTCCACAGATGGTGCCTAGGGGGCGAGATTTAACCACTCAACTAAATCTAATGCATTTCTTTGTGCTTTGTTAGCATTTGGTGGTAAATACTATTGGTTTTATTTGTCAATTATTATTTTAATTTTCCTTTTTTTGTGTGTATACCAAACACTGAATGTTAATACAGTACTTCTGAAGTTGTTGAAACGCCACGAGCTTAACCCATCAGATTCAAAGTGCTCGAGTCAAAAGAGACAGACAGAGAGAGAGAGAGAGAGATGCAGAGACAGAGAGAGAGGGGGAGAGAGAGAGAGATGGAGAGAGAAACTTCCAGCATTAAAATTCAGAAGATAATTACATCGGCTACACCCCCACCCTGTTGAGAAAGTGTTATGTTTAATAGTCTCTATAAAGAAAATAGGTTTTTATCTCACTCTCATTTTCATTAATTCCTAATTGGGGTGGGGGGTTGTCTGTTATTATTTCTTAGATTAAAATAAACATAGCCTGTCCCATGTTCAAACCCATCACACTACACGGGCATGATAAGGACTTCATGCCTCTGTGAATAAATAAACAATTTCGTCTCCACTGGTGGAATTAAGTTGCTTACAGCCTTAAGCTAAGCCACTCTGATTTATATTTATATTTATTTATATATTTTCTCAAAAGACTTAAAAGCACATCGTCGCTTTTGCAAATTAAGTTCACCAATTTTTTTGACCTGCTTTATATGTATATCTTTAATTAGTGTCTTGTTTAGCTTAAACCGACTGATTATCGCATAGTCGTGACCTAATTACTGCATGCGCTTCTTAACGGCAGCATAGTGCCCTGAGGAGCAAGCGAAAGTTACCTTTAAAAACTTGTGTAATCATTAGCAACGAGCCTCCCTTAATCCCACTAAACATACACTTATCTAGCCCCGACCGGCCTGTGTTTGCTGGGTAGGGAAGGGGAGGGGTATGGTTGTCTCTAACGTGTTTATTAAAGACACGTATTAATCGCTGTGGTTAAAACGAGTTCGTCCCAACGCTCCCGGTCTTTACTCATGTTCCACAGGGATCTAGACTGCTAACCTGCAAACGTGAATGCAATGGTGAAGCAGGTCTCGTCCTGGACTGTGCTCTCTGGAGTCTTCTGTTTGGCTTAATGTGAAAGGTAGCAACAACATAGAAGTGTCAGAGGACAATTGTTACTATGTCCAGAACAAAATAACTTGCACTTGAAATAGCACATACTTGTGCTGTATCTACACACACACACGTACACACACACACGCACGTATATATATATATATATATATATACATATATATAGAAAGAGAGAGAGAGAGAGATGTGATATACACAATGTGTACACTTCAGTAAAAACTCTGTATGTGTGTGGGTAAAGTATCCTATCCTATAAAACCACTCTGCAGGGTGTGTGAGGGCATGTTGGTATTTGAACACAGACGTTAAGTATTTAAGTTATGTGAGGAATGTGTGGCTCTGATTCTTCAGTGGGTATTTGGGTTATTTTCCATTTGCCTTTCTAAGAGATAGATTTGAAATAATGATATATGCACACCTACATATGCTTAAAGTAATTCATAGTAGAACCTATGTAGATAAAAATGTAGGGGAGTAATACAATAGTACTAAATTAAAGAAGGAAACATAATTCCCAAATGTATGTCAGTAGGATAAAATTGTAATCCTTTTATCCACACCTGACCAGAGAATATGAGTGGCTGTCATTCATTCTCAGTTTTTCTTTTTTACTTACCTGAGGATGGTGAGGAGGGATGTGGGCTGTCATCCTGGACGCTTCCTGTCTGGGATTGTCCTCCACCAGCTCCACTCTCTTCTGTCACGTTGGATGAACCGGGAGTGGTGGAGCGGCTGATGGACTGGGACTCAGGGTCACTGGCTGATCCACGGCGTTCATCCAGTCCTTGTTGCTGAAGTGCTTCCTCAATGCCTCTCCTGTCTTTGCCATGGATGCGGGAGTGGACAATCATCTGATGGTAGGTTCTGAAGACCCGGCCGCAATCAGGGCACTCTGAAGGCTTCTCCTTCAGGTTGGAGAGGCTGGAGAGGCTGTAGTCGATGTTTGGGCTTCCCAAGCCAGCCAGAGCTCCAGGAGCTTCAGCACTACCATGGTGAGACATTAAGTCGCGGTGACTGTCAAAGCCTCTTCCATCCTCCTTCATGGACATCATGGTTCCGCTAGCGGCCTTGGATCCTTGCAAGGCCTCTGAGAGCTGCTTCTGCTTGGAGCTATCATTGGAAGCAATCAATGAGTAGTCTTGTTTATCCTTTGAGAAGGAAGCCAAGGCCCCAGCACCACCCATATCATCCTCCTGTCCTGGGGGTATATGGTGCTGGTGCTGGTGCTGCTGTTGCTCTTTCGGCATGAAAGCCCTGTCCATAGCCATGCCACGAGCCATTATCTGCCAGGCTTGGTAGCTATTGAGAGAGTCCATCTCAGCCACTTTTGCTGCGGCCTGGAGGCGCTCCATGCAGCTTGACTTGAGTGGTGGCACGAGATTGAGACAACCCAGGAGTGACCGCTTTTCATTTTCACCCAGCCCATGGCCCATTCCTCCTGCCATTGGCCCAAGCAGCTTCCCTAACATCTCTTTTTCCTTCATGGCAATCCCTGCCTTAGCCAGCATGTGATGCTGCTCAGTCAGGCCCTGTTTGTCTGGTGACAGGAAGCCTCCCTGAAGACAGGAGATGTAGCGGGAATAAAGATTGGCATGAGCTTCCTGAGCCAGATTGCTCATGCTATTGACAGCGGCCATATCCTGCTCACTGGGCTGGGGCGGCTTGTTCTTGATGGCCAGCTTGTTGAGATGCACCTTCATATGGTTCTTGAGGAACCAGGGTTCCTTGAAACGACGGCCACAGATTTGGCAGCAGTGTTCGAAGGAGTCCTTGTGCTTACGCATATGGCCCTTGAGGAACCAAGCTTGGCTGAACACCTGGCCACACACATCACAGCGAAATTCAGTGGCATTCTGTGTGCCTCCAGCACCACCAGCACCCTGGCCCTGTGTGGTCTCGGCTGTGATGTGAGCCTTCTCCACGTGACTTATCAGATCCTCTTCGTGGGAAGCAGCAAACTCACACAGAGTACATTTGTAGGGCTTGTGGAGTATGCGGATGTGGCGGTCCAGCTCCTCGCGCTTTTTGAACTTCCCTTTGCAGAAGGTACAGCGGAAGCCTGTAGTTGGATTCAGGGACTGTTCATCCTGGGTGCCAGCCGGCTTGGGTGAAGAGGAAGGTTGGGAAATTATATCTGGAGTGGCAAGGCCAGAGGGTGGGAGGAGGCCACATGCTGAGCCTAGTTGCTGCTGATGGGTGTTAGAGCTGCTATTGAGGCCCAGATGGGGTATTTGAGCTGTCTGGACAAGACTGCCACTCCCTCTCATTTGCTTATCCCTCAGGATTGCCCTCTCCTCCAGCTCATGCAGCAGCCTATTCTCCTCTCTGACACGGCCACGGCCCTTACCAAGATTCCCCAGCTTGTGGGTGCGGAGATGGATCTTCAAGTTGCCCTTTTGAGCTGCTCGGTGGTCACAGTAGGGGCACTTGAAGGGCTTCTCTCCTGTGTGTGTGCGCATGTGCAGTGACAGGATGCTGTTAAAACGGAAGCGCTTGCCGCACAATGGACAGGGGTACTTCCTATTCTTGCGGGCATCATCTTCAATATCATTCATTTGGGACATGATGCCCAAGTTCTGGCCATTGAGAAACTGCTGTAGGTCAACACGCCCATTCAACCCACTTAGTGCCCCCGCGTCAATATCTCGGTTGAGCTGATTGGCTAGGAGAGCCATCTGACTGCTGATAGGTTGACTGGCCAGGGCTGCGTGGTGGGTCTTGTCGTCCAAAGGCGTGGCTGCTTTTTCTTCAGGGATCTGTTGTGGGCGGTGTAGATCAGGAAAGGCGTGTCCTAGCTGGGCAGTAAGCTGATGGAGCTTTTGACTGATGGGGTAGCGGCCATTTAACACTGCACTGCTCAGATGGGCATCAGCGTCAGGCACCGCTGACGACACACCAAGACACAAACTAGAGTCCTCCATCCTGTAAAATCAGACAGAAGGAAGAAAAAAAACATCAGAAATAATAGAATTTACAATTTCATAGGAAAATATTTGAAAACAATGGAGATTTCAGAAAACAAAAATTGCATTTAAAAGGCACTCTGGTATGGCGGGTGATGGTGTGCTCTCCATAGCTGCTTTCCAGACCACAAAAAGAATATTATCAAACCACATGTTCAAATCTAATGTGTTACATCATTGAAGGAAAAAAAATCACCTGTGCTTTGTCACCTAGAACAAGGGAATACAATCCATTGTCTTTGATGCACAGAGCACTGCGTCAATTGTCAGCACCAAGGGCCTGGAGAAATGCTGTGACTCCTTAGAAGTTTTTCAAAATGTAACACCATTTTGGATGGAATAATTACTCTGTAAACACAGTGAGCAGTGTATAATTAAGCTACTTGTGCCCATCCTATCAGAATTCCACCAATTACACGCCTTAATGAAACGGAGCAACGGCATTGTCGGCAAGCCACCGCAATACTACAATTATGATATTAACAATAGCACTTAAAACCAAGGGGTTATTCCAGTAAACACAACACTCTTATCTTGTTGCCACGACACTTGTCTTGGCGCAAAATTCCATTAAAGAGCTGCACTACATTTGATGTGAATCACTTTGCTCTCCCTTTGCTTCTCTCTCTCTGTCTGCCTTCTTCTCTCTACCTAACTCTATTACAGTTACTATTATGGAAAAAAAACAACAGTTGGCCATGATCAAAGGGTTCTCAATGCAGGATTGGTTGACACACAGCAGACAAGTATACCCTCAAGTCTAAGAGAAATAAGCAGGTAGTAGTTTCTTTGTTGTATTTGTTCTACCTACTGGGTTGCTAGAATGCTACTGTACCAAAACATATCACGATTTTTGAGCATGTTATACTGTCAGTGAAAGTGTAATATCAGTGAATAAATAACACAAAAACCAATATCCTAACATTGGTTTTAATGCAGATCCATCTGCTCTCCAGATGGAGAGGTATAAACATCTATCTGCACACTTCCTCTCGCTGCTCACAGGGGTCAAACTCTCAGAAACAATGACCACGGTTCTGCTTTGGTCAACAAAATATTGTATAATATCTCATTAAGCTGATTAGTATGCTGCCTGGTAACAGTAGCAGCCACTGTGTTAAAACACATGATTTTAATCATCAAAAAATCCTTTCATGGAGAGGCGGTGTAAAGCACTGGCATTAGGTGAGTTCACTTTTAAGAGAAAGCAAGATCATTTTAGAGAGCTTATGGATCCAATCTGGCAGTAATGGGGCACACCCACATTAAATATGTGCACACATGTTCAGTATACATTTTACAGGCACGAAGGGCAACTAAGGTTATGTCTGACTCTGTCTTTCTTTTTCTCTCTCTCCACCTACAGTATGTGTCTGAAGCATGAAGGACTCTAGATTGTGCTTGGCTTGTTTGTTTTCTCATTCATTTGAATTTTTTCACTCTTTTTCCCTCTCTCTCCCATCAGTAGGAGGTTTGTAGACATAAGGGGTGCCTGTTCTTTTAGCCACTGGCCCCTCCAACACACTGTCCATGGTGGATTCTTATCTTGTGGACATGAATTAGGCACTGTGACCAGCTTCCACTTGTGTTTAAAGGAATGTGACACTTGTAGGCTGCCCTTTGAATTCTCCTTATTTCTCCCCACAAGTATCTTAAGCAATTCCACTGAATTCATTAAGAATATAATGAGCATGCTATGTTCTGCAGGCTTATGTGTACCAGCTAGATATGCTTGTGTCAAAGCCTACTTAAATTTACGACAGATCTTATGATTGTGCTGTCATGTGATTTGAATAATGCTGCACTCATCTAAGAAATAAAGCATTTTAAAAGCCCAATAATAAAAGTTAACACCTGAATGAAATACATATATATACTGTATATGTGTATATTTATTATGAGAATAATATTGGGAGAGAATTGCTAGGAAAGATAAAACTTTGTTAGACTGCTTTAAATGGCTTAGGTTTTAAATTGTATTTATGTGACAGCCCAGCTTCCATCACCAGGCGTGCTTATATCGGAGAAGACCTTATTTGAATGGGCCCTTTTTACAGAGGCGGCTGCCTTTTGGAATAGAAATCTGTGATTTAAACTAGGCTGATGAGCTGTTGCTCATTTGGGGAGATAGCAGCTTGCCCTTTTCTTCAATTTGATTTCTGCCTTTATCTTTAACATATAACAAAGGCAGATAGACAATGGAATAATGTGAAATGAACTGACAAATCCAGTTTGTGTTTTTTATAAACGTATCCTGGCTGACGAGCATATGCAAATGAGGCACATTAATATGCTTGCCTTGCTCCCGAGTCATTTTATATTTTTTCCCCTGATTAAAAAGGACATTTCTTATGTGACATCCCCCCTCTGCTCATATCAACACACACATGCAAGGGAATTTGAGGGTTGTGTACAAGTAGGAACACATACACACCCAGGCAAAGACGCACATTCAAACACAACCCTTTGACTACAGACAACAATTCAATATGCACATGCCCTCTAAAAGACACAGTGAGTATGTTGCAACTCACCAAGCACTATCAAATGGCTGCCCACAGAAATCACATCAATACCTCTTTCTATTTGGATGTCGTCCCAACTATGACTGTCACTGTTATGAGTCTCTTGCAAAATATTCATCAAACATACAGGATAAAACAACTGTTAATGTAACAGCATTGTGCTTTTCTAAGATCAAAGTTCAGGTTTGTCATTCTTACCGGTTGCATTAAGGAAAGCCGCGGTGTCACTTTGACGCTATTATGTCTCACTGTCTGCCATGGCTGTGTAGTCAGTGGAGACTCTGACATGAACAACACATCCACACACTCGCTTTACACCGGTACAGTATCTATCTGCCGTTATTCTAACCTATATAACCTTATCACTTCCTGGCATGTGAAGCAATGCTGTCTCATTAAACCTATTGGCTCTTCTGATACCTCTAAAACCACAAAGACTTCCTTTAGCATTTTCTCACGATGGTTCAGTTGTTGTCTTTATAGTTAGTGGTTTAATATTCAGCAAAGCACCACGTGCACCCATAAACACACCAAATCCTCCGCACATTCATGCACACACACACAGAAACTGATTTCACTCGGTTTCTCTAAATGCATTTTTCTTCACTGCTCTTTTTTTTTTCTCTTCAAGCCTCAGCTTAATTATAAGTGGTATCTGTGACACAATGGAAGTGTATTTCAGTCAGCATTTGAATGTGCGCAGTTCATTTCTGTCTTATCAATGGTACCATGCATCATAAATGCAAAAGGGATTTATATGTGTTTCTCTCTAATTGCAATCATATAAATTATTGAAGTATATTAAAGGCGGTGTCAATATTAGGAATGACTACCTATCTACCATGTTTTGTTTGAAATATATTAAAATTTCAAACAAACTTCTGACTATACTACTTGAATTAATTGTCAGGCCTGAGTTTTGTCATAAAACTTTCCTCTGACATTTAAGACAAGATGAGGAGAAACTAAAGGATCGAAAAGCTATTAGTTGAACTTTACTTTGTTATTTTGACATATATCGACACAAAACCCATCGACTAATCACAAAGCAATACCTCATTAAGTCCTAATGAACAAATTCACTGCATTAAACAAATCAATCATTATTCACAATGTGCTGAATTCCATCATATTTGCACCAAATCATTAATGAGACAGGGGTGGGGTGGGGTGGGGGGGGGGTGAAGCGACAGCAATCTGACGTTGAAGGGACAACATATGTTACATGAGAGTTGAATGCTAAGTATTTTGTGATTGCACAAGCGACAGGGACATGAGATCCATTCCAAAACTGTAAGGGTGTTTTCAAAGCACAAACGGAGCTTCATTTCAAAGATCAATTACTTCTGTGTAAAAGTTGGTTTAGTTAGAGTTAATGCTTTGGTAGGTAGAACAGACCAGATATGAGTTTCTTCCTGGCTTGTGTTTTGTTTCTATCGCAGGTGGTCTTTGCAAGGCGTCTAATTAATCCAATAAAAAATCTGCCTTGTTTTCCTTCCTCTCTCTCTCTCTCGCTCGCTCTTTGACTTCACTGCATTATTACTTTCTGTAATGAGGCGAAAACACTCTGAACTGCACATGGAAGACAGTCACACAACCCCTGCCAGATTCAATCCCAACTCCATCCCATGCCTACAGCCTCTTGATCAAAACTCATAACTCAACACTATCAAAAGGATGTGAAGCTTCAGTGATGGATTGTTCTATTTTAAATGGAAAAAAAAAGTAGACTTGCAGACATGGCCAAGTTGAGATCTCATCTAGTATTGATTCTTTTAAAATGGGGATGATACATTTTGCTTAAAGATATGGGCAAACATACATTTATTTTAGCTGAAAATGATAATACCAATACAATAACTTACATAACACTCAGTTACCAAACACATTCTTATAGGACCAATTTGTAGCAGGCACAGTTCTAAAAAAAACAACACTGGAAAGACAAAAAGGCATTTTTTTTACATGAACACAGAACATCCAACAATTTAAAACTTATGAATAACATTGGATTAACATAACCCCCTGCTCTGCTTTAACGCAGAGAAAATAACAGCAAGGGAGCAAGGATTTGATGAGAGCACAGACTCAATAGATCAGTGAAGAATATGAATGAACAGGAGCCTTTGCCTTTCCCTCTTTCTCTTGCACAATATGTCATTGAGGGCTATTTAAGAGGTCCTGTCAACAGGTAGTTCAACTTTCAGCTCATCCCTGCTGATCAGTGGGAGCCCTCCTGACAGAGAGAAAAGAAAGACACCGGGAGGGAGCGAGAGGGAGAGAAAGAAAAATGTTGTGGGTCTTTTTATCTGTCCGTCGCTCTGACAGCCTTGCAGGGGATGCCATGGGAGGAAGATCAATGCAGGACAAGCGGATTCCCACAGTTCATTGTTCCGGGCCAGCCAAATCATCTTCCCAAGACGGCCGGGAGCTCAAAGCTTCCCTTTATGATAACCATCCCTGGTATTATTCCCACTATGATGATGGTGACCTGCAGATGTCTCTGTCTGTGTGTGTGTGTGTGTGTGTCTGTGTGTGTGTGACTGTGTGTGCGTGTGTGTGTGCGCGCGCATGTACATCTGTGAGCACCTCTCCCCTCCTGTGTGCGCTACAATAGCGGTCACAGCGGCGTGGACAGACCCCTGCAGCAGCGAATAAAGCACAGCGATGAGCGTGGGATTAATAGCGCCAAACATTTGTTAAGCTGTCTCTGTTTAGTGAAGTACAGTGACAGGAGCCAAAGCCAAAAAATAAATAAACATTATAGTAATTGACACAATAATGATAGTGAACGTTCCTCATCTTATACTTATACGCTGCATCAATCCTGCTGTAACACAACAGCTACTGGATCTTCTTCTGATTGCCAATGACATTAGGTATTAAACGGATATTTATAATTTTGCTGATACTGTCCTTTTCAGAAGCACTGACTATCAGCCTATCAAAGCAGACAAAAGCAGAAGGAAGTGTTTCTTTAACTTGGCACAATCTAGAGTTCCAGCGTAAAACCTACAATAAGATCTGTGCCATGTAACTTTAAGTAGCTTTAGATGGTCACATGCTGTTTCAGACACTTTCCCACAACAAAAGTACAGTTGTCTATTTTTTGTTGCATAGGCCACTTTAAATAATTCAATGATTGATTTAATAAACTTAATGCTGTCCATGTACAACAAATCACAATCACTACAGCACAGACATTGTCTCTGCACATTCATTTCCACAGTGGGGTTAAAATGAATGGAAACCGACTGCTGCCTGGATAACATAAATGATATTTGTTACACAAGCAAAAAATCTGAATCACTACACTGGGCCTTGGAATTAATTAGGGTGAAACCACAAGCCCTAACATAGGTAATAAAAAGAAAAATCATTAACTGCCACTGGATGGACACTCCACTGTTTCCCTCTGACAGCTTAACAGTAATCTTTACAGACCCAAACTTAAACTCGTACTGCTTCTCTTTAGAAATGTTCTCTTTATTGTATTTATTCATGCTTATATACTGGTTCTGTACACACCAATACAACAGTGTGGCCTCTTAGATCAATGTCCTTAAAAATGTGCCTCTGGTGTTTTGGAATGTACCTGTATGGTTTGGTCTGCTCTGTGTCTGGTGACTAAACTCTTCTTCCTGTCAAATCAGTCAGAAAACCAGGACACAATACCGTGTGTGTGTGTGTGTGTGTGTGTGTGTGTGTGTTGGACAACAAACATGGCAGTGTGAGCGCTCACGCATGGTTAGACTGCGGGAAGAAAGAGGCCAGAGAGACAATGACCACAGTGTATCTGTCATAGCTTACATCACTGGTCACCCTCTGCGCTGCATGTCAATGCTGCAAACACACACACACACACACACACACACACACAGAAATCTGCAGGTCACATTATGGGCCAGCACTGCCTCTGTGCTTCTTGCAGTGTGACTGCAGTGATGACATGCAAGATTCAAGATTGAGACTAAAAAGTCAAGTTCAGTCTTACTCAGGTGGTGGCAGCGAGAAAGAGACAAACACAGAGAGAAAGTAGTTGAATGTCAATACGGCCTAAATAACAGAATATCAGAAATAATTGCTGTTTTCTTCCGCTCATGCTGGGCGCATTCTGGTAGAGTTTTGCATAATGACTACAGTCAAGGGGGGTTGGTGGTGGAGGTAATGGTGGTGGGTGTGAGGCAGCGGTGGAGGTGGTGGTAAAGGGAGGGGTTGTTGTGACAGGTGCTGAAATCAAACTAGGGAGGCAAGGGAGACAAAGGTTCAATTTACCAAGAGGAGACTTTAATTGTTACACAGCTAATTAAGAGAAGAAGGATCTTTTTTTTTTTACTCAACTCTCGACTATTTACTGCAAGCTGTGTGTGCATACATTGGGAGGCAAACTGTGCCTTCAAGCCAAGTGAGCCTATAGTAAAGACTCACAGCGCGTGTTCGCGTGTGTGTGTGTGTGTGTGTGTGTGTGTGTGTGTTTGTGTGTGTTTGTGTGTGTGTGTGTGTTTAGATAAAAGATGAGGTGCTACCTCAACATACAACATATCTTTTCACAGGTTTTCTGCTGTTGGGAGTTTGGGACTTTCTCTTTATTTTTTTCAACTAAAACACAAGTCTATGGCTAATTAGCAGCACTCATTACAGGAAGCGAGTCAGGTAATTATTTTACATCATGCTGCCGATAATTGAATGATTCTTCAATGTCTGAATGTCTGTTTGAAAGAATCTCTTTTTCTTCAGCCCCCCCCTCCACTCCCCACCCCTTTACTCCCTTTCTCTTTGTCTTTGAGGGAGATAAGAGAGAGGCTGAATACAGGTACTGCTGCCATATGCTCTTGAATGAAAAAGCTCTTCTGTCGAAGCAAATGGGATTTTTAAATATTGAAACTGCTGCATGTCTTTTTAATATGACCGTGTTAAATCTTTCTTTATTCCATCACTTTGATAAACTCCCCTCTTTCTATCTCTCTCCTCTCCCACTTTCCGCGCCGCTTCTTTTTTGTTAATCTGAAGAGTTTGAAGGGAACTTTGGCTCTCTGAGAAGTAGTTAAACTTATTATGCAACCATGCTGTGTCTTTTTTTTTTTCTTTCTTTAAGCAGCACACTTCCTGTTTAAGAAAGCAAACTAATCTTATCAAAGCCATCAGCTCAGACTTGAAATGCTTGCAATTCTCTGCATATGTTACAATATCTCTTAGTGGCCTCATAACTGCTATTGTTCTCACATGCTTTTGGTGTGACTGCGGAAGAAGAGAGAGGAAAAAAAAATCACCACACTTTGTCTCATTTCGCCTCAAAGTCAGATATGTACAGCCAGCTAATGTGGCACTTAATATAAAACGAAAGAAAGAGAGAGAGAGTGAGGGAGCACTATCTACTTTAAGACCAGGGTGTATTTATTACAGACTAATTGTAGCAGAGGAAGTGCTTTGGACTGGTGTGCTCTCGGGAGAGAGGGTGGAGGGCCTCAGGGACATAAGAGAGCATGTTTATCTATCAGGCTTTATCAGAAAAACATTGTGGCGACTGCTCTTAAGATCAGAGATGGGGTTTGGGAGGAGTGGAGGGGGATGAAAGGTTTACAGGATGAAATAAAAGGAATGAAAGACGGACGAGGAGCAAAAAGCGTAAGAGAGGAAGAGACATGCCAGTGAGGCAGCTTTGGCATCGATGCCAACGCCTCAGTGAAAGGCAGCCGTGATTAAAGCAGGAAGGAGAAGTTGGGTGAAACCTCAGAGAAGCTTTTTTTTTTTTTTTTCTGTTGGCTTCTCTGTGAACCGGACTGAAAAAAACACTGTTATACATACACACACACACACACACACACACACACACACACACATGTACATGTGGCGGTATTGTCAGTGTGAAACTCCAACATAAAAAAGTAGAATCCAAGACTGTGTGTGTTTGCATGTGTATAAACACTTGAAAGATAAGTGTGATAAGTGCAGTGATTCCCAACCCGGGTTCATCTGTCAGGGGGGGGGGGGGCATGGCAAACAAAAACATTTGGTAATCACTGCTCTAAAGCGAGGACAGTGTTTGCAGCGCTCACTTCTGTAACAGGACTGATTATGATTAAGATCAGAATAACATTTAGACTGGCATTATGTTTTATGCTAAATAAGTCTTGTCAATAGCCAGTAAAGATGCTCACAAGTATAGTAGCACCAGTCTGTGCTGTGTGTTTGTGTGTGTGTGTATCAGTCTCTGAAGGTGTGCTCTGGCCGTATCCCAGGATTCCTTGCGTCTGTCTACACCAGAGCTTCGGCTCAGAGCTGTCTATCCCGGCCAACACTGCATTTCTCTCATTCTTCTCTGCCCTGTCTGACCTTCAACATCGTCACCGACTTATCTTCCACTACAAAGGCTACAGTACACACACTCATTAAAAAGACACAGCATCACACACACACACACACACACACACACACACGCACACAGATTTTTGTGTGTGTGTGCTCTGGCGGGGGGCTAAGTTCATTAAGGCAGTGGATATTTATAATGAAAAATGACCTCTCTGTAGTACACTGTATGAACTTGTCCCTCAAGACATACAAATATATACACACACACACACACACACACACACACACACACACACACACACACACACACACACACACCGTCTGTATTCAAACTTACACAAAAGAGACTCTCTTGTAACTGTCCCACTACATGCACGTATACACATGCTTGGACTATGCACTGATGTAATGATATGCTATTCTGTGAATTTAATACATCAAGATATGTAAAACAATGTATTTCCATCTAATTAGGTGCTAAGTTAAAACAATACATTACTTAAATCCCAAACCTCTCTGCTGTGGAAGGAGTGATTTGTATCTACGGGAAGCACAACTGCTGCTATTAGTGTCTGAGTGGTTAGCAGGGGTTGCTCGGACTTCACAACTTTTATTGTTTGTGACAGAAATATCTTGACATTTACAGTAGCATTGTGAAAATGTCTGACACTGATGCTCTGGCCAAGACGAGCTAGCTCACTAGCCGGCTGCTAACTGCTTGTCCCTGCCACTTGACAGAGCACCGAGGAGGCTGCATCAGTTTCCCTCAAATTTCTCCATCAACACACACACACACACACACACACACACACACAGCATCTCCTCCATGAGTTCCAGAGCTGCCCCAGGGTGTTGGATGTGGACAGTGGTGGGAGGTGGAGTGGGGGGTGTGGGTGGTTATAATCTGTGCGCCCTCTGCCGTCTCCCACCCCCACCTCCTCTTCCTTTCTGCCTCACCTCCTTGGCAATCCCCCCTCTCCCCTCACCACACTCCTCCCATCCCTCTCCATATTTTCTCCCCCTGTATCTGATTAAGTTAACAATGTGGTGTTATTTGCATGCTGATTTTGCAGACCCCAACCCCGCCCCCCCAACGCCGCCACCCGCTCTCTCTTTCTCTTTCCTTCTGTCTCTCTCTCCCTCTCTCTCCTCAATTCTCTGACAAACAAGAGAGGCAGGATCAGAGTAATGTGATAGCACAGCAGCCAGCCAACGCAATCTGCCTCAAAGACCAGGTGTTCGCAATCCACCTCCCTCTTAATTCCTGCCCCCATCATTTCTCTTGTTTTTATTCCTGTAATTCTTCTCTCTTCTTCCCTCCCCTAGTTCTTCTTCTTCTTCTTCGTCTCCTCTCATCTATCCCTGGTGTGTTTATAAGGTTGTATTATAATCAAATCTGGAGCGAGGGAGGCCTGTCTTTTTTTATTAATTATAGGCCGCAGCTGATGTGAATGTATTCCGAAAGCATCTTCAAAATAGGTCGGCGGTACAGTTTGCTATTCTTATCACATTTAAATGTCAACACGGTGCAAAGCCCTACAAATTAGTTCAGGCAGGCTTCAACCCCCATTTAACATTTAAAGCGCCATTCTGTAGGGCTCAAAGAGCGATTTAAATCAGTTTACACACACACATATATACAGAGATATCGCTTCGTCTTTCAAACTTCTCATTTCAACACAGACATTTGACTGCCAACCTTTGCCTGAGAGAATTCAGTGCACCATCAAGAGGAAGGGAGGGGGGCAGGATGAGAGAACAAAAAAGAGATATAAAGCAACAGAAACAATGCATTAGCTTCATGAATAATAAATCTGCCCGTCTATCCGTGCAGAAAAGATCCAGGTTTTCAGCATCTCTGCATAAATCCACTGTCCGAATGAATAAATCAGAACAGGGGGACATTTTCTTGAGCTTCAGCCTATCACTGGTAAATAACAACAATGATCTGAAACACATCTGTTCATATGCAGTGCCAGCGAACCCCTATAGAGCAGCATGAGACAATAGAAGCCTTACATTGTTGTTCCACATATTGGTGGCTGGGCATACCAAATACAGTTTACCCATCTTACAGACACACGTACACATAAAAACTCCCAAACACAGATCTATTGAAAGAAACAAACACAATTAACAAACAGGAATCACGTACAAGCCACCATAAAACAGTCGACATTAGTATCCTCCACAAAAACACATTTGTATTATCCGTCTTTCAATAGGAAATCTGAGATGACTCGCCATGAATTAAAAGCTTGATTCGTCGGACGTGACAGCTGGACATAATTAAAGGGATAAAATATTAGTGAAGTTAAGAACCATGGCTTGAATCCCGGTATTAAACAACTCGTCAAACTTTTGTAAAAGTCACAACACCTCTTTAGTTTTAACTATGAACCATTACACATAAATCCTAAGACCTTCTAAGCACATTTGAAGCAGTTTGCTAGACTTCCCTAAATGGATGGTTTGAGCTGTTCGGCCAGGTCATTATGATTAATAAAAGTAGCACCACACGATCATATTCTCAGGCCTCTGTGGTGCAGCCCACAAAGAAGGAGATCATAATATACAACCCCACTGACAGGAAGAATGATGATAATGGATGATTCCGCAAAACACCAGGTTACATTAATTAAAATCCTTTTCAGCGTTCATTGCCAAAATAAGATTGTTTCATTTCTAAATATGTATTTATGATGATTACACTATGTTAAAGATTCGCAAAAGATTTTGGTTACAGAGAATAAATTATGGTTTGGGTTAAAGGCTGAGGTATGCTTAAGGTTAGGCAACGCTGTGTCATAGAATATATGTACTAATCTGCAACATTTGTGAAATGTAATGCCATCTGGACTGCATTTTACCAACACAATGAGGTAACATTGTTGATGAACATATCTGGCATGTCACAAAATGTTGATACTAAACTTACCGGTATAATGTTCACTGGCAAAGCCTGCAGCACAATATCCAAATGTAGCAACTAAAGCATTACAACATTTTTTAAAACATATTTCAGCACTTGCAGCACAGAGGTTAAGATGAAAGAAATATTGTAGTCTTATTGAAATGTTGGGAAAATGTTTACTGTATTGATATTTGACTGAAACCACAGCTCTTCTTTAGCCTTGACTAAAGGGCTTTCTTGCCCAAATAGAATCACATTGGGACTCAGGATGCAACCCACTTCTCCGCAAAACAAACACATTATAAACGTAATTTCTAGGAGACGTGGTTGGTATTGGATGTCAATCATGGGTTGAGGAATCATTAACATGAATGTTATTCGCAACAGTGCTGGTCTGTCCACGGATGGTCATTGGTATCCAGCTCCAGAAAATGCTATTAAGCAGACCTTGAATAAAAAATCATCATTACTATTATTTTCTAATCAAACTACTTTACAGATTTACTTCATGCGCGGGCAGTACGCTGTTTCTACAACTGTAGTTTGGAGGAAAACAAACTCTGTGCCATCACCCACTTAAAATGACAAATCCTTCAGTGTGATATGACACAACAACAAAACAGTGCAATCAAAACCACTGACTCTAGTGAATACTTTTGACCTAGCTGGGTACAGAGTTGCCTTCGAGATAAGCGTGTGCAGTGCACACACACACATGCGCACGCTCACACACATATCCAAGAAAGAGCCCCCAAGTCAGAAGGGCCTATGACAAGGGAAAGGGGTGATGTTCAGCCTTAAGGAGAAGTTGGCTCTGTCAAGCTGTTTCATGCCATCGAGATGCAGGATCAACTACGAGCCTAGGAGACACAATCACACACACACACACACACACACACACACACAGCCCCGGAGCTGTAGGCTTGTTATGAGACTTGCTTTGCATCGTTACACTGCTGACCCCGGTTGTTCCAGTGACTGTATGAATGTCTAGGAGGAGCCAACTCAAGCAAACAAAGCAGACTATCGCAGACTTTGGTGAGACAGAAGATAACAAAAGTCTCTAGAAGGACATTCTGAAAATTTAAAAAGACAAGATAGGGATCCACAACTCTATTACAGTCCTCTATTGAGTTCAGTCCATTTTAGTTATTTATCAGTTAGTCTATCGTTATACTATATACGCATAAGTATATATTAGGTAGCCTAATATGAGAACAAGAGCCAGTGTAGGGGTCACAGTGAGACTTCAGTATCAGCTTACAATTGCCCTATTACATCAGCATAAGTAACTGAATCCAAAGAGCTAACTAGCTTATAAGAGACCCAATCCCTCTGACTGGCTTTCCTCTACCTCTAGGCATGGCTATGACTCTTTCCCATCCAGCTCAAAGGAGAATGCGCTATGAGTGCGCCTAATGTGGACTCACTGAAATGTCAAAGCATTATATATCCTTTTCCGCACAGAGTGGCCCCTAAGGGTTTAATTGACTATGCTGTAAAGTGAGTTTGAGAGCCGTGAGAGAGTGCGATGAAGATGAATATGTTTCATTACAGGGCAAACAGAGCCTGATGGCTGGAATTGGCATTGAAAGAGGAGGAAGAGTCTAATATGGATGAAACACACATTTATCCATTCACAATCCACAATGAAATGTACGGGCGTAGCTATCCACCGCTTGGCTAATCACCTTTAGTGAACTTATCGGGGTAGCGATTCATATTTAACATGTGTTCTTTTCACCTCTTTCCTTTTTTTTTCCTTCTCTCCTAGTTGGCCTCTGTCTTTCGTTGATCCAAACAAGGAGGGAACAAGCTTCCAACGACTGCCTGGCGACTTCAAATACTTGTCAAACAAAGAACAGAGCAGAAGACAGAGGGAAGAAAAGGGGCCCCGCTACTATCCCGCGGCCTTCGTTTACCAATTATACTGAGTACCTGCTGACAGGTGGGTTGTCACAGTGTCTGCTTAGCCACCCAACTCCCCTCATCTTCCCCCCTTCTACATCCCATCACTTTCCATCCCACTCTGGTAGAGTTTACCACGTGCTGTGGAGAGGAAGCTCCTTGCACCTCCAGGCGAAAACGGAGGAGACAAAAGAAGAGACGGATAAAGAGGATGCGGAGGAACATAGTGAAAGTTTAGCTTCAAGACTCAGGCTTTGATTTGGAAAACATTTAAGAGTGACAAGACTGATGATGAAAAGGTTATCAGAGTTAAGTTAAGGGGTTGAGGGAGCTACAGTATTTACTGCTCTCTCATAGAACTAGTTCACTATGAGTTTTTGAGAGCCAGTGGTGCCATTGTTCTTTCTTTTTATTTTGGAATAGATCTAGCAAATAATTTAGATCATAATAATGGGAAAGTCAGGCTGCAGGTGATTTAATTGGACATAACCAGGCTCTAATAACCACTTTATTTTTACTGTAGTATTGGTTTGTAACAACATGCATCAACACCAGTGAAATGATATATACTCTTCTTTCAAGTTGATGCCAATTTAATCTTTTTTTAAATCATTTTATCATATGGTAGTGTAATATCGCTGTCCATGAAACGTACACAAGGTGCTTATAATATAAAAAATGGACAACATTTTTGACAAAATTCCAAAGTATCGTTTTTTTTATTGACCACGTCTCTCTCCAATAGCTTCTTTTTCCTGAAAGACTGTGAGGATGTTTGAAGACAGGGGGCCTCCCCCCTACCCATTTATCCTCTGTCTTGCCGCCTCAGAAACTCAGCCAGCCAACGAACACGACTGAGACAAAACATAACCATAATGGCTCATTAAAAGGAATGGAGACGACTTAGGCAAACAAAGCAGCCTTCACTGGGCTGTCACCGAAACTCCTGTGATGGTGCGTCCAAACTCACGCTGGTGACAAGGAGGCGAAAATGTCTTCCTCCCACCGAAACTTGCGATGGTTTGGAGTGTTTTGACTGCGCCTGACGTGTCTCTGTATTTGTTCAGTGACAAATCTAATGTGTGCACAGCAGAGTGACAGACCGCTGTGCTCCGGAGGGATGAGAAAGTGTGTGTTCACCCTGTTTTTCTCTGCTTCCATAGAAGAGGTGTGCGCGCTACTTGTGCAGAAATGCCCCACTTCTACAGGGAGTTAGATTTCTCGGTATTAGTATCAGGGTAGGTTAAGGTTAAGCTAATCGTTAAGCCTTAACCAGCAGCTTAGGAGTATGGTGCCAGTCAGACGTTTAGGTTGGGTTTGAGGACTCAAGTTCTTTACATACAGATTTGGGACAAATTTCAACAAAGTTTCTCAGTATGATGTTGGTCCAGCTCAAGCCTCAGGAAGAGCTCCAGTGCTCCTTGTTATAGATTCTCCAAGTCTCTGAACTCTGCTGGACTGATGGCACCTTTCTTACGCCATGATATACCCTCATTTGGTCTTTGATGATGGTGGTGGAGATAGCTGTTCACTGTGTGTTCAGCATGGCCTCCTCAGATGCAGGAAAAGCGGAACATGACATTCCTTTTACATTTACAGCATTTTACCATTATACAGCGCATGTTTTCTACTTGTTTTATCACTCCTCTTGTCTTTAAAAAGTATGCTGGCTATCAGGTTAATGCTGTGTGTTTTGGAGGAAAGCAGAAGCGGAACTGACTGGGTAGGGGTCACCACAGACCAGCAAGCCAATCATCAACAAAGGTTCAGGGGTCTGCGTGCCTGCTGGTGCACACACCATTTTGCAAAGCAAATCGCAAGAACCATGCATCGGCTCCCAGCGGCTGTGTAATTGGGTTGAATTGTGGTGACTTTGAAGGCAGTAGCATATGATTCACATTTCACACTTTAATACCCATCAAGCCATTTAGTGACCTCTTGTATCACATATGTAAGCCTCTGCATTCGTGCAAATGTATCTCCTATTATTTAACTTTTCTTTTCCACCGTTCTCCCAAACTTATGACACTGGATAAATCAAAATAGTGGCAATCAATCAGTACTCAGTGGTATGGTGCATTCTGTAAACTCTATCATGTTGTCGTACACTCTACTAAAGCTCTTCAACTTCTTCTGAAACATGTTTCTCACTTTTTTCTGACTGAAGCTAGCGTGTACAGCTAATCCCATAGGCCGCCACTGACCCAGCACCTACTGCAGTGAAAGCACAGTCGTATCTGCTTAGCAATCCCTCAGTAATTAAGGAAGGCCCGCACCATGCCTAAACCTCTCCCTGACACAGTGTTGTGTCTGCACTGCATGGAGACAAGGAGTCATAAGAGGCTTAAGGCTCATGTACCTGCCGCGCCGTATGTGTGTGTGTGTGTGTGTGTGTGTGTGTGTGTGTGTGTCGTGTGTCTGTGTGTCTGTGTTTCAAGAAAAGAGGGACAGAAGATTAAAAAAGTGATCGGAAAAGTAGAATTAACCACCTTTACTGCCTTCTTAATTACTGTGAAGTCCACCTCTGTGTGAGCCGCACTATAAATACCCTCCAACTCCCAAGAGGCCCTGAAAATCCAACTTGTAAATGAACGAACACACACACACACACACACACACAGATACACACACACACATCCTTTTCACAGAATGACCAAAAACTGAACCCGACACTTCTCAGAAACTGGGCCAAACCATATGTCCTTCTGTGTATTTTGGGATCAGACTAATTCGTTTTGATGATAGAATAATTTTTTTTTTAAATGAAAAAGCGGAAATTTAACGACAGCAGGAACAGATAGAGCTGGTAAGAGACAGAGAGAAAAAAGGGAGCACCCACAGGAGGAGGGTCTGTGGGGAATGAATCCAGGTCTTAGGTTGAGTTCCAGGGGAGAGAAACAAAAATGCTGAACCTCAATAGGATCGACATCCAGGGCAACTTTTCAATAAAAGTAGAAATGATCTGAATCAGAACAAACAGAACTAAAAAAGCAAATTCAAATATAATTGGGTTGTTTGTTTTTTTTTTCTTGGATTTGGGTGTGTAACTGGTTTGTATAGATTCCCAGGATGGCAGGAGTTAAAAGAGGCAACAAAAGAAAAGGGAAATAATAGAACATTGAAAGACAATATGTTCTTTAACAGAAAGAACTGAGAAATTGTAACGTTGAGAATGTGGATCTGAAAAAAGAGAGAGAAAACATAAAAAGTGACCTATGCGATGTTCAACGGTAGAGAAAGTAGACAAGGTGAAGCCTGCTGCTTGTGGGTACAACAGCAGGGGAGAGAGAAAAAGAGAGAAAGCAGGGAGAGATGGAGGAAAAAGAGAAAGGAGCAGAGTAGCAAGATAAACTCCCCACCAGAATGGCATCACACAGCCAGGGGGTCCATCATAAGGGAAGGCATGGAAAAAAAAAAAGTAGAAAAACCTCACAAGTGTTCCCCAAGACACTTATTCCTTCATACAGCTCACCAAAAAGACATCTAAGGCCGCTGTCTTTTAAGTTGCTCAGGCCTTTAATAGACCAGACAACTGGCAGTCTGGCTTAGAAATATGGCAAGCATGGAAAGAAAGGCTTAAAACAGTAAAAAATGGCTGAGAGGGCAGGCTTAAACAAAGATACGCCTTAAATTAGAGCGCTGAGTTGATGTGAGGAGCTTAGTTTTAGAAAGTTGGATAGCAGGAAATGTAGCTGTGTTGACTCTTCATGCTTCCCTTTACACAAGGACTACTCAAACAGGAACACCTTATTTATACACAGCATGCCATTCAGATCTGTTCTCTTTATATGTGTTAAGACAGCTCTGTCAAAAAGCCAGCCTGACATGCACCATCACAATGAAACAGATTAATTAACTTGTTTGACTGTTTCCCAAATTGTAATAATGACAAAGCATCAAAAAATAAAGTTGTTGTTCATATCTGTTATCTTCACTGTTCTGCAAAGTCGGGACAAAAATATCTTTCAGATAATGACACTTAGTGTAAGTTCAATCAGGAAGACTGAATATCTTCATGCTTACTCTATTTAAAGTCTTTGTCTGTTCCCGCTTACAACTCAATCAGCTGAACGAGGATGCTCACTCCTTCACTTGAACCAATCGGATTTTTCCACGAC
The DNA here is from genome assembly GCF_042242105.1 of Pempheris klunzingeri. Classification (NCBI taxonomy): domain Eukaryota; kingdom Metazoa; phylum Chordata; class Actinopteri; order Acropomatiformes; family Pempheridae; genus Pempheris; species Pempheris klunzingeri. The sequence continues at coordinate 30,895,462 of NC_092012.1, read as the reverse complement.
CCCGTGAGCCAATCATCTCGTCGGTATAAAGGTTTAAAGCTGTTCCCTTCTCTGTGCTGTCAGCTGTCATGCCAGTGTCACGTCGATGCAGCCCTCCCCCACCCTCCTCCACCTCATGACATCACTACCCCCTTAAAATATGTCATCACGATGGGCTCTAATCACCAAAGTCTCCTATCGTGCACTGTGCCAATGGATTAATCTTATTACTCTTTAAGCCTCTCTTTCAAATAAGCCTCACCCAAACCTTCCCGATGCATGTAGGTGCAAGCTCAATAAACTCCCAATAAAGGTTGTAGACAGCAGATGCCTCTGACGATTTAACTGAAGCAAATGCGAAACTGTGCTAACAATATTAAACAATAAATTCGATGACAGTGATTAAAAGTCAAAAAAGTTTGAGAAAAGTTAGGTAGTACAGTAACAAAAACTCGGTTCCAAAACAATTACAGCGTGCTTCATGTCTCAGTTAATAAAATAAGATGTATTCCTACAAAATAAACTACCCAGCAAAGTAAAATGATTAAATTTAGCTCCATCTTTACCAATTTACCAAATTAAATGTGTTGTTGTAATCCTATCCACTTAGAAATAAGTCAAATAAGTCTTTATATGTTTAACTGTACAAACAGTAAACCATTTCTAAAATAAAAAAAAACCCTAGGTGGATTTGAACTGCAGATTACAATTGTGTCTAATTCAGTCTTCTCCAATCTGAAGTCAGTGCCATTATGTCAGAAAACACAACATAATTGTCTTTCAGTTGACAAGAACTAAAAATAAAGAGACAATAGCTTTGAGATGAGCAGAGGCAAAAAAAGAGAGAAAATGTTTTGTCCTTCAGCCATGTTTTCATTCCACTTTCCCACCCCATGCCAGTGACTGCAGAATAAACGGATATGTGAATTAAACCCCATTGTTTTAAAAAGATCTGCAGCTAAATTTAGGCGCAGCTCTTGTTCTTCCTCAATGTGAAAGAATGTGCCAGTTTTGTTATGTTTGTGTATTTTATTTTCTTCCTTTCCTTTATCCCTCATTGTAATCTCGGGGTACATACATCTCATGTTGTTTGAACAAGTGTGAGTGGTGTATCTATGCATGTGTCAAGGAAAAAAAAAAAAACACACACATACACACACATATAGTTCAGCCATGCGATTTTTGCAATTAGAAAAGACACAAAAATAATTATTCTGCAGCGCAGTCAGTCGACATATCCTGAGTCGATGATGCACGGATCACGTGTTTAATAAAAAAGGTTAATCAGTTGTTAATCAGAGGATTAATAACTTGTTATTTTCTTTACAAAACCATTAATATTATGCCATAAATATTTAATGTTGATAGGTCTTTTTCTTTTTTTTTGTTTCTTTTTTGGTGGGAAAGACGTCGTGGGGGTGGGGGTGATATGTGCTTGGTGATGCAGGGCAGAGTGAGCAATATCCAGGCATTAATGTGCATTAATCATGCTTTGGTGAAGACAAATAAATTCATTCATGTTTATTAATACAACCTTGGAGAAAACAATACTCTTTACATTATTCACCGAGTTATTAATAAAGGATTTATGAACAGGAGGACCACAGGACAGAGACTGGGGATCAGAGAGGAAGAAAAGGGGAAAAACAAGAAAAGAGGAGCAGAAGAGGGAGGTCAGAGTCCCGAAGCCAGGAGCACAAGTTCATTAATGTCTAGGATGGAAGGGGCACAAACATTTAAGGAGGGGATGGAGTGTGTGTGTATGTGTGTGTGTGTGTGTGTGAGTGAAACAGAGTGAGAGAAGTCCACCACTGGAAAGCTGGGGGTTAAACAGAGATTTTCTGCCCTCACTCTTTCTCCTTAACAAATTACCCTGCCCGTTTGCTAATCAAAGCAAAACAAATATTGCTTTTCATTCGCTCCATTTGTTTGAATGAACATACAGACATTCCCAAAATACTCATTCCCAGCTCAAATGTAATTAAATTGTGCCTTTAGTGAAAACATGCAGTGGTACTCCAATTAGTTGTGTTTTTGTCATTGGGTAAAGACGGAGAATGGCAGTGGGTGCGCCCTGGGCACCTTGGGGTCCCGAAATGGAAGTATGCCTTTGCGTGCAGAGTGAGTGTGTGTGTGTGTGTGTGTATGGGGGGGTTGTTAGACAATGTTTGGGTGCACAAGGCTGACTGCAATGACAGAGGACAAGTGTTTGCAGAGTTGGTGGATGATTTAGTGATCTGGTGACATTTTATTTGTTGTTCGTTTGTAGCATTACTGTCTTGGCAAATAGTGGTAAGTAGGTTGTTTGAGATGAGAAAAACAGAGTGCCCTTGTGACTGTCCTCGAAGGAAAAATGGCAGAATAAGTTCCTTGTATGACCTGACAGGAGATGAGGGAAAGGCCATCCTCCCAAACCCTGACTACAAACCTATAGTCAAACCTATGGGGCTATATGCACTGAGGGCATCTGGTTACACAGAAGCAGGGTTCTCGTACACCACCTTGACACACAATACTATTCCCAGCCACATTAAATCCATGTGAGCTGTCTATTTTCAACATGAACTGTCAAATACTGGTACACTGCCAAAAAGTGATTGTAAGCGCACTACAAATAACTATGTAGATTTTCTGAAAATCACTTTGGTGTTATCCTATCAAAATGAGTGAAAATGGTGGGGAAAAAATGGGGCAGGTGCAGGGTACTGCTGTCCACCCGTGAATGCATCTTCTAGTCGTTGTCTTTTTCTCCTTCTTTTTTTCTCCCTTTGTCTTAAGCCCCAAATTGTGTTTTTATTGAAGGGTTATATAGATCGCTCGGCAAAATGTCATCCGTCAAGCTGTCAATGAATCCATTCTTTCATTTAATGATCAGCCTACCTGATATGCATTTTACATGGCTCCATATACCTTTAATGGGAATCAATGGAAAGCAAATAACGCTGGAAGCCAGTAAGCTGCACGTCTGACGGACGGATGTGGACGCCAGCTATTTGTCAATACACACAGTTCTGTTCTTAGCCACGCAGCTTTGTACTGTATACGCACGGATGAACGTGGCTGCAAAAGTGGCTCAGGGAGGGTTAGAGATCGGCTAACATATGAGTCTGTACAATCCCGCTGCTACATTCTCCCACTTGCTTTGTCTTCATAAACTAAAAGAGAGGAAGAGATTGAGTGGAAGAGACAGAAGGAAAGGAGAAGGTGGAAATGATGAAGGCAGAAAGAGAGAAAGACAATTAATGAAAGAGGAGGAGGAAGAGATGGAGAGCGGGAGGCTTAAAAAAGGGATGAAGTGAAAGGGCTGAAAAAGGGGGAGGGAAGGAAAGGACAGCCATTCGACATGGTTTCAGTTAAATACTGATTTCATCATGCGATTTGGGGGTGGGGGGGTGGGGGCTGTGGTTGTGGCAGCTCTAAAACACATAACTTTTTACGAAGTGAAAATCAAATATTAAAAATGACAGGCCTTATAAGTGTGCTGAGTGAGCTCGGGTCACGGAGGGAGGGAGGCGCGGGCGGCTTGTCAGCTACTATCTGTCAGGGCGAATTAGAAACAATCAGGGCCGAGTGAAAGGGAAGGTGATTGTTATTAAGCGGCGGGGCCCTGCGAGCGGGCGCCCCAGATGTGGCCGTGCATATAAAAGAACAGGAAGCCGGCAGTTTAATTCAGGAAGCTTGCCGAGGCGAGCGAGCAATGCCACAAAGGAGGAGAGGGAGGCGGTGGGTGCAGGGAAGAGGGGGGGGGGGACAAAGGATATGAGGGGGTTGGGGTTTCTTGTCGCTAATATGCTGGAAGTTACTTTGATAACACATTAGGTCTTTTGTGGAATTGTGGAAAGACGCACCTTCTTTTTTTATTTTTTTCTTCAGTTCATCAATCTCTGTCCATCCCGCACGGGGAAGTGGAGGGTCAGCCCAGAGAGAGGGCAATAGGAAGAATCTAGATAAGTCGACCTTAACACACACACACATACTAGAGCGAGGCGTGGAGAGACAGCAGAGCCCATATATCAATTACAACCTGATATCCTGGGAGGATGATGGGACGGAGAGAGAAACCCCTGAGCAGATGTGTGTGTGTGTGAGTGTGTGTGAGCTCCTGTCTGAGCGCCCAATCCCCCTGAACACTCTTTTAAACCTTTTACTTTTCTTTTTATAATCACCTGACAGTCCCTCCATGTCTCTCCCTGAGCTGCTGTCGATGTTTGGTCTACGTGCACAGACTTTTCCTCTCACGCTTGCGGACGAGCACATTGATGGACACGGACATGACTCGGTTTTGACTACTTTTGTAGTCCTGTTATCTGTCAAGTTGCCCCTTACCCCTGTAAACCTCCTCTGAGACAGACATCATTTCCCACAGATCCCTATCAGGGAGAAGGGGAATGAGTGGGGGTTGCTGGGTAAGGGGGGGGATGTGAAAGGGGGTGGTTGGTTGATGTGTACAATATGTTAGTCAGGGGAGGGTGGGGTATTGGAATTATAGGGAGCGACAGTAATCTGCCAAGAGGCTGCAGACTCAAAGGCACACTGGCCATTGTGACACTTTGAAAACCACACCACCACACATGAACAACTGTGAACAACTCACAGAAAATAAAAGTCAAGTGAACTTGAAGTCTCAATTTAACTTTTTAATTTGTTGAATGGACATCAAACGGAGCCTGATCACATAATCAGGAATAATAAAAACGGTTTATTAGAAGCTTCATTTGACCACACTGGGATCTAAACACACCCTACTTCCGAGACAGAAAGTCAAGTGGATCCATTGCCTCTCAACTAGTTTCACTTAACACCAGTTACGTGAAATCAATGGGAAGTACAGGAGGAAGAAAGAGCAGAAATGAAGGAGGTTGTTAAGATAGTTTTCTTTCATATAGTGCTTCTGTCTCGGAGAGTGAAGGGCTTTGATTTCTATTTACTTTGTAGTGAGAGATATCGCAAGAAATTATCCCTCCCCTTAAGAATCACTGATCATCCAATAGGTTTGCCACATGCTCTCTCTCTCGCTCCCTCTCTCGTCGTCTTTATTGTGGTGATCAGTCGAACACTCGCCTAACACAAGCCGTCTCTGGTTTCCACCTCCCAGGTTTTTCTCTCTGTTGCCGCTGCTGATGTAGCGGAGGTTATATGGTGTTAAACACAGAGCTGCTAAACGTTCCCCAAGGTAATAACAGTCAGTGTATATACAGCACTGTGCTGTATGGCGACGGGAAGTTTCCTGCCAAGCGTGGAAGCAACAGAGATGGAGAGAGAGAGAGAGGCGAGAGGGAGGGTGAAAGTAGAAAAAAAAAAAAAAAGGAAAGGAAATGAAATAATTAGCAGACAAAGAGGTGAAAAGAGAGAAACAAAGGGTGCAATTAGGAAAGAGGTAGAAGATGAGTAATTGCTAAACCTGAGGTATAAATAAAGACAATGAGAAGTGATACTGATGTTGCACTGTTGTGACACTGTTACATGCTGGTTAGTGAGTGAGCACAGGTGCATGCACTGTGGTTGTGATTCGATGGGTTTAAATCTCAAAGCTTTTAGTCATGCCAGCCCTTTCGTCTATTTATCCACTACTAGTTTCACTTATTCAAGAATTCTTGCATATTTGGTGTACTTAACAGTAACTAAGTACCTGTGATGTAGGAATATCAAAATATATTTGAGAGTGAAAGTTCATTCCTGACTTTCAAAATAGCACTTTGACAAACTCACCTTAGCTAAAAGTCTGCTTACTACCTTTTCTGAAGCTTTCAATAACCTCTCAGAGTCTTGATCAGCAAATTGAAGTTGGTTCTTCGGGTTAGAGTTGTCATGGACTTTATCCAGGAGTAAGCTAATGTCGCTGACCAGGAGTCAGTGGACAGATGGAAAATGATCATGGAGGCCATTCACAACACCAAACCCTGTCCCTGAACAGTAACTGGGGCTGAAAATCACCCGGGTAGATATTTTTGTCAAATACCTTGAATTTTGTGGTACAAGTATAAGCTCTGACGGATAGTCAAGGTTCCAACACATCTTCCTGTCACAATGGCCAGGCACTTTAAGCATTCATCACTTCATTATGCAAACTTCATCCAGGTCATAAACTATAAAGTCATTCCGCTCTTGTTCTCTTCTAAAAAGACAAGTTGACAAGCTGAGAAAGGAGTTGTGACTGTTCACTGTGAAAAAGTAGTAATTAACGGTTTTAAACACAATATATATGTACTGACAAATGGGTTTTATCATGATTAATAAATGTAGTCACCGATACCAAGTGACTGTGTTGATACAGTATTATTTTTAGATTTGAAACCCTGGATCAGCATATGGCTGCTGTATATTCTCCCATCACATGATGTCATTTTGAATTTTGTTCGAATTAGAAGTCAGCTGTGGTAGAAAACCTTTTACTACTATTCATTACACGCTGTTCCACACAGACAAGACATGGATTGTGATTTATAGAAAATAGTTTTCTGAAGTGCCATAAACCGACCAAGCTACTGTAGAGCGTCTTTCCCTCAACTTACCCATCTACATTTTAAAAGCACGGTATTTGAAGAAAGGAAAACAATGGGCTATGAAGGAAGAAGAAAGTCAAAAGTGAAAAAACAGAAGATATGGATGATATGGCAGGTGGAAATTGCCCCCCTCCTCAATCCAGTCCCCCCTCCTTTTTTCTCCAGAAGGCCAAATCCAGGCCATGTCTAAGATTTCACAACGATTAGCGAGGGAGGGATGAGGAGGGATATAGAGATGTACTAGAGCAGCATTAGCCATTAATCACCAAGGAGGGAGGGAGAGGGAGAGACAGAGAGATGGAGAGAGGGAGTGATAAAGAGAGAGGACTGTCCTAGCATGGCTCAGCATGGGACTTGTACTTTTGCTGTCTGGACCTCCAGGGGTCTTGTGTTTGACTGCGGAACAGTGGCTCAGTAGCCGTTGAGGAGCCTGCTAATCCTGGGCCGTTGCAAAGGGAATATACACAACATAAAAATGCGGATACGTCTGTATTGCATTGAACTGCATTTAATCATGTTTATAATTGAACAGAATGTAAAGTTTGCATTGCTGAGTATTTTGTCTGTAATGGCAGCTGGTGTTTAAGTTCCTAATCTAGTTAAATGACAGTATTCAATATTGCTCCTCTACATATACAGTATTTCTTTTTTGTTCCTCATCAATATGCGACTCAACTGTTCTGTACTCTGTAAGAGCGATGTGCTAATATATCACCTTCCAAAAGACTTGATAAATCAACCTAAACCTTAAAAACCTCAAATAATTTTTTTCCTAATATTCGACACCCAACAAGTTATATAACCTAAATGACAAAATGCCAGAATGAAGTATCTTTTCTCTTTGGTCAGCCTTCCCGCAGGATTTCTCATCAAAACATAAGGGTTTGGTTAGGCACAAAATTTACTTTGTTTATGTTTCGGTAAGAACGTCATGGTCAAAAGAACCAAATGTTGACCGCTGGGTTAAAAAAAAAAAAAAAAGGATGCGAACAGCAGCCTCCTGGGTCAAAGTCAAGTGCTTGGTTGAGCAAACCGTTTACATGACCTCCTTCCAAATAGGTTTTGTGATGTGGAGTCACGCTACCTCCACCTTTACTTCTGACAGAAAATAGTTATTATTCACATGGCTGCAAAAGTTCACTTGGAAGGAAAATGTAAATGTAGGTTTGAGAAGATGGAGTGGGAATGGTAAGATCACCCCCACGTATGACCACCTGTTATCAAGTGACTGAATTACACTTGAGTCGCATGATAGCAAATGATGTCCTGTCCATATCCATGACAACTCCATCCAAAGCTTAGGTTGTTGTCAGTCTTTGACCTCAGCAAGAAAACAGCAGTATTGTTGTGTGTTCAGTCTCTGGTACCAAATGTTCTTTTAAAACTAAACAAATATTAAAATATCAGCTGAACTAACATCAACTGAAAAACAAATTTGATGAAAAATATTTGATGTTATTTAACTACTGCTTATACTAAACAGTGCAGAGAGCAGGGAAAGAAGACCACACAGGATATTGTATCAACATCTCCTCAACATTTAGATCTTAGCCTGTCTATTTTACTGCTTGCATACACACTAATATTTGAGCTAGACCTTCCATTAGTAGATAAAAGTGAAGAAGTGTTGCCGGACAACTGTTTCCACGTGTGTGTGTGTGCTGTGATCATTACTACAGACATATAAGATGTAGTCAACCTCCCCACGCTCATCACTGTGGTGGGAGGCAAGGTGAAACAGGGTGACCATAAAACCAGAATAGCCGTCACTTAGTGTTCCCTGCATCCCCCTTTCCCATCTCCCCCACCCCTCCTCTCCGTCCTTACACCCATTCCTCTCTTCTTATTTTATTTTTTTTTATTTTTTTCTGTACTATGAATAAATTTAGTCTGTCCCGGACATGAAAATGTCAAATACCTAAAATACACCTAGGCTAAATAGCATATTAATTTTTAATGCCTGCTCATCCTATGCTGCTATTCTCATATCAGCCCTGTCTGCCAACAGCTGTTGCTGGCTCTCTGGCTGGGAATTTATCATCCATCTAGCTAAAGGAGGGGAGAGAGGGAGAGAATAAAAAAAGAGATGGGAGACATTGTTCGGAAGACAAGGAAAAGGGGAGGGACAGAGCCGTGTTTTCATGGCTGCCTACCTTGCATTTATATCACCTATACCTCACAACTTTCTTACTTTGATATACGAGTGGGATTCAATTACACTAATGCCAAACATAAATTGTTCAAGATTTCTTCCTTTTTCCCCTCCGCCGTGTGTTATAGCATGAGCCTCCTCATACATAAAAGAGAAATAAGGAGCAGAGTGGTGACATTGATGCTGGAGGTAGTGACATTGGGGAGAGCGGCAGAGGGAGACGAGATGCACTGAAGCAATGTGCCAGAGTGGGTGTTGAATGCCACCCATGTGCGTTTTTAGGTGGCATGTGGTGGATGATTATCATAGATTATCACAATCCAGATTGTTACAAGTTCTGTCTGCGCACATAGCAGCAGTGTACTGTAGCTGTGTGACTGTGTCTGTGTGCGTGTGTGTGTGTTTTGGTTTAAGACAGAGTGCCTTTGGGGATAAGACTAAATGGTGAGTGAATGACGAACAGTTGGAGTGTGTGAGTGTATGTGTGCATTTATGCGTGTGTATGTGTCTTGTTCTTTTATGATTACAGTGTGAGAAGCAAATATCATACAAGGTTTAGAAAAATGGCAAAACTCTTCAAGTTGAAGACAGCTTGCAACAGGCTAAGGTATGAAGTGTGTGTGTGTGTGTGTGTGTGAGCTTACCTTAACACTCCAACTGCATACTGGACTGCAGCCTGTCTGTTAGGATCAAGTGGCGTCTCACTGTCACTCCTGACCGACTACTATTTGCTGGAATGGCCACCTAGAGGGAGGAACAGAGGAGGAGGGAGATTAGACCGGGACGTGATAATGATATATAGACTTGAAGAAGCGAAGAAGAAGATGGACATGGGATACAGCATGGAGAAGAAGACAGTGATGGGTGGAAAGGAAGGAGAAGATGGGGTGGGGGGAGGGGTTGATGTCAAGATGAAAATCTAACAAATTCAGCAAGCGACGCTGCAGAGGTCAAGGGAACGCAGCCGAAAAAGGTTAAAGATGAAATCAAAGCCAGCGTGCTGTGGTGCCCGGAGGCACAGCTGAAAATCTATCCCTCCAGGGCAAGGCCACCGCTGACGCGAGGCAGACAAGAAGCTAAATACTGCACGCCACTCGGGGATCTTTCATTTTCAACCGATCAATAAGGGCTTATATTTATCAGGGCCTCCGAGCAGCTGCCACGTCTGACAACCTCCACTTCATTTTTGCACTCCTCCTCCTTCTCCTCCTCCTCTTCTCTTCCTCCTCCTCCTCACCCTCGCACGCTAAATTGAGACCCATCGACCATGAAAAGGGGCAGAGACCCTGGATTGCCATTAACCCCCCTTGTGTCACTAGACTGTCTAACACACACACACAAACACACACACACACAAAATGCCCTGGAGATACAATTCTGCAAAAGGTCTGTCTCCCCCTGCTTTAAAGAAACATGCCTTATCATTATGGCCTTGGCACAGACACCGGCACCTCTCCATGCCTTTTGTTCCTCAAGCTGCCCATGCCACCCGAGACACACACACACACACACACACACACACACAACCTCTGTCTTACACACACATGCACAGAGACAAACAAACATGTAGACACACTCTGCCCTGCCACAACCTGATTTCAATTTCAATTTCTACCATTTGTACATCTCTTTTTTTGCCGAATTTATTTCAAATAAGTAAATTTCCAATCCCAAATTACCACTATAAATCTGAGGAGCATTATGATAAGCGGAAGATTGGGTTTAGGGGTCTGAGTTAAAATAACTGGCTGTCTAATCATCTGCACAACAATATTTGCTGTGAGGCATTCTAAATAGATTATCGCTAGTCCATCTGTGTCATCATTGATTTATAAGGCATTAAGCTGCTTGGGGAAGAGAGAGGGCCTTGCCTTCTCTGCTGTTAAAGGGGCTTCTTGTCGAAATCAGGGGCACGGCAATGGAATAACTGTGGCACTCTTCTAACCTCCCCTTTAATCGTCAGGCGAGAGGAAGTGAAAATAGGACGGGCGTATCTGTTTTTTTTTTTTTTAAAAAGGGAAGTATGAATCCAAATTTTCTGCATCTCTTTTTGTTTGGCGATACAAAGAGACTGGGAGGAGGGGAGGAAGTACAGGAAAAAAAATACACACAGAGAGAAACAAACAGCACACACAAACACACATGCACATACACACATGCAGAAAAAAAAAAAAAACAAGGGACATCATTAACATATGAATGCCATATGCAAATGGTAGGGAGAGAGCAGATGTTGTTGCATTTAATTGACCTATATGTGAATTGCATCCAAACCTTTCAGTGTGTTTTCTGGGCCCACTGAGTACAGTTTTGACTGGCTTTCTAGTACCACTCAACATACGAACAGGGAGCACAGCCATTTTAGCAGTGTTTAAACATAAAGAGATGACTAAAAATAGAATAAAATAGAATAGAATAGAAACCCAGGGTTAAGAGTCCGGAGAAAAAAAACACGTTGTTTGTTCCTGGATCTTTTTCCTGTTATCTTGATGACTGATCACATCCAAACGCGATTTTGCCTACTAACAGGTGGCGGTGGAAAGTAACTACGTGCATTGCAATCCTTGAGTGATCAAGTTCTGTATGTGAGTACAGTTTTGAAGTGTCCCTCTCTACTACATTTCTTGACAGCCATGATTTATATTCATATTTTACATAAAAGTCACAATGAGCTAATAAAATATAATATAATAATATAATAATTACACACTGAACTATCCAACATCTATAGCGTAGCTAAAATACTGAAACTTTGTGCCAGTCCAACTAGCTAGAACATTAAAAAGGCGCTTACATGCTAATACAATTTAAAAACATATATAACTTGTTGTATGAAAATGCATCACATTCTATGTATTTTGTCTCAACAACCCTGTGTCCTAAAAATGATGTTTAAATATTGCTTACTGTGCTCTGGATGAAACGTAATCGCTGCATGGTTAATGTTCACTGGCAACATTTTTTTTCCCGTCCACAACGTTTTGCATTGTAACACCAGACGGGACTTTGGCATCAGAGACCTGTGTTCATCTCCATGTGGTTAGATTTAGGATTAAAAAGACACCTCAGTTAGGTTTTAGGGAAGATTGTGTTTTGGTTAAACACTAAAAAAGTAAACGCACCCTGTCTTATGTCAATGTTGACTTTATGTAATATTTAACCGAAACCACAGTCTTTTCCTAACCTTAAGTCAGAGTGTTGCCAAAACGTATGCATCAGTCATCTGTTGATTATTTGCCTGGGTAGGGCTCTGCTTGTGTGTGTGTTGTCTATCTTGGTGCACTAAGCTTTGATTCCACCTGGAATAAAATTACACTGACTCAGCAATTTAATCTGAAAAGCAAACGCTCTCCATCCAAAAGCTCAGTTTTGCTATTTTACCTCTGTGTCTCTTTTCTCAGCAGGCAGAACGATTGTCTGAAATAACAAAACAAACTTTGGACTTTGCAGAAGAAGAAAGTTTACTTAAATTTGAACCTTTCAATTTAATTCAGAGCTCAAAGTCCTGCAACATGTCCCCATCTGTTGTTAACACAAATATTAGACCTAATTTTATTTAGTATTTCTTTAATGAGTGGGACAGCGGCAAAGACAGGGTTTTTTTTTATCTTTTCAATTAATTTCATACTGTAGGCCCATACTTACCTTCATTTGAAGTAATATCAAAACATTTAAAATGCAGGTAAGCGTTCATTTAATTTGCTCATTTAAATGTTTATTGAGTTAACTGACTCTTACTGACTCTCTATTTCACCCTCTATTGACATTTTTGCAAATATGTTCAGCATTTTTTTTATGTAAAATTGGTTCAAAACACATTTGCTGTTGTACATTTGTGCCGTGTATGAACATAATGGTAGGGAGACAACGTTGGGTTCGAAATGAGTTGTTTTCCACATTATAAGTGAACTGAGTCCATGTGGCAGCTTTTGTCTTCTATACCATGTTCAGTAGATGCGCAGGTTATTTCCTGTGAATCCTATGTGCCTGGGTACGTAATTTGAAGCATGCACAGGAAAGGCAAACTTTGCAAGAGGCAATGAAAATTACTGTATACAGACTGTTAACACATTGAATTGTTATTTCTGAAAAATACTGGCCACATATATCAGAAAAATTGAGCTTGGCTATCATGACAATTTTAAGGTTTATCCTTGTTTGTGTTCTACTATTGGACAGTCCGATAATGGAGTTGATGAACATTATGGTATTACTTATTTTTACCTATGTTAGAAAACCTAGTGTTTCCGCCACTACTTGCAACACCTTAGGCGGCCGGCCAAGGCCCGGCTAAAAGTGATTTTGAAAGTCTACCAACTCCATTTTACTCTGCAGGTAGAGACAGAGAGACACAGAGAGAAAGAGGAGGGAAAGTCACGCATTTAACACTGCAATGTTTGCATGGGTGAGCCATGAAAAACACAGATGCTATTTTCATCTGGGCCTCTGCCTTTCTTTTTTTATTCTTCTCTTTCCCCCTTCACTCCCTCCCTCTCTCTTTTATTCTCTTACTCTATCCCTCTCTTTCTACACCCCCCACCTCCCATTCTTGGGAATGTCATTAAATTGTATTAAATAGCCTTTTGTCCAGGGGGCAAGGACCACCCGATATATGATAATACATTAAGGCCCCAGTGTAGCAGCCACTGAGCTGAAACCATCTTAAGAACAAGCATGGTGTGTGCCATTGTGCGTGTGCGTGCATGCATGTGTATGAGCGCAAAAGAAGTGGATGGCAATGCATAGAGAATAAAAAGATGGAGAAAAGGAGGATCAGGTAAGTTGGGGTAGAGGAATAGAAAGAGTGAGATACAGAGAGAGGGGAAGGGAGGGAGAGAACAAGGTGGCGTGGCGTGGCTGCCTGCCTGCGCATGTGGCTCCCTAACAACTGTGACACATACTAATAGAAACATACCTAATAAATTACGAGCTTTCAGGGTCTGGCAAGCTGACATTTTCTCTGTGCACGGGACGATTTCATATCTGCGGCGCAAAGTCGAGGGGCTGCTGGACCAAATTGCATCACACAGAGATGCCAGAGGATTAGCATAAAAATTAACACTTAAATTTCAGCTTATTGTCAACCCCACTCCTGCACCGGCTGCCTCACAACAATCAATTCCTCTTAGAAATCTGATTAGATTCCATGACGCTTATTATCCCAGTCATGTCTGCCTGCCCCCTTCACTTCCACCACACACACACAAACACACACACACCATTGGCATAGTCAGAGCCCTGGCTGCCATGACTGCCCAGACCATTTGTTTAAATGGAATTACGGAGAAAATAAATCTATAGGTGTGGCATTTCTTTTGACAGATGATGCCTCATTCTGTGTGTGTGTGTGTGTTTGTCTTGTGATTTTGCGTCTTTAGCCTGCATAAAAATCCATCTGACATGTTGATATTGTATCTTTTGCAAGTCACATTCACTTAAACTCTCTTGACTGCTCTGTTGTACTGATGGCTGGTGGTCAACCACAAAATATGAGCAGTTATTATTCACCATTTTTTCCTCTTTTTCAGCAAGAAGAATGAGCATTAAATTTAAGTATTTAGATTATGATCTCGCTGATTTGCCTCAGTCTTATTTGTAATCAAATGCCACCATGGTTTTATGTCTCATTTTATTTCCACCTTCCCCCCTTCAAAATGAACTTCATTGCATCTCATCCATCCTCAAGTACACAGCCGCCACAAATGCTTTATGTTTACAGCAGAAAGCTGGAATGATGCAAAAAAAGAAAATCTCGTTTTGAGATCTCATGAGGCTGTCGCAATGAAATATTTGTCAATAACGCTTTCTGTTGAAGCACATTGCACAAGTATGTACTAAAAGCACAGCGCACATTGGGTGGCTTTGGTAAGACTCTTGATTGTTTAGACAAATGGCATTTCATCGCATCCAGATGTCTTTAAGCTGTGCTCAACCACCATCTCTGCTTTCCAAGGCGCAGGCTGAATGTATACAAATATCTCCTCATAACTGCATTCCTCATCTGGGCCTGCAAGCGTCACATCGCTCGTCACTGAGCTTGGATGACAGCCCGCCGTACGGGGAGTTAACATTTGATATTTAGATTTTAGAGGTAATCCTCACAGGGGCAGAATCTTTCACTGAAATCGGGGCTTGCTTCGTTTAGCTCACTTTAGCCTGCCGATTACAAAAAAATGTTTCTTTCTACGGGGGTTAAAATCAGATATGGACTTTTCACGGGCAAAAAAAAACAGATTTCCAAGCAACGCCAGTCATTTTAAAAGCACTTTCTTCTACATTAAAAATGCAGTATAGGAAAAGCGTACAAGTGGCGGGGAATGAGTTGCACCCTGGCCGAGACAGGCGTTATAACATAACACTGGTACAAAGGGTCCCAAATAAAGACGCCCACAGGGTTGAGAGAGGGAGAGAAGAGAGAGGGAGAAGGAACAAATCTTCTGATGTTCTAAGTGGATAACAACAGCTCCTGCTATGCAGCAGCGGAGGCGCAGAATAATTTAAACCAGCTATCCGGCTACCCCACCCCTCCTTCCCCTCCCTCACCCCCTGGCCACCCCTCTATTCTTATGTTAACACGGCTAAAGAGGAGTGGGCCACCCAGCAGCAGAGAGCAGAAACTTAAGTCCACGCTTCAGGAAAAATAATCCATCTCTCTGCCTCTCTCTTTGCAATGTAACTTTACTCACTTACACACACACACACACACACACACACATACCGCTTGGTAAGGAAAAGGCTGAAACAGATACAGAGGGGAGAGCACCAGTACATTTACTGTGCCTTTAAAGCATATTACTTTTCAGACAAGAGTTTGAAGAATAATAAACTGAGTGCTTAGCTGGGCTATTTTCCCTTTCAGTTAACGCCACGCAACAGCAAGGCGGGGGCGAGAAGAATTCATAAGTCTTTAAATGCAGAGTAAACACTGCTTTCTTTGTTGATTGTAGAGCTCTGTTGTGTTTTTTTGCAGATCTTGCCCCCCTTTCCCTCTTTCTCTTTCTTTGTCTGTCTATCTCTCTTTTCCAATCTCCAACCATACAGACTGCTGTTGTGTTTGGTCTCCAAACAGCACATCTGAGGTACACACCTCGCTGACATTTTATAGGTTCAAATCCCCAAGAATGGGAGAGAGTCATATTTTATACCGGCAGTTTATTTTAACGGGCGCTTGTAATTAACGCAGCATGTCCTCTATCTCCCAGCCATCTATGCCAAGGCCTTTATTTAAACAACTTTATTGTGAAATGTTTGCGTTCTCAGCGTTCGGCCAGGGCCCACACACAGAATATTATTTCATACTTCAAGGGGAGGGTGAGGGAGTGTGGAGGGGGGGCTTTGGAAGAGTTTACGCTTTGAGCGGTTATTGTTTTTGATTACAGCAAGACTCTTTTTAAAATGGATCAAGCCCGGTAACCTTGCACACACACACACACACACACACACACACACACAAACACAGTGTGAGTCTCACACGTCTACCGACTCAGGCTGGAGTTGTGAGAGGCTGAAGGAGAACCTGTTTACAGAAGGGGTGTACGAACCTGAAGCCTTTGCCCTGGCCAAATGTACAACCTCATAGTGATTTATGGGAGTAAGATCACACTATTTATGTCCAAATGAGAGCACTTGTTTAATGCCGCTGCTTGGGGGCTTCTTTTTGGAGTGTGTGTTTGTGTTCTTACAGGGTTTAATGGAATTTGATGGGGAGACTGAGTGTTTATACTTGTCAAAATGACCCGGAGTTAACACCGCGCTCAACATACACAGGAGTTTCTCGCAGGCTATCGATGCAACTTAGAAGATCAAACTGTGCGATATGAGCGTCCAGTTAAAACCCATATGCGTTGCGCATGCTGCTGCGTTTTGCGATTGTCAATGTCTTGAGTAAATCTCTTGTGGGAATCACACGATCATGGTCTCTAGTGGTTTTACAATATTTAACATGTCCTTATAAAGGCACTGATGTGATGACTGGGTAGACAGGAAGCCACGCTGGAGTTTTAAATGTGGACGGCCAGCGTGGTGTGAGCTGTCAGCACATTAGCAGCTACATTTCCACACATTCCTGCACTTCTGAATTGCCTTGGTTTATCTTTTTGTATGCGACTGCAACTGCAGAGCTGTACACTGTGCATTGAAACCAGACAATAAAGTGTATGTTTATCTTATCTTTGCCGTGAGGTCTTAATGCACGTTTTAGCTAAAGTTGCCATTTTAAACCCAAACCATAAATGCATGTTAAAACCACATTCAGGCTACATTGAAATATTATATATGTAATATCAATTCTTTGACCTTCATAAAACACTCACATCAGATATTCTATCATCTCATAATAGAGCATCTATGCTTATAATATAATATCTTACAGTGCCAGTGCATTACCATGCCTGCTGTCCAGCAGATCAGATGGATCACAGATTGCCTTGGGGAAGCTAAGTTTAGTATATTCTGCTTTTAGCATACTGAGGAGATTGACAGGAAAGACCTGCGAGAGGGAGAGAATGACTCATGACAAAGGTTGTGAGCAAGTATAGCTGCACTGCTGCAGGCTGCTGAGCCACCAAAAAACACTTGAATTCCAATAGAGGTTTACGCGAGTGATGCCGTGGGCACTGCTGTGTACAAAGACTTCACACACCCCAGCCTATTCTACTAGAGTTACACACAGCATAGACTCGAGGATTGAAGGCCGAACATATTGGCTTTGACATTTATACACACTATATGTCTTTTGTGTCTTCTGACATTCAACTCCTATTTTCCTTTTTAATGCACATTCAGGAGAAAAACGTATCCCAAGAATCAATGAGCTACATTGGATAGGTTTGTCACACTTTGCCAGTGCATCCAACATTGCTAGTGCAACGTAACACACACACACACATGCATAAAGGCATGCACTTGTCAAAACCAAAGAGGCAACTTTTTTTGCCTGCTGAAAAAGGTGGCGGTCGTGTTCTGACTGTGATACCTGCATAATTCTTAAGAGGTAAAATGTGAAGAGATAAAAGCCTTAACCAAGTTTTAGAATTTAAGTTTAAAAACTTTTGGCAGTGGGGTTCCAGTGGTTAGTGTTTAAAAGATAAGTCAGGGGTGATGGCATTAACATCTAAGGAGTACTGAAAATTGTGTATTCCTTACGGAGTGGGTAGTGCTCTTTACGGTGTAGGTAGGCCTATTTTTCCATCACATATACATTAATGTCATTCTGAAATGGACTTTCAACCTTTTTAACCTTTATGTATTCAGAAAGTGCACAACGGGGGTACAACGGTTTTGCATCTCATTTATACCCAACATGTATATGTAAAAGAAAAACGACAAAAGTAGGTTCTTGCATAAAATTTTGAAGGCAAAGAATCTCTCCGCATAACAAACCTTTTACAGCTGCAAGAATGTTTGCACAAAGAGGAGACAAGTCCTTATACTGCAAAACGCCAAAAGAAAAAGCTGCACTATATTAAGAGCTTGGTGATATCATGATGAGAAACACATATGCAAAAACATTCTTATTTTCCCGGTGGATTCAAGTGAGAAAGAAGGTATCTGCAAAAGTATTTTATTCTGAATGGAAGCCACCAGCAAGACCCATGCTGGCCCTTACAATGTAGGCTGACTGTGACTGTGTGATGCCTGTGCTGCAACAACAGGCTGCAACTGTACATCTAAGTAAGGGAGCAGGTGGAGAATCTGTGCTTTAGTTAAACAAGTGTTTCTCATAAAAGGAGCGGCTTGGGATGCAGAAATAATCTCATGCGTAGTTTGAGTTCTTTGGCTTTTGATCACTCCCATCATCCTCATGCTCTCTTCTTCTGTCCTTCTTGCTGTCATTTCATGGCCTTTGCTCCCTCTCCATCCTTCCCATTCTCTTTCCTCAGCCTCCTCCTCCCCTCCCCCACATGTTGTGGTGTGAGTGGCTATAAGGGGATAAAGTGAGGTGTAGACACTTCTTTAGTCTGGTGGAGGCCAAACAGATCGAAGGCAAAGAGCACCTGGCTGCAGGGTAAGCTGTGCGCTAAGAACTCCTATCCTGTTCTTCCTTTCTTATCATCTATCCTTCTCCTACACACTGCCATTGCCCCTTCTTCTTATGATTCTCTCATGTTGGTCTTTTCCCAGTGAATCAAATGGGCCGGGTTGGCTTTTTTTGTCACTGGTGAGACATTTTCTGACATTGTGGCAAAGTTGGTCTAAAACAAATTCACAATGAGAGTGCTGTGCTGTGAGCAAAATAACGTCTTTTTAAAGGATAATTGGTTTACTGAGTATTTAAAGGCATAACTTACACACCCCCCACACACCTCTGCTTCACACACACACACACACACACACACACATTCCCAAGTGCTCTCCAGACCAACAAGTAGGGCTAGTGGCCATTCACTGGAGCTGTATCGATCGTACCTGACTCCGCCAAACTCTCCACTGTGTCTTTCAAACCTATTCAATTTTTAATCACCAGTTCAACATCAGAACAGGTCAGAACAGGTCCCTGCACTGTGTGTGACAGACACAGATGTGTACTGTATGCACGGAGGAAAGAATGCAAAAGCCACAAACACACACACACACAGCTGCAAATGCATACAAAAACTTAAAAACATGCATAAACACCCCTCTACTCTTACTACCCACAGAACTTCAAACACCTCTTTCCATCTTTCCATCCCTGCACACACACATACCTCCCTACATCACACATAAAAAATACACTTGCACACATGTTAGCTATAAAGCATATTCCTGTAGACAGTTCAAAACCAGGGATTGTTTTCTCAATGCCAGCTGCCAAAAAATCTACATATGGGCTATCTACACACACTCAGACTGTGTGTGTCTGTGATTATGAGTGGGTGTGTGAGAGACAGGCACATAAAACCGTGTGTTATCACCTGGCCCTGTCTTGTGCCCAGCCCCAGACTGTAGCAAGCTTTGACCTTGGGCTCCGCTATATTCATTACATCATTAAGTTACCTCTTCATTAACTTTTCATTGTTTATGGAGGAGGCATCGGGAAGGAGAAGAGATGGGGGTTGAGGAGGTGGTGGGGGCCTTTTTGTCAAAAAACCTTATCTATAGCTGGGCATCTGGGTTCTGTCCTGCCTTCCCCAGAGTCTCTCCCCTGCAGGGGGAGGGGGGACTGGGAAACACAGCATCAAATTTTACCCTAGTGCCCTTGAGCATGGTACTCAGCCCCCAACTACAGGTCCACTTAGTTTTAGTAACCAAGAACTACCCTTCGGTGCAAGTCAGGCTAGATCCAGCCAATTCACCAGCCACTCATTAGTAAATCACTACTGTGTCTGAAATCTACCAGCCACAACATCTGGATGGTGGCTGATGCTAATTTCCTACTTATAGGGTCCCACTGTCTTAATGCCTTAATGCCAACAAAATGCAGACAGACACAGGAGAGCACTGTTCAAGAGGTTGATTTCACTTAATATTGACCATAATTGTTCCCACATCTTAAGAATATAGCTGTTAAGTTGCTTAGTAGATTGATATTATTTGTCTCCCATCATCACATCTCTTCTTTCCTTTCTGACTTTGTTGAGCTTCTGTTGGATTATTAGGGAGACTACACCCGTTTGGCTACTTGTCTTTAAATTCTTAAAATGATCCTTGATTAATTTGAAAGATTTATTGGTGTTGTCGATCTTTTTATTGTTGAATGACGGCGCATCATGGGTCAACTGGTGTGAACCACATTTTTAATTTGGCATAATTATCATCTGGTCTATTTTGGACTGCTCCTGAGTGTCCTTGGGTCCCTTTTGGATAAGATCTCTATTGTCAAAAAAAGGCATTTCTGCATGGTGGTTACGGGTTGGTTCTCTAAGACCTTTACCCCCAACTGCTTCAGTGTTTTTAATGAGCAGCTACCAGGGAGTATGAGCTGATTGTTACTGGCAAAGAGCAGGGAGCTAAGTCAAATTTCAGTGGATAAATTAAGATTTAAAATGTGGCATTCGGCAATGTATGTCCTTAATGTGTAATGCGACGTTTGCCCACAAATTTTCATTTAATATCAGCACTTGAAATACAAATGTAAAGTTCACGATCTGTTACTAAGAAACATCATCTATCCATCTATCTGAAATCGGATTGTGAACATATTTTCGAGTGCTGGCCTTGTAGCCACCAGGCGCTGTTGTGCTTCCACACCACTCTGGCTTTCTGTCATTAGCGATGCATCGCCCCGACCGCAGGCACAGATTGTGTTTAAAAAAAAAAAAAAGAGTCCTTGCCAGCCACCATCTACCAGTGCAGGCCAATTATAAATGGGAAATCACTATACAGCTTTGCTTACTCACTCTCCCCCTCTCACTCACTCTTTTTAACAGCGCTGCCTGGCCGGACTCCATTGCTTCTCTTGAATAACATGTGTAGATGGCCCTTTGTGTTACAAGCTGCTGGATGCTTGTTAGTTCACACTTTTTCACAGAGAGCTTAGAGGGGGAATAAAAGCGATAGACATTTATACTTCATCACCTTTCCCTTGTTTCAGTGTGATTCTAATATTGTAATACCTCTCGAACACTTTTAGGTGACATGAGCTGAGGTCAAATCATGGTTTTGTGCAAGTCTTTAGGCAATAATAAAATGTAAAATTACAATCCAAATCCTGAACTCTAATAAATTAAAGAGAACAAATCCTTCGGGAAAAAAAAGAGGGAGAGTGAGAGATGTTAATATAACTTTAAACATGCTGAGTGAGAGCTTTATGCACAAAATGGAACTCAAAAAAGAAAACAGGAGTTCAATCCAAACTGGGGCAAGGCAGAAGAAATGGGCTCCTCTTGCACTTCACACAAACATACCTATCTTTCTTTCTGTGTTTAAGTTTCTACTTTTACCCTCCCCGCACACTCCCGATGAAAATGTATGTTTAAAGAATTTGCTCATTCAAAGGGAATACACAGAAAAAAGGGAAAAGAAAGGAAGAAAAAAAGAAAGAATACAAATAAGAATGATTTTGCTGTATGTTTGTGGTTTTGAATGCCGAATCAATGCAAAAATCACTGCTCCATGTATGTAAGAATACACACTTGAGCAAACCAGCATTGATAAAAAATAGCTTGTAAATAAATCTCTGATCTGATTTGTGTATTTTACATTATTGTAAATTATCTCTTTCCAATTGCATTGACGCTAAGATCCCAGATTGTTACCTGATTGCTAATGCCTCCCCTCTTTGTCTGGCCTGGCTATTCTCTGTCAGTGTCTTTCGATCTGTGTTGCCACCATTTCAATCAGACACCATGGAAATTGTGACCTGCGTCATGTGACCAGATACCTTTGAACAGGAACACTGACGTCTATTCTATAACAAAACAATTTAATTAATACTCTGATTTTATTCCTGAAGCCCAGACAAGTGGCCTCCAAAATCCACAGACTGCAACTTGTAACTAAAACTGAAATTAAATAAATAGCTGAGAGAGCTTGATAATCCCTCTATAAAATCCTATCATCATGATAAACAATAGCAAAAGACACAAGCCATTACACAGGAGACAACGAGGGAAAAGGCCAGGGAGAAATAAGACCTTGTGCTAAACCCAGTTTCAGGTATGAGATAACATAAGCCATGTTTTCCCATCGAAAATGCCTACAGTAAAGGAGAAAACGGATGAATGTAATGGCATTGCGTGCATGCATGCATGCATACCACACACAGTCAGTCAACTGATGTTATCTTGCAGGTCTTGTTTCCCAGCAAGTTGAACTGCTGAAAAAAATGTGTGCAAATGCACCAGGTCACTTGTTTTTAGTTGGGTTTGTTGTGTTAGCAAATGAGATGTAGAATAATTGGCAGCTGCTAATTAAAGGCCAGAAATGTTCCTTCCTTCCTCCATTATTTCCTTTTTTCCTTACTTACCCTCCTCTTTGAAAGGTATTTCCCTGTCATGTACCGCCTCTCTTCTTCTGGAGAAGTACATTAATCTCTATTTACAGCTTCCGTATTGTAAAAGCTATTACCACCTGATCTAGTAGCAGCTTTGAAATCAACAGCGAACATCAGTTTCATGTAAGCTAGCCAAATGGTAACGGGAAGCGCCAAATCTCTTGACCAAAAAGTAAGAGAATTAGTGTGTATTGAAATGTGAAGCAATCATTATTTATGTTGAATTATGGACATTTGAATGGAAACAAGTGACCAGTTGTGAAGAGTTTTTGTAAGTAAAAAAAAAAAAGTGTAATAACAATAATGATAATAATAAGTTTAACGGTGTGTAACAAAGAAATTGATCTAGATCGATATTGTTATCCTGTTTCCAGATTAAGATTAATTGCAGGACATCTTCAGTAACATTAAGTGACAAATTAAAGCTTCAACTGTCTCCTTAACAGCAGCAAGTGACCGCTCAGTCTGAAGGAATCTGACTTCACTGACATATGACACTTTCTCCACACTTACATATGCCGTATACACTTGAATACACTTGTATCAGTTGGTATTCCTGCTTAGCGCATGAGTGTACCGTGCAGTATCTAATTTACTGACATCGGATTACAAGTATTCAGGGTACTAAAGCAGTTCTCAGATAATAACCTCTCTGTCTGCAGCTGCTGTTTTAGCCGCCTAAGTGTGAAGTTGCCATATGCACCTGTAAGGTGTCAAGGTCTCTCTATTTATTGTAGCCACACACTCGAAGCCATTCCTCTGTCCTTGCCTGGTGAAATAAATACAAGGCACTTCAATCTCCCAACAGCGCAACAGAGGGAGAAATAGAGACAGAGCATCAGAGAGAATTTAAGAGTTGTGAGATGAGATGAATTTTTGTCTATCTGACAGGTAACATCCAACCTGTTTTCTTCTCTGTCTCAGAGCTGGTTGTGTCTGCCTCACAGCATTACTGTCAAGCTAATCTGTGATGGAGCCAGTGTGGAGTCTAACTTCCCTGCCTTGTGTTAGTCTTACAGCTGTATTCACAGACAGTATGTTCAACACAGGAGCAGGCCCATTTAAAACTTCTTTTGAGTTCTAGCGCCACGTGTTGCAAAGTGGTGTGAATGCTCTGATTAAAGTGTAAAATCAAAGATGTTTCTCACTGGTTCTCAGTTTAAAAGGAAGCAGACTGGGGGTTTAGACATGAAGTTAGTGTGTGTATTACAATACAAAGGAAAATTATGCATATTTAATTAAACGATTAATCTGTGTAAATGACCACGAGTGGCTGATTTCTGAGCTCCAAACCGAGAATGTGAGTCTGGTGAAACTTTTCAGAGATGGCGTTTTCAGATTTCATTATGGTATGATTGTGCATACGAGTCTTCTGTGTATTCTGCTGCGGTTTTTCTAGTTTAGCGTGACGCACAGCACAGCACCGGCTGATTCCAAATGATTCAGCTCGACTTTACAAGCGAAAGCAGCATTCAAAACATTTCAAAACAGACGTAGCTGGTTGTTACAACTGGAAATATGAGTTGGTGAACAAAATGCAGAGGTGACGACCTGAATCAGCGGCGTTAGTGCCGGTGCTGAGCGTGCAGCGTGCCGTCATTAGACCACACACAGACCTCGCACGTACCAGCAGCAATCAGAGTGCAGCCTTTGCTATCTGACAGGGAGCACCACCAGGGAAATGAGGCACCGTGTGTATGAGTGTTTGTGTTGTGCACATGTGTGAGGGAGAGAAAGACCTCAGAGCCCTAGGGATAGCGTGTCACATAAGCTCCATCACAAGGCCGCTTTATTGGGCCTGGCATGGGTCAGACCCCTACTGTCATCTTCAAATATGCCCGCCACCTGCTCATACACACACAAACACACACAGAGCTACACACGTGGACATGCACACACATGCATGCTCACACATCCATATGTGTACATGTTCACCATACACACACACACACACACACACACACTCATGCATACACAAACCAGCACACATGGCTTGCAAAGAATTCATCTGGTGTTTTCTGGTAATTGCAACAAAAACACCAAATCTGGACGTGTCATATTCATTTCCCAGGACCCCAGAGTGGAGGGCTAATTTCAAACAGCCTCCCGTTCTCACATGCAGACCTCTGTCCTTTTTTCTCCACCCATCCCGTCTTTTTTTTTTTTTTTTTTCATCCTCTCATCTCAGAGGGGGAAAAAAGGCAGTCTTTTACACACCGGAAAGTTTTGCAGACAGTTATTTGCTTAAGAGAGGCAAAACTGACTGAAATTCTTAATTCGTCTACCCGGAAAGTGCTCATGCCACTCTGCCTTCAGATTCCACATGTCTAAGATATACGCCCAGGCCTCTGTGCCAGGGACTCAGCCGCCAATAATATAAATTAGCAATGCAATAAGATTTGCAACGCCGCCACAATCAGCCCTGAATGCATAAGCAAATCAGTCACTTTCTCCTCTCTTTTCCAACAAATGTCAATCTAGCTGTTTTCCCGAAAATTTCGGTGCAATGTAGATTTAGTACATCTCAGTATGTACACTGTATAGTATACGTAATATGTGTATTTTGAGGTTTTTGTCTTACTGTGCAATCTGCTCGTAGCCCATTTTTTTTAGCCTTTTATACATATGTGAATGCATTTATTTGCTACCCACATACAACTGGCACACTGAACTCTCCATTATTACAAAATTAGCCCACCAGTGTAAAACTGAGTGTGTGCATAAGCGTCTACAGTATGTGTGTGCTTTTTTTCCTCACGACCATGAGCATGGTTGTGTGTATGACAGTGTGAATCAGTGTGTGCACGTGTCTGTTCTGTGTGACAGTGTGTGCCTGCCTGTATATGTGTGTGTGTGTGTGTGTGTGTGTTCCCTGATGGAGATAAGTCTGAGTGGTTAGGAGGGAACAGATGTCAGCTGGTGTCGGCTGCCAGGAAGACTGAACAAAGCCAATCACGTTACCTTCCTGTCCAAAACGCATGGCAGACGGAGACCTGCATCTAACAACAATTTGTGGCATTAACTCTGAGCATGCCACCCTGCCTGCACCCCCCACCTCTTACACCCACACACACATAAATACACACACCACCATCATCCTGTTTGGAATAAACCTGGTAAATGACTGGTGGAGATATGAAAGATTGCAGGGGGAACTAACAAAATGGCGTCTGTAATATGATCTGCCCTTGTTGCTACAGTAGCTTAATCATTCATAAGCCTGTACAATGGAAGGACTGTCAGACATTACTGAGTCTCTACCAGGGTCCTTTGTTCCTTATCAAAAAT
Source organism: Pempheris klunzingeri (assembly GCF_042242105.1). Lineage (NCBI taxonomy): Eukaryota > Metazoa > Chordata > Actinopteri > Acropomatiformes > Pempheridae > Pempheris > Pempheris klunzingeri. Next base: position 30,869,625 of record NC_092012.1, on the reverse strand, counting down.
TATGCCTAACTGTTTCTCTTTGCAACCTGTCATTCATTAAATCAGATGTCTGAATGCTGAAAATTGTGATTCTTTTTTCTTCTTTTTTTTTTTTTTACAGCAGTATAAGAACAATAAAACAGCATTTACGTGTTAACTCACTCACTGCTTCACGTAAGTAATGCCCCCTCTTCTTCCTCTTCATTCAGTTTGATGGTCCCCCTCGGTCTCTCTTTCAATCTATGCCTCTTGTTCTTGTTTTGTCGAACACAATCGTACCACAGCAGAGGCCAATAAATTGGCACCAATGTAAGAGGAAAAAAAAAAACGATTTATCAAATTTTGTCCTCATTTATAAAATGTATTTTTAAGTGTGTGAATGGCCACGAGTTAGTCGCTCAAATGATCTCAAAATATCACAGCAAAGGGGCCACTACTAGAGAAGCAGTTATTGGAGATCACACACCAGCAAAAAGCAGAACAAGATGGTCCTCTTTTCCAGTTAAAGGCCCACAGATTTGGAATACCCTGCCATTAGGAATGAAAACATGAACTAACTTTAAAGCTTTTAATACTAAAGCAAATCTATGGCTTAAACAAAAGCAAATCTGTGCACACTGACACATGGGTTTTTATAGCATAGATATTTTCTTTTCCTCTATTTGTTTTACTGTTTGTCTCTGAGCTTCTATTAGAGTGTTTCATTATATGCTGCCTCCCTTAAAAGCCGAACCAGGGACAAGTACCGCAAAGTAGCTATAGCCACAAGTCTTACATAGAGTGCATCGGTTGCATTTTATTTAAATATATCATGAATACTGTCAAATAAATGAAATAAATAAATAAATTAGCAGTAATTTAATGCACTAGGATAAAAATGTAAGAGCTAAGTTGGGAGAACCACACAGATCTTTATTCTTTTGGAAGCAGAGAGTGAGTCATGCAGAAAAAGCATATTCATCATGTATGATGTACAATGTAGAGTAGTGAGAAAAGAGACTAGCACGCCCACACATGCATGCATACAGAGACAAAAACTGTGGAAAATTACACCATAAATAGGGACATATATCAGATATGCAAATGTTGATTCAAAATTCTCTTAACTCTGATAAGACCAATTTTAAGAGCCCCGAAAAACTGCAAATTCCTCTCTCTTGCGAGCCAAAGCTTAATCTCAATGACAGTATGACAAAAGAACCAGTAGCACCGCAGTAGGGTAGGCAGACAGGCCACATATCTCTGTCGGACAGCAAATTCAAGAAACAAACTGTCATAGCCGGCCCGGTTTGGCAGAGGGCTAAGATGTATAGCTCTGGGACTGAGACGTCCCATTTTGGCTAAATGCACAGAGGTGCCTGGCACGACCAAATCCAGCTGAACCAACTCAAAAGTCTAGTGGGTTGCATCTGATCCAGTCTACTGTGTTTGGCCAGAGTGCATTAAAAATTCTCCCATCTATGCTGAGACAGTTGACAATAGAGGAAGAAACAGCAAAGACATGCTTAAAGTCGACAGAGCAAGCACAGAAATATATATGTGTGTGTGTGTGTGTGTGCCCACGCGTGCCTGCATGTGTGTGTGTCTGTGTGATAGTCGCCCTGGCATCTTAGCCTTGACTGACAGATCCTTAGAGATTGTTACAAATCTGTTGACCTTTGACCTCCCCACTGAGTTGTAAAAACCACACTCCATTTCCCTTAAGACTTTAACAGCCTACGCAAGTGGTGTGTGCGTATGTGTGTCTGTGTGTGTGTGTGTGTTTGCTTCTGTTTACACGTGTGCATGTTGTGTGTGTGTTACTATGTGTGTGCGTGTGTGTGTGTGTGTGTGTGTGTGTGCGGTGTAACCCTGAGGTTAAAGAGCAATCTGCAGCCAATTAAGCGCTTCACTAGGAGGGACCAGCTTCCATGAATGAGAGGAATGCTCCCAGAGCTTAAAAGAGAGGGACTTGACTCAGTACTTTGGAAACAGTATGCGTGTGCTTGTGTTGTGTGTGTGTGTGTGTGCGTGCGTGTGCGTGTGTTTGTGTCATGGTTGACGTTTATAGTGCAGGTTTGTCTGCTGGTAACAATTAGGTGTCAGGGAGCTAATGTAAGGGTTTCACCACAGTGAAGTTCACCACTTACAGAAGACTGGTTTGAACTGAACAGAGAGCTTGAAAGCAGCAGCACTGACACAGGCTGACATTTACCAGCTACTGAGCCAATGACTCCCACACCTCTGTATAACAACAGGTATGAAGGCTGAACGCTTACGTTAATATTCATATGCATCAATCTGTTTGTTGTCCATATATGATAGTTTGAAAAAAATGGCACTGCATGTGTTTTTTTTTTTCTACAAGTTGGATCTATTATTACTATTTGTGGTGCTACTTTCCTCTTTTTGGTGTTCCGAAGTAACACTGCACACCCCAGCATATGCTGAGGGGGGGATTCATTTTGTGGACTTTGCTGTGGAGTTTGTCATGTACGTCTATAAACTGAAGGAAAATAGCAAAAAGATGAAGACAACCAGTTACCTCGTGTCCTGATCATATTTGCTAATTTTATTCACAAGTGAAAATCTGATGACGTATTTGAGCGTGTAGCAAGTCAAGTCACTTTGTATCCCATTTAAATAGTCAAAAGCCCCACACTGCTACAGAGTACAACATAAGACAGCCTCTATCCTTAGACGTCAGCTTCCTTAGAAATAGAGACATGACTGTGTCACAGTAGCTGAAGCAGCTAAATAGAATTCAGCCATCACTCATTTTATTACACCTGGGCTTCCCCTACTGTCACATGTCAAAATGTTGGCAGTGAAAAAGACCTTACGTATACTGTAACATTTAATACTTGTTCTCAGAATCTTCTTCATTGTATGTTTGGTTGTTTGCGTATCAGTTAGATGTAGGAAATATTACATGTAAAAACAGCATTAAAAGAAAGAAAAAAAGTCGATGGAGCAAAGTGAGGGAGGAGAGGAGGCAAGGAGGAGGGTAGGGTCGATGTCCATCCTGCTCTCCTTCCCCCGCCCCCCACCTGCACCTCCTCCCAGCAGCCCTTGCCATCCATCAGTGGGTGAACAGAGAGGATCGGGGCCCAGAGTAATGAGCCGTAAGCCCCCTTACATGTGTTGACGCGTCGCTAAATAAGATCCATTTACCTAGGCTACCGCCACCGCGCCCCACCGACGACTGAAGGAGAACGCCCCCCCCCCAAACCACCACCACCAGCCACCCTCACCCTCCCGGTGCACCTCAAACACCTGTACAAGTCTTTGAGCTGTTTGCATGTGAGTGTGAGTATGAGTGTGTGTGTGTGTGTGTGTGTGTGTGTGTGTGTGTGTGCGTGTGTGTGTGTGCCTGCGGGCAGGGAGGACGGCATGGTGATCCAGTTACTCAAGACAGACAGAAGCAATCGTTCTCCAGTTACAGAGTTTTCTCCAAGACTTGAGGGCATCACTGTCAAGTGTCGAGGCCATCAGGGAAGTCTCACTTTAGACGATTACACTCAATCTGGTTTGCGTGCGCGTGTGTGTGTGTGTGTGTATGTGCCCGTCTGTGTGTGTGTGTGTGTGTGTGTCGTGGGAGGGGGGAAATAATGTGACCTCCACTGCTCTAGATGGGCTACAGGGAGGGTTAGTTACTGCCTTTGTGGTTGATTTTGTGTTGTTTTCAAAACTATTCTATTCTATTCTATTCAGTCAATAGAGTGAATACAATAATGGTCGAAAGAAGAGAAAACTAACACATAAAAGTAACTACCCACTTAAAAATAAAAAGTCCAACTGAGAAATCCAGACACTCACACAGTCTAAGAGGCATCTCACCCTCAAAATTTATAGGTACAGAGTGTGTGTGTGTGTGTAAAGGGGGCTGGCAGGGTAATGCAGAAAAAAAAAAAAAAAATCACAATCTCACGTTTTAGAAGAAGCTATTTTCTCTTGGTTTGACTGTCCTACCACTTTCACAGCAGCCTAACTGACTAATGATGCATTTAGAGGTGGCATTAAGGGAAGGGGGGGTGGGTGGGTTACACTGGTAGAAGGTGTGTGTCATGCTCAGCCACTATGTGAAAACAGCCCACTGTATGGGAGCGAACACTGCTTATACAAAGCGTCCTCACATAACAAAAGAGGAGAGTGACACAGAAACAGAAAGGGATTGTAAGACGGAAAAGGGAAAAAGATTTTTTGCAAATCATAGAAAAAGGTAAAAAGAGAAAGAAAGAAAGAAAAGTGAGACAAAGAGAAAGTGCCACAGGAAAAAAAGGAAACATGCAGAAAAAGGGACACATGAGTGAGCAAGGCTTTAGTAGCGCTGTTGGGGTGAAAGAGAATGCCACTAATAATGAGATGTCTATTTTACCCACCAGCTCTCTGTCTCTCTCGCTGCTACGCCTGTTTTCCTCTGGCCCCCATTATCAGTGCACTTGAACCCGGGGATAACAATGAGTTCACAGAGATTGAGAAGTGCCTAGGCCTTAATTGTATGTATTTAGTCACGCAAACAGAGGCAATGGCCTGAGAACGCCTAGTTAGCCAATGACATCATTTAGCCACACAGCCACTTTAACTCAATGGGGCTGCTGTGGCGTACAGCTCTCTGTCACTTTACCCTATCCCTGCCTACCATCACTCTGTGTCTCCATCAGCCTTTCACCGCTGAAAGATTCTCTAAAACCATACACTCAAATCTATTTAACCACCATCTTTTTCTTCTTGTCTGTTTTTTTCTTCTATATGGTCATTTTATCTACTTATTATCTACCCATCTTCACTACTTATTTCTATTATTTGAATTTAATGTCTGGTCTAATGGAAAATGAAGTTTATTCAGATTTTGGACATTTAATCTATAATAAACCTAATGTAACCTCTTGTGAATACCTGATATAAAATACAGCTGTCTTCCTCAGACAGAAAATGAACGTGTGATGTTTTAAAGGTTGTTTTGAGTCTAGAGCTGCAACTACCATTTTTTTTTTTTATCTTTTAATCTTGTGATTATCACTGTGATTAACTGAGCTGTTTAGTCAAACTGTTTAAAAATGTCAGTGACAGTTTCCCAGAGCCCAGGGTGACACTTTCAAATTGCTTGTTCTGTCCAGCCCATAGTACTCAATGCATTTAATGCACAATGATATAAAACAGAGATTTCCAGCAAATACACATATTTCAGAATCAGGATTGTGTGAATGTATTTTTTTGCTTGATAGAAGAATGAAATTAGTTCATTTTTGATCAAGCACACAATTTATCAACTAAAAGTTTCATCAGTATTTGAGTTTCTTTATGATTTTTTTAAATATTTTAGTTAATTATCTGTGTGGTTGTGAGTTTGGATGACTATGTGTGTGTTCTAGTAGTGTGTGTGTGGGTGTGTGTGTATGTTTGTTTGCATGCATACTTTTGTCAATCAATGGTGGTTGCTGGCAGTCACAAAGATGATGATGGCACCGAGATGTTAGTGTGCCTCACTTGCTCGGCACAAAGAAGGGTGTGTGTGCATGTGTGTGTGTGTGTGTGTGTGTGTGTGTGTGGAAAGGAGGGGTGCTTCTCAAGCAGGGATGTCAGCACTTGAAAAATCAATCACCATCTGGGCTCATTTCATACAAAGGACAGAGGGAGGGGAGGATAACTCACAAACACACACACAGACACACACACACACACACACACACACTTCTTGCATCTTTCATTTCATGCAAAGACAACAGAGGGCAAAAATGTACAGCAGCGAGGTGCCCCTCTTGTTTCCTGCCTTTCTGTTTTAAGTGAACACTTCACTCCTCGCCTGCATCCTGCTGGTATAAAAGCAGGTGCAATTTCTTCCTCTGCCCCTGGCCATTTTCAAATCGGAGGTTGCAGTGGATTTATTGAACAGCGAGTGTACAATTGAGGAGGGAAGGGTCAAACATGGACGGGTGTTTCCAGTGGAAAGCACTGACCACACTGGGGCCTATCTAAGCCATTAGGCCTGCGCTATGTGAACACGCTGCACCGAGGCCGGTGTGCAAGGTCACCCAAAGCAAACAGGGATAAGAGGAAAGAAAAGCAAAGATTCATCTGCTTGAGTTAGCACCTCAGGTCAATGGGTTTACCTCCTATTCACCACAGCAGGGTCCTCATTTACAGTTGCTGCTTTAGCTCGCTTTCAAAACCTGTTTTCAACTTCGCATAAGGCACTTTTATGTGAGAAAAGTGAATGTTTTATGCAAACAAGACTTTTTTTTTTTTTAAGTATACACAAAAAGCGTCAGAGGTTGAAAGCGTGTGTGTGCATGCATATGTGTGTCTATGTATGTGACATGATTTTTGCTGCTGTCTGCCTCCTTTCAGTTGCACAGCTGTGTGAGAAATACCAGTGGCAGAGGCTGCTGAGGCAGCGAAAGCATTTAATACTCGACAAACAGTTATCTAAGCCCACGTCCAATAGCTAGACATCACTGTAATGTGACCTACATACTAAGTGAATAAGATTTTTTTGTATGTCGGTTGGGGTGCGTTGGGGGTACGGGGCGCATAGTGGGGGTTTAGGAGGGGATGTGAACAGAACTCATTCAAATGTCAGTAATAAAATGGCAAAGTATTCCTTTTCGCTCTCCATTTTGCCTCCTTCACTTCCACTCTCTCCCTTCTGCCAGAGCAAAAAGAGAAAGTACAGTATAATGTAACAGAACATATTGTGCCCTCCTAGGTATTGAACTCTCGCTCCTTTGTTCATTTCTACCCTCAGGAAAGAGGACTTTCTCCCCTTTTGGAGGAATTAATGAAATGACAAGTGGAGGGAGGCACCGAATGATTTCTTTTTTTTTTTTTTATGGGGATACAAGAGGTTAAAGCATCTGTTTCAGAGATTCAGCAGAGGGTGAATCCTCTGTTTTCACAGAGAAGAATATCTACTTAATCTTCTGTGTAAATCTCTTTTCAATTCTCATTCTAAATTAATGCTGTATGAGAACAGTATCTGTTATAGAAAAATGATAAATAAAAGCCGTCTTTTCTAATGCTAATGTCACATGTGTTGTGGCCGTGATGATTTACCTCACCTTATAATGCTTTATGACTTTATGGTTTGAGTTTCTTACTAATTTTAATGCCAAACCAAAAGAAGGGCACTGTTTCAGCTCGTTGCAGGACACCGAATTAAAAGCCCATTACGCATAATTTGAAGCAGAAATGGACAGATTCACAGAACAATTTTGATAGGTTTGGTCCCAGTCTCAGCCTAAAAATTGATGAATGCACACATGTACACACACACACACACTCACAAGAACACAGTCAATCTGCCTGGCCACATCAACAGAGCAGGTGTCCTTAGTAATGCACCATCGCGCACTTGGATCTCTGCATCTCAGAACAGAGGGAAAAGGGGGAGGAGGGAAAAACAGAGAAAGAAATAAAGGACAGTTAGAGGAAAGAATGGTAATGGGTGTCAGTCGTGGTGTGTTTACGTGTGTGCTTGCTAGCAGCTGGAATTTGGAGGCATTACGAGGAACCGTCACTTAAACTAGAGGTAACCCAAACTATGTGCATTCTGATGCACCAGTGAAACTTTTTTTGTTTGAATGCACCTCATTTCCATGCTTGAGAACGCAGATTCCTATACTCGTTATTTTAGGGATGATCAAAAACATCGAGATGATGTATTTTCAGTATCCATGAGAAATATTTATCAGGAAGACGGGCCGCAAGTAAGCAGAAAGACATGTACTTAGTAAAGACCATGCCGTTGCCCCCTGCTGCGTCTCAGCTACATGGTACATAAATAACCATTATGAATCACACTGTTTGGTCTCACCCTGCCATTTCTCAAACAAGATCCAGTTTCCATTTAGCCACAATGGTGATGAGCAAGCCTCCTGTGCACGATTTTGAGAAAAGCAACAGAATAAAACAAGTTGTGTGTTTATCTAATGCTTCAATTTGCTAAAATGTCCAAAAATCTAATAAGTTGATCCAGGTTGGATGATCACGTTTTCAGCTGCTTGGTGTTTACATTTCAATTCGTCTGCCTAATAGGCTCACAACCGGTCTAAACCTACACAAGGCCAGAGGGTGAACTGACAACAAAACAGCCACGCAGCTCAGATGAAAAGACAAACTGCTGCTCAAATAAGACCATTAGTTTGCACAAAAGAAGAAGTCTGAGAGGTTACCCATCTATTAGCAGAAAGAATACGACTCTGACATGACAAATCTTTTATTGTGAAAGTTTGCCTAGGTCAAATGTGATAAAACGGGGTTGGAAAAATCCAATATGCCATTTAATCATACCATTAGCAGTGTCATAAATGCATGCCTGTGTAAAGGCCTGTTGCCTTTCCTTTCTTGGCATCAGTACAGAGACGATTTCTTGGGTGGTTCACTCACATCAGCTTCTGTTGCCTAAGAGATTACCCTACACAAACTTTATCCTGTGGCAAATCTGTCCTTAGACCGCGCATTTTCAAATCTTGTAGCAAAAATCAATCCTCTATTCAGGGAATCTCCTTTGTAGAACCTAAATACATCCCAATGTGTCCATAAACAAAGGCCTCTACCCTTCCTCCTCGCTCTCTGTGACACTTTAAGTTTAGGATTCTTCAACAGGCCTGTGGGTGGGTTTTTCATTCTTTCCCATTCTTCCTTTATTTTGCTCCTTCTTTAGAGCATTAGGGCGACTAGCCATTGAACTACAACCGCTACTATAAAAATTCATCAGGATTAAAATGACCTCACACACAAAATTAAAGTTCCCCAATGTACACAATAAGGGCCTGTATCTTTTTTAAGACATTCTCAGCTTCCTTGGGAACAGGATTGTTTCTTGACAAAGTGGTCTCAACTCAACAATGAGCACCTTTCAGACACACACAGGGACTGCCTTTAGAGCTGCGGAGAGAGACGGATTTCACATATCAATCAAAAGAGGGAGGGGGGAGAAAAAGGGCCCTCGTCTGGTGAGAGTGGTCCTCCAGAAACTCTGAACAGATTCAAATGGAGTATATGCTTTTCTCTCTTACCGCCACTATTCATAATAACAGAGGACAGTGGTGGAGGAGTGGAGAGGGAGGGGAGTCCTCTTAACACCTTTTTTTCCCTTTTTTTTGGAATTATCTTCCCTTATATGGGGACTGAAGCATGGTTCCTCAGCCTGGCCCTGAAATAATAAGACTGTAGTGGATGCCTAGATTGTACAACATTGAAAAAAAGTTGTTTTGTGAAGAGGCCAAGAGGGCCCACAGTATTCAGTCTGTGTGCAAGCTTTCATGTTCTTGAGTTTGTTACATGCAAGCCATTGTGAGTATGTGTGTGTGTGTGTGTGAGAGTGTGTGTGTGTGTGCGCGCGCAGGGGTGGGAGGGGTTATTCCATTACACCTGCGCGATGGCATAATGAGCCCGTGAGTGTGTGCACTGGGCCACAGCCACCCACTGCGCCAGCCATGCACACCACTGCTACTAATCGTGTTGAAAATGAATAAGGTGTCAGAGTAGGTAATTCACAGCTGTATTAAAGCACCTCAGCCTAGATATAAGGTACATAAAACAAATTAAATTATATATAATATTCTATTATAGAATATTTCTGACAGCTGTATTAATGGGCAGGCCTTAAAGGTCTCCTTATTAGGTCACTGGCTACATGTTTCACCCTCTACACTTTTTGAGCCAGGGGTATTCAGATCATCTCCGAATCATAGCTCACAGGAATACAGAGCGAGTAGAGTGGGAGAGAATTGGCTAAAAGCTATGGAGTCACATTATGAGCCATGAAATTGTAAAACTCAAAACATATTATAATAAATATCACAGCACTATATTGCTGATTCCAACAATATACATGCAGAAATGAAGACAAATGGGTTAAAGCTCTCTATTGGGTTTAGTCTTTCGTTGCATCATTTAGAAAATTATGTGACACAACAAACACCTGATGAGATCGAGATATAATCGATTGCAGTTTGCATTTTATTTTTCTTGTTCTCTTCTACATGAGAGGGAAACCTGGGAGATTACCTTACACTTGTTCATTGCCTTGTGAATTACATCATTGCTCCCTGCTTGGACCTCAGTCTGACATTAAAGTAGATCTCGGTGCAACTGGGAAAAAAAGGGTATTAGTATTCACTGCATGTATGTGTGGCACATGTGTGCTATTTTTATATAGGGATGCTGTGAAAGTGTGGAATTGGGGACAAGGCAGCCTTGCACCGGGCCGTGACACAGACTTATGTTAAACCTAATTAGATCATGATAATAGCTTTAGGGCCCCAGTGATCAATGCTAGAGGTCTGTGGAGATGAACTTTCCTTAAGTTTCATGCTGCACGCTGGTTGTACTCAATTTTTTACACACACACATACACACACAAACGCATATCCCCTGCCTGTGCCATGGGTTTGCCATTCTAGTGTTGTTAGGGAATGAGTATGACATTGATATACATGGTCAGTGTTGGACTAATTTCAATTTTAAATAGCCAGCATCAGTGCTATACTCAGCACTGATATGTTAGATATGATTCAGAATTGCTTAATATTGGAAATTCATTTATCACCCATCATGCAATGCATCCAGAGTGTCTCCGCATCGCAAAAAGAAACTTGATGATTGTGAGCTGCTTTCCGTCAACAACCCTATGGTGGAGTCTAGTTTACAGCTTGCAGACTCCTTGGATCACTTTCACTGAAGACAAAGAGGTTTCCTTATACTTCCATTACTATCTAATGTAATTTGTGTAATGCAATATTTCAACGAGTCTGTGTCTGCTGACATGCTAGCTAGCTAGCTTGTGATTAGTCTTGATACTGGATGCTTTGGGAATCCCTGCACATATCGGTTGTGGATGTACCAGTTGTCGACTCTCAAAGCTTCCTCCCTCTGCCTACTCCTCCCTCCCAACTCAGCAAGAGGTGCGAAGGAGCAACGTCCGGAGACAAAACTGTAACAATAAAGATGCTGGATGGCCAGCTGACACTAGCCGACATTTGCTTGTGTTACGTTTGTGGTTTGCACACTATAATTACCTTTCGACAAGCTCTGGTTTGGAACCAGCATTCTTGGTTTTTCAAAAACTCACCCACCCATTAAATCCCGTAACTGTCGTCTGCTCAGGCTGATATTCCCTGTATATTTGTGTCTGGTCAAGACGCAGAAGAAATATTGTCTTTGAATGCACAAAGAAGTGCTTCACCAATGTTTTCAGGTCTTGTGTTGTTTGAGAGAATTAGATTAGTCTCTCAGAAGCTCTGCCATTTCACATTTTGTAGAATTGACATAACAGCATTTAAAACTTCTAAACTAAATAGATTTTAATGTGACAGTTTGATCAATTGTTCTACGATCTAAAGGTGGTTTCAGGAGTTTACAGCTGCAGGGGGACATAACAGACGAAACACTTGGAAATGTTCACTATAAAAACACTTAACTTTAAGTCCGGTATTGACAGGGCCAATGACTGCCAACTTTGCTGACCTAAGGGCTGTTGCCAATATTGTAAGCCTGTTGATTCCCCCCCTCCCCAAAAGAAACTCCAGGACAGAGCAAAAACAGACTTGAGGGATTACATATCCTATTTGGCCTGGGAACGCTGCAAGTTCGCTCAAGGAGATCTGAATGATATGTCTAGGGACAAAGACAACAAAGCTACTTTGCTTAACCTGTTGACACCGTGACTTTGGGCAAAATCCAGACTTGGATACGCTTTGGAAAGTAGACGGAAGAATGAATGTATTGGCAATAAACTGGCTACGAGTACAATACCTCTAAAGACATAATCTACATTGGACTTTACCAAACCATTTTAGTTAAACGCTTATGCACATTAAATCATTATGTGGATGAACATGCATTTTGGAAAAATGTATGTGTGTATGGATGCAGCACTTGTAGAGAGGGGTGGTGGTTGTTTTGTTGCCATTTCTAAGCCCTCTGCTCTCCACCACTCAGGCCTCATTTCCCATAACATAAAGGATTTCATAAACACTACTATTTGCCAGAGGTCAACTTGATTCATAATCTATTAGTGCTGGGTCAGTTTGTCTTTTCAGTGGCAGTACCCGGCCTGTTCCAGTTTGACATGCTAGCCTGCCCTCCGCCCAGCACGGAGATGAGGAGTGGTATTCAGTGGTATTCTACTATAGTTGTTCGAATTTGATTGATGCCGTTTTTTGAAAAAGTGGTCAGGGAGGAACTCATCATGTTGGAAGTGGACAACACAGGCTGAATAATTTACTAAATGCTCAATCTCAGCTGCAGACGTATCTGTCCATCGATAAAACAGGCTGTCTAGACAAAGCCGTAGCGGATCATACAATGCCCCCCTTGAAACCTTCTGATGAATAAAGGTTTAACATCATTTAAGGTACAATATCCCTGAAAGGGAAAGGCATCCCTCTGCTTGGTGTTGAATAGTGAGGTGTTAAGCTTTCCATGGCGACATCTATCTCTCGCCACCACCTTGAGGGCATCTTTTAAGCAGAGGAATTTAGCCATTATGTGGCATTAACCTCATTAGAAAACACTCTTTAGCTGCTCCAAGATAAAATTGATTTACAGCTGCCATTTCCACCACTGCTCTCGATCAATGGTTAAACTATCCCTTTTATGGCCCTGTGCACACTCTCTGCTCTTTTCTCCAGTTTTCTTTAACTGCTCTTTAATTTCACCCTCCCCCCTCCACTCTTGTCCTTGTGCCAGGTATGTAGTCACAGAGTGGAGGAGGGCTTTTCTCTATTGTCCCGCGCTCAAATATGGGACCAACTAAATTTTTTGAGAGTGGATAAACACTATAAGATCACTGGCAAATTCCTTGAACCAATTAAGCATAAAGTTGCTGTCCTAAGTCTTTTGTAGGTGTGAGAGTTTCACCACAGTCAGCTAAATTTGTGTGTGTGGTCTTAATTGCAATTACATCTTAACAAAATGTGTTAAGAAACCTCAATGTGTTTATCTTCTTACCAAGGTTGCTGTAGTTATTCACAATTTAGGAATGTGATGGGCCTAAGCAGCTGCAGATGCATGTTTGAAAAACAGACTTTAGGGGAGACGTTGGGTTTTATGACCTGGATCTTGTAGGAATATGAGGGTTAGATTAGTGTTAAGTGGTGACTGTCAGTATGAAAAAGTTATGCTTTCAGTGAATGAATGGAGGTTTTTGTAGATGATTGAGACTTCTTAATGCAGGGTATGCGTCAAAGCACAGATCTGAGCAAGCAGAGACCACTGTCCACACGACGTTGATGGGTGAGACTGTGTGCAGCTAAGCCAAGCAGAAAATCCACAATCCATGTCTGTGTGGCCAAATGTCAGCGTATGCCCGCCCACCTCTGACAGCTCAGGTTTATGTGGACGTTTAAGCAAAACACGCAATGCTGTATTTCTTTGACAAATCAATATGACCACCATTTCAGCTCTCCTTCCTTCCCTCCCTTCCTCCTCCCTCTTGTGCTCGCTCTTTTCTCATCTACCTCTGTCTGGGAGAATTGATCCGCATGGATGGAATGATATCAACCAACGGATAGAGTGATATGCCCTGCTCCCTCCTTCCTACCCTCCTTTCACCGCACTTTTGACACATAAATAAAATATGTGGCCTTTTTGTTTCGATTCGCCTTGGCGTTAGTTTTGAGAAAAGGAATATGGTGCACGGAGCTCACATGGAGCTGTTGGTAGACAAGAGGGAGCTGAGAGTCGGCTGGTTGCCATCACTCACTGCTCACAGGCGCCCTACAAAATCCCCTGAACTTTCCGACATACGCATTTGTTAGAGTGACGCAGTCAGATTCTAAAGAATGGCATTAGAAAATAATGTGAGTGCTAAATTATTCAGGCATTTTTTTGCCATAATGCCTCACTTTACAGCCACACACAGCTGCACACACGCTAAGACACACAGACATATATATCCTCCCACTCACATCTGAATTATGGCAGATCCATTTAGTGTCACTGTCCAAGTTTGGCAAAGGAAAGGATGAGGGAAGGTGCCTTGAGAGGAGAAGAGTTCACTAACTCTGTCATGCTTCTGCATTAAGATGCCAAAGCAGCATCGCAGTCAATCCAAACTTTAATATCAACTGAAATAAATCACTACCAAGGCTAAATGCATCAGGCTCTGCTATTAACAGATGAATGCAACATGCTCATCCACACCTTGGCTAGATATTCCTGATATGATGGCAAAGGCATTTCCACAGCCGGACAAGAAATAGCTGCTAGGTGAACTAACCTCGTGTCCTCGGAGCATGCCACAGCGTCAGACCTGGGTCACACAGGCCTGCAGGGTTTTCCACTTCGGTTCGGTCAGACAGATAACACTGCAGAGTTTTCTAAGACTCTAACTTCTCCTCACACCTCCCTGGGCTTCAGTCGCACTCTTTGCACTTTCCTCCTTGCATCTCAAACATAGGTCAAATAACACACACACACACACATACACACACACACACACAGACACCTATATTACATAACACAGGCCATGCTAAATACACAGCTTCTGGTCTAGACACTGGAGAGAAGATTGACAAAAGAGATAAGAGACAGCCAGCTTGGACTTAAAGATAGACAGAGTAACCCTACAACGACGGATAACTGATGGATTAAATAGGAATTATCTGTTCATATGCCCATGCAGGCTCCCTGTACGTCCACATACAACGGACGGCCCAGCCAACTGCTGCGTGTGTGTGCCCATTAATGTGCGCACAAGTGTGTGTCATTATCACGATCATCCTCGTCGTCATTATCGCCCCACATTGCATCATAGTTGCATAGGATAACTGTAACCTGTTGCGCAGTTCTTTCTATTCTCCTCCACTTAGGTTTCACCCATTCATGCTTCAGACTTCTGCCACTAATAAAGACCTGAAAACCAAAAATGAGTCCACACTTTATTATTCCCTCTATCCTCCTCTCCACCTGAAGTCACCTTTCCCTTAGTCCCAACTCCTCACATGCCTCTCCCCCCACTCCAACCCTTCCCCTTTCCCTCCCTCCCTCCCTTACTTCCTCTTTGCTGAAAGCCCTTAGTCACCTCAGACGGTGAGTGGGGTTGTTTCTTAGACAGCGTGACAGTGTGCTTAGCCCCGTTAAGCCAGCTTCAACTTCAGCTCCGCTTCTGGTCGGCACTGATCAGGGAGCCCTGGGAGAGAGAGAGACAGAGAGAGAGAGAGAGAGAGACGGTGAGAGGGAGGGAGAGAGAGAGAGAGAGAGAGAGAGAAGATAAGGAAAGTGCTGAGTTCACCGCCACCACAGCTCCCCTTCCCTCCCTCCCCTTCTCTTGCTGCTTCGAGCATCCCCTCCTCGGGAAGGGGTTTCCCTCCTGGAAAGAGGAGGGGAAGGTGAATCGACTGCTGCACTGCTGACTGCACTGCAATAACCTCCAAGTACATCCAGCCTTCTGCTCGCTCTCCTATTCCTCTTGCTCATCCACCAACTTCTATTTATCCTCCTCTTTTGGGCCTGTAAACATTTCTTTAACTCGACTTGAGTCAAAGTAAACTCTAGCGCCCATTTTTATGTTGATGAATGAAGATGTCACCCAGTGCAACAGTTCAGCTCATAGATATGTGTTTAGATGACGGTGGAGCTCTATGAACGGCAAACTGTGCTCAAGGCACTGCAGTGACACCTCCTGATGTCAGGGATAAGAGTACTGATGTTCTATTGATGTTTTTACTTATTTATTTATTTCGTTTTATCTGTTTCTGCACGTTGATAACACCTGCAATATGGTGAAAATCAACTCCACAATATAGAGGAATATTTCTGATATTGATGTATATTTTGTAATATGGAAAATATATATTTAAAAAAAATCTTCACAAATACAAATCAAAATCTGCAGTGACTTATAACTGAAGTTGCGGCTGAATTTTAAATCCACTCACTGTTCTTGGGTCTTGACCGATAAAACCTAATGATAATAATTCTGACATTAAAAAGTAAAAGCATCATGTACTGTATGTTAATCCGGAATAGACGTAATACTAGTGATAATGTTAAGCGTTACAAAATTCCTATCTGTCTTCTGTCAGGAAAGACTATAAAGCAAAGTCGCTTTCCACTCACAGAAGGTTGTTTTAAACATCTGAACTCCCTCTGCACATTAAGGCATTACAGGAAAAAAAAAGGAAAAATACAGCTCCTGCTTAGATCTGCAGCTACATATTTCATGCAATAGATATCCAGGTCATTAAGCAACATTCTGACACCTCAGTTATTTACTACCCCAACCGGTTTCCCACCTCGTTTAATCAGACTTTACTAAAACCCGCTGACTCAGAGAGAAACCTTCTTTCTCTCTGCTCTGTTTATGTTTATCTCCTCAGCTCCATTCTGCTCTCTCTCTTTCTCTTTACTTACTTACTCATATTTTCCAAAACGTCTATTTCGCATGTGTCTGGGGTTCGGAGGGGCTTAGCCACAGAAAAATCACAAAAGAACAAATAAAGTGGAGTAAAGCGGAGTGTTTTCCTCTGACATGAAAGACTACAGCTATCAAAGCCGGAGAAGGGCTCTCTATGTGCCGCAGCAGCCAGATGCTAAGTATAACTTACATTATCGCAGCGGTCAGGTGATAAACGTGTAACTTTGTGATTTTGACGCGTTTTACCAAAGGAACTATCACCACCCTGCATCTCCTAAACCATCAGAGGGTGATATTTAAAACATCCAAAGTGGAGTGCACCGTTTTTTTGCCTTAGAAGTGGTTTACCTTCGATTTTCTCTGCTGGGAAGGGATCACTTGAGACAGGAAGGCGGATTGAAGTGAATAAGATGTGGCTCAATACATGTTATCTTTAATGGAAGGATCCTGGATAGAGGGATTCAAGAGAAAGAAAATGAGGAGAAAAAAAGGCAGAGAGGGACAGAGGGGAAAAAACGTAGACGTAAAGCGTTGACAGCTGTGTTTGGTGCGGTCAGACTCTGGGGTCAGGTACCGCCGAACAGACACACAAACAAATGTTCAAACAGCACACATATATTAGCTGTCCCTTGCTAAATGGAAGCTGGATGTAATATTGTTCTTGTCAGGACGGCCATCTGATGTCAATTTCACACAGCGACGGGACTCTCGGCAAGCTGCTCTGTACACCAGCCACCTCGGTACCAAAGAAAACCTACACACATACAAAAGGTGTACTAAAGCTACGCAGTCGTGTGCACTCTTTTTCTCTCTTTCCCTAATGTCTCTGTCTGCCCCCCCTTTTTCTCACACACACAGACAGACACACACACACACACACACACACATGTACACACTGGGATAAGTCATGAGGAAATGGATGCCCATGTTTTGTGGGACCACCTGTTCATCCTGGATACAAGTCTAAGAACCCAGTAAGGGTTAACCCTCTTTGTGGGAGGGAGCCAGGATTGTGTGAGTGTGTGTCTACGACTTCATACATGCATGTGTGTGTGTATGTGTGTGTGTGAGCATTGGCACTGCCCCGTCTGAAACGTGCCCCATGAGTGGCAGACTGGCTCAGGCTGTCCGGCTGGGAAGGAACAGAGCCCACTGCTGGACCACCTCCCCAGCAACACACACACACACATACACACACACACACACACACACAGACACACAAACACACACCTAATCCTATGTACATTCCATGGGGACCATCTTTCAGCTCCATCACCCATTCCAAACTACCTGCTCTAAAAGAAGAAAATGAGGGAAGACAAAAGAAAAAAAAAAGTATTTATTTGTGGTCAGAGGTTTGGACAATTCTATAAATATAGTCATAGTGATTATGAATGACATTAACAACTATTTGTATGTATAAATCAAGTTATCTCTAAATATCATCAATTAAAATGAATGCCTTTTTTAACGGAGTAAAACATATGTTTCACTTTTTCTAGAAGAAACTGATATCCTACTGGACCGAAACTGTTCTCAACCTCTTCCCAAAACGCTGCTCTCAGTCTCAACAATGCGGCCGAACATGCCACGTTAAGCTACCAGTGCGAGGACCACACACTCATACCAACCTGCAGAAACACTTACGCACACACAAATAGATCCACACAAACCACTTTGAATCATGGCACCTCTCATCATTCTCACCACCCCCTCTTCCCTTCACCCCCCACCCCCTCCCCCAACAAATAATCACCTCCTGGGAGGCAACGAGATGGAGGGAAAAAAACAGCAATCTTGTCTTTCAAACGAAAAGGGGAAAAATATTTTAAGGGGCAATGAATTTCGTGGAGCTGAATAGGATGTTGGTACATGTTTTACTAAAGGAAATATAATGGCAGACTATTATTAGATCACATTAATCACGAGTGTGCCAAAGGCAGTGACAGCCGCGCTGAAAAGGATTGAAAACGCTGGTAATGGATATAAATTACCCATTGTGTGATAAAAGGATTTTTTCTTCACTAAGAAGGTAAAAAGGAATAAAAACACTGAGAGAGCCACTAAACGCTGTGTGTACATATTTGCATGTGTATATGTGGATGTATGTGTGAGTGTCCTGCCGCCTGCGTGTGTGTAATATGTAATAATACAGGGTTATCAGTGCAGGATTAAAATTTTAAGGGAATCAGATAGTGACAGTGAGGCCTCGCATTAAAGGCGCCAGCGACAGAAAAGAGGGAAGGATTAAAAACAGATTAAATTGGTTTGTAGTGACGGAGATGAAAGGAAGGAGAAAGAGAGGGGGGAAGGAGAGTGTGTTTTGACAGAGGTCTGTCGGGCTTTTGGCACGGTGATAATGAGTCACATCTCCCATGCACTGTTATTTATCGCCGACTTGGCTCACAAACAAAAGATCAATAATTTTGAGCAAATCTAATGTTGTCCTCGCCGCTAATGCGCTCGTCCATCACATCTGCCATCTCCACCAAGGAGATGGACTGATTCCCTGTTTATTTGGAGATCAAATGCAATTATATCACATGGCCCTAATAACAGAGGAAACCCCCCCACACGTGAATATGTGTGGTGCCTTGGATCATGCCCATGCATATGTATATATAGACATACAGACATGCACAAAGGTGTCATGTATGTGTAAATGATAATATATGTATCGGATGGGCGATGAGTTGCCGCGCCATTTTTCCGCATCAATCTTCATTTCTTCCTCAGACCTTGCCTTTGAAAGATGAAGTGTGTCAACAGCCCGTCCCCCCGCAACACAGGAGGCACACAAACATCCGTCAAAGCAACACACCCGATGTTCACCAGTTAGCCCTGCAGCACAGACAGATGAGAAGACAGCAGATCCCTCACTGACAACTAGCCCTGGGTAAGACACTTTCCAGCCACCTGAACTCAATCAGGCCCCGGTGGAGGCAGCATTTGGGTATTTCATTTCATCTCCGTCCCTTTATTCACTTGAGAAACATTTGATTTATCTTACACGCAAGAATGTGTATCTTATTTGGAACCTAACGTCACCTTCGCTACCGTTATCGACGTAGAAGCTGTTTGTTTTGGTTGTTTTCAACATGGTTGAGTGTAGTTCAGAGCGGAGGTTTGAGCGTCTGCATCCACAGGATCCTTGATATGCACCCACTCTCTAAGGTGTCTAATATCTACCAACTGTTGGCTAGGTATACAAATCATTTGGGGCATCCTCTACTGTTCTTGGCACACCACAATCAAGAGCACCCCAGCTCTGTGACAGTAAAGCCGGTGGCAGGTGTGAGGCACTAAGCTCCTTCCCCTTCTCCCTGGGTGAGGTGTGAGGAGCAAAACAATGACAGACAAAGGTCACCTGGCCCACAACGACCTACCCGCTGAGGTGTTGACCTGCCGAATGCACCCCTGAGGCAAGAGGAAGGAAGGAAGGAAGGAAGGAAGGAAGGAAGGAGGGGTCTTCAAGCAAGCAAAGACTTGAGTAGTACAACAGCAACCAAGAAAATGACCATCTATCAAAATAAGTAGAAAACTTGTCTGAGTATGATATTATGGGTAAACAGAGAGTCGTATTAGCTATTACCAAGAAGGTTTTCCCATCGATTCCCAATTTCACCAAGCAATGCAGGAGGGCAAGGTAATGATTTATACATTTTATATTCTGTAATTTGTCAATAATTATTCAATTAATCAATTAACTGTTCAGTCTATACAATTCTGAAAAATAGTAAATGGTGCAAAATGAAATTTCCCAGAGCCCAAGGGGATGATTTTTAATTAATTCTGTTATTTTTCAGTTGATTTTTTTGTGTGTTTTTAAATGTTGCGATGCATTTATGTTCTGTATGTAAACCACTTTGAATTGCCTGTTCTTTTAAAGGCGCCACACAAATGAATTTGTTTTGCCTTCAAATTGCTGCTTTTGTCGAACCAACAATCCAGAGATATTCAATTTAAATTGATAGAGAGGAAATAATTGGCATTTGTCTTGATGAATGACTTACACAATTAATCAATTACCTATGTTGGTGGACTATTCAATTAATCCTTTCAACACTACAGTGCACATAGGAACTGTCTGTGATGTTCCAATTTTTGGGTTGTCTCACATTTACGCAGGTTTTCAACAAGCTGTTGTATCAAATTCTGTTTTCTGGAAAGTATAGCAGGTCAGGACCTTGGCAGGTGAAATAATAAAGCCTTGACATAAGGCAGAGAGCAGGGAGGCACACCATGACCCAGTGCAACCCAAGGCACCTCCTAACTGCACCTAATTCTCTCTCTCACTGTGTCTTTCTTCCCCACTGTTAACACACCCAGACACCTACAACCATGGCAGACTTCCTAGATGTTCAGAGCAGTGTCAGGGCACAGCTAAAGGTCAACATTCCTGGAAGCCAGAAATCAGCAACAATGTGCTGTTTTTACACTACAGATTTTCAAAAAAAATATTATTCTTTTTAATGCAATCAACAATGCGTGAACAGGCAACCTCACCGGAAACAGTGTCAAGTGTTTTCGAGGAGCAGGCCACAAAGAAATCAGAGAGGGGCTGTTATAAATAGCCCACAAATGCATGCAAGGATCTTCACCTAAACTGTTTATTCCTTCCCCTGTTTAATTGACATCCGTATATCAGTGGTAAACATGCAAATATACAGAGACAAACGTGGTGTTAATGACACAGCTGCACACGCTCATCAGTTCTCTGGAACAAGAGTGACACGGGTTTGCGCAAACACACAAAATAACAGGTCAACGTCTCTGACTCACCCAAAGTCGCGTGAAAAGATGGCGTAGTCGACGTTGAAGCGCATATTACACATGCTCATTTGGATCTGTCTGTTGAAATACATTTACGCCTACAGAGGAAACGCGTCAGAGCTGTAAAAGTTAGGTGTATCCTAGCTGAATATGTAATAATTCAACAGTGAAAAATGATTCCAAGGAGTGACTACCTTCTACATTGTCGTAATCGTCATTGCCACTGACAGCATCGCTATCATCATCAACACCGTCATCTGTAATCATCACACCCATCACAAGCCATATTTTTTTAAGTGAGTGAGATGGGCAGTCGGTGGCTGGTGATGAAGCGGTGTTAGGATGCGTTCACACCAAGCACGTCTGCAGCAGATAAGTTGAGCTCTACAGAATGCAGAACTTCAATCACATTGCCCAAGTGGGAAATATGTATTCAAACTACTATTTTAAAGCCTGCTGATACCAGATAACTACAGCAAGATCATGTGGTGTCATCAATTTGTACCAATAGATGAAAAGACACCAAAGCTTAATCTTCCTGCTAGTCTTATCTAGCCATGCAGTTTGTTTAAGTTTTGAGAAATCTGTCCCCTTCTAATTTGATCTAATTTCTGCTTCCACCCAAATACAATGAAGATGAATGACATTTAATTATAAGCTCTCCCAGCATTGGAAAAAATACCTCCAAAATATTTAGATGCAGCATCGCTCTCCAGAAACAGTGTAAATTAGAGCTTCTTAAATATTCCAAATTAAATGTAATCTGGCTGAAACCCCTTTAGATATATAAGAGCTCTCCTTCCCCGGAATACCAATAATAACCAATGCTTCTTGATTGGATGAATGCTCCACTTGCTGGGCTGTCATTGGGTTTTGCCTCAGGTTTTCAAGTTGGACGAACCCAGCACAGCAGGTCGTCTAGGAGAAACTGTCAGACTGTACCTGCACTAATAACCAACGTCTGATAAAGGACTCTTGGTTACAAACTTGATCAAAAATGCGTTCAGGGGCTAAGAAAGCCGTTAAGCACTGTCCGGAATACTGTGTATCTGGTGAAACATCTCCTAACGCAAAACCTTTAAACCTCTAGTTTTTCATTATGGTTCAAAATAAAGACAATGATTTGCAGCAATGATGACACCTTCATATTAGAGATGCCAAACACTGCATCTGTCACGCAATCCAAATGCATCACTAATTCTCTTTCACTGACCATATAAACAGTGCAGTAAGTTTTGAACTGTCTGAGACCAAACACTGTATCCGGTGTGATGACCTGTCTTGAGCAACATAGATATTGGCTATTTTTATTATTGTGGCATCACTGGAAAATTATATAAAATATCATAATCTATATGTGAGAATGTAGAAAATCTACTTTTTCATTTGTATTTTTCTTCTTTTTGCCTTGTCTCTCTTGGTAGCAGCATTTAGTGGTGAGGAAATCTTCTGACACGTATAATCTACTTCAGACTGACATCAGCCAGCATTGCTATCGATGCATCCCTATCTCACTGAGCAGACTGCGTACATGAAGTAGTCTGGGAGCCAGGCGAGACTGACACTGCAACAGCAGCCTTTGGTTCCCAGTACCTAACGCTCCGCTCGCAGCCCGAATATCGCCTGTGGGATTTCACCGCACTAAAGAGTCATGTCAAAGACCTTGACAACGTGTGACGTCTCCCTCAGCCACTGCTGTCATGTTCCCTCTGCTTCTCACCCCCTGTTTTTTTTTTCTCTCCAAGCCTCTCTTGACTATGGTTTGAGCAGGAGACTTTCTCCCTGAGCATTTTGAGTTGTCATTTTTTTAAACACACATATCAAAGCTGGGAGTAAAGAGTGGGTGGGGGGAGACAGATGTTTCTCTTATGCCTTTCTACTAGAGTACAATGAAGCTTTGGAAAGGAAAGAGAGAGAGAAGTGAAAAGACATTTGCAGAGATCTTTTTGCAATCCACATCCTTTCTCCTGACGACTGGCAATACATCATTTGTATTGATGCAATATTAAATTTCAATATCGCATGTCAAAAGGTACAAAATGATAGATCATAGCCTAACTAAATGAATTATTAAAGGCCTACGCCGGCTGCGCTATCGGCTTCTCTTACAATCAGCTGTGTCAGAAGAGTGCAGTTGGTGATACTGGCAGCATTTCAAAGCTTTGTCGTTTTTCTTTCTAGCCGCATCCCAGCTTTCTTAATCTAGCTTTCTGTCACTTATTAATGTTCCCAAGGAACTAAAAACCACAGATCTTTCCCTCCCAATAATCAGAGGCTTAACTCACATCCTTTTATTTCTCCAGAAAAATTCTTTAAAAAAATAAATGAATAAAGTTATAATTAAATATTGAATATTGAACAGAAGATAAGGGTAAGAAAATACATCCAGCTTTGTTAGATATGTTAAGAGAAGAGAAGAAGGGAGCATGCAGCCATGGTTGAAGTAGTGACTCATTCTTTGTGATATGATTTATGTGCTCTTTATGTGCTCTGCGACCCTGTAAGTTTATCTCTATATTCCCCTGTCTGATAGAGTGACTCTCTGGTTGTCTCCATGCCTTGCCACAATAACAGTGTGTCCCGGACTTGATGGTTGATTCTTATTTACAACCCATGTCAAAGGTTGCATCTTTGATGCCTTGTCAAGTCGTGGTTGACGAGAAAAACGAGGGTGGCAGAGGAGAAACGCAGAGAAAAGAGAGGCTTGGCAACAGAAACACATGGATTTAACAGGCACCGACTTCTTGTGCACCAGCCTGAAAATGACAAAGACCTAAATCAAAATGGTTACTCTTCTTGAAATCTTGATTTCAGTCATTATCCTGGGCCCCGTTTTCCTAAAGATGATTGTAAAATGTAAGAGGTGTTTCCCAAAAGCATCATAACTGAAGACTCTTACCCAATCAAACCCCAAAATGTGGAGATCCAAAATCTAAGTGATACCGAACCAAATTCAGCGGTACAAACATGGTTTAAATTAATGGTTTCTTTCTAGTTTTTCTTTTGTTTTCATAATTTTACTGTTCTGTCGTGGATACATTCATACAGGTTGAACGCAGAATAGCAAACTGTTGTCACAGTGATTTGGGGATTTTAAAGAGGTTTACACAGAAAGCAAGTGGTGATTTCAAACAATGTATAGTTTGTCAGAGGAGAATGAGGATTCAGCCTGATGCTGTCCCAAATAAGGTTAACAAACGCTACATCCACCCCTGTTTGAGTTGATGATGAAGGGGATTCCAAAATCTTTCTTGGCTGCCATTTACACGATAAGGGCCATCAGTATGTTTTTGCAAGTTGTTAAACCAAATATATTCTGTTCAATCATTCTGAAGTAAAGTTGAAGCCTAATTCCATTAAAGAAATGAATATATTAATGTTGTTGCAAATATGCATACCTGGTACAACATCTCTTTCCTATTTAGTCTTCACCCAAAATATGGGTGAAGGGAGGCAGAAAGCATATTGGTAAGTTCTTACTTGTGGCATCTTACTTGCAGACTTTAAAGTGAGCACATGAAAGGATGTCAACGTGTTAATCTTGGCCTTGGAAACAACAGTTCAAAAGAAAAAATCTGAAATCAAGATCAACTTGCTAGTTTTGAGTTCATTTTTTTTTCTTTTTAACAGCCAATTAAATTGCTAAACAGCCAATAAAATAGAATGATGGTAAATATGTTCTATCTATCTATCTATCTATCTATCTATCTATCTATCTATATGCTACATAGTGTAAAAGTCAGTGGAACACACTCAGTGATGCCAGTTACACCATATGTTAATAATAGATTAACCACGTGACCAAGTAAGGATGCTGCCATAAAATTGATATGGGCAAGGGTTCAGTTTAGTTCTGTGGGGAATTTTTCAACATTTGGGGAAATAAGCGTATTCTCTTTCTTGGCAAGAGTTAGATTAGATGATTGATACCACTCTCATGTCTGTGCGCTAAATATAACGCTGGAGCCAGTAGCTTTAGCTAAGACTGAAAGCAGGCGTAGAAGCAAAGCTGACAGTTTTTGCAGTACTTGTTAGCAGTCTTTGGCGAGACATCACAGATTAAGCTGAAATTAACTCATATAATAGTTACGTAAATCACAATATATTAATAAAAGCTAATGATAGAAAATATTCCATGAAAGGACACAGTCACACGGGTCGAATTGCTGCACCGTTTTGAGTATATTTCAGCTGTGGGCTCTGATCCCTGTCAGTTTCTATCAAAAGTTCCATTCATTGTTTGAATGAAGCTTGGTAAAATATATGCAGAGCAGAAGGGTCTAGCTGTATGCTTATTTTTGTGTGCTTGTGGCCTGTGCGAGTGTTAATTCTCCTGTGCATGTGTGATGTCCTGATTCCCTAACCCCCCTGAGGTTTTAATTGCAGGGTCCAGATTGCCGGGGCTGGTTAGGGCCTGGCGACCCCCATGAGAAGTCACAGCCTCCGTTTAGCTTCCAGATCCCATGCAAACGAACACAGGGCCCCTGTGTTAGCGTGCTAGCACTGGCTGGCAAAAATTCAATTTTCATCCCCCTTTTGTATCCAAGCCTGCTGTCTTGCCCTAACGATGCTCTCTCACCCCCCCCCCCCTCCAGCCCCTCCCCCTATTCTCCCCTTCTCTAGCCTTCTCCCTTCAACAACAGAACACAGTGGAGTCGTTAGGACCCTCTCTTCATTACTTCAAAAAACCAATCATTAGACACCAGAGTATATACGTAATTAGAAAATCACTTCCTTTGCAATCCCGGCTAAGTAGTTTACATACTGTAATTACAGGGACAAAATCAATTTTTAATCATTTCACTGATTGGGCTCATCAGCTCAGTAGGAACATTGTATCCTGCTTGTTGTGCGAAAGCAACATCTGGGCTAAAACAATTACCCTTTTGTGTTCCAGAGCAGCTCTGAAAATGCCTTGCTGTCACTTCCCCATGTCGTGGCCGCTCTCTTTCTATCTCTATCCGTCTCCAGACACCGTTTTCCCTTCGTCTTTCTTTCTTTCCCCCTTCTTCCTTTCTTTTTCTCTAGCCTCCCGCTCTTCTTCTTTCCCTTTCACTCCCTGCCCTTGACTTGGACATGGAGGATCACATTTAAAGCTTTATAAATCAATATGCTATAATAAGCTGCTCTTGACAGAGGGGGAGAGAAAGGAGGGAAAAAAACAACATATTGCTTTTTTAACACCTCTTGTGCTTTTGTTTTTTTCATGCCCCTGTTGTTATTGTCATTGATGTTTTTTTTCTTTTTACATTGTTGCCTTTTAGAAAACAGATTTTGTTTGGCCCTGCAGAAATATCACCTTATTAACATGTTTTGTGTACACTATGTGAGGTGGAAAACATATGAAAATCCTGATAATACTTTTAACAAACATGTGAAGACAGGAGACCACCATTTTTGTCTTCTTCTTGAAGTGAGACATAAATACATAACTTCAAACTGTGCCTTGTCTCCTGGTATGTTTCACCCTTCACCAGCTAATAAAATGCTTTGTATTCTTGTCTGAGAGAGGTCCGATCGATCCACATTAGTCTGAACTCTCTCTCTTTCACTTTGAAAACTCAGGAAATCAGATTTCAGAGAGGGGAGAAAAAAAAAATCAGTTAATGCATTGATCACTCTGGCTGTATGCAAATCACATTTGCCTCTATTTTTTGCTGATCAATAGCATTAATTAACGGCTTCGTTTTAACGGCACCCCGCAATCCCGTTAGACACCACTGTCGACCTCAGAAATCCCCCCCCCCCCCCCCTCCCTCCCCATCCCTCAGTAGCCATGGAAATGAACGGCGCGTGGCAGGGGCCATAAATCAGGAAATCCAATTTGACCATGAGCTCCAGTACTAACAGTAAAATATGAGCACTAACACAGCACACAGGTAGGTCATCCCATGTTGGGCAAGATATTATTTATGAAAAAGAAACTTTGCATGAATGTTTTTTTCAACTTTTCCAGAATTTGTGGTGTTCACAGATTGTGTGAACTCCATTTTGCACATGAAATTCAGTTTGGGTATCACGAGGAGTCATATACAGCCTGAGAACACAGCTGCCTCTTGAAAATGTGGTCGAGTTTTCCAAAGTATTCAAAACAATACATGCTTCTTGTATCAAGCTTCTAACTTTCATTGGAATAGAGTATTTTAAGAAATAAAGTTTGAATTAATGATGCTGGGTTGTGGAGGGGGGGGGGTCTCTGCTAACCAGCCTGGCTGCTGCCAGAATGCTAGTGTGTGGGATTAATAATGAACGCTTTTTGAAATTATTATTATTCCCAAAATGCTCTTTTGTGATTTGCTTTGAAGGGCGTGCATGTGTGTGGGTGGGGGAGGGGGAGTGTTAAGTGAGTAGGGGTGAGGTGGTTGGTGGGGGGGGGTTGAGAGGGGGGGGGGGCTTGCTTGCTCATTTGGAGAGCTTTTCCAATTATACAATTAGTCAGGAATGTAGGCCAGCGGCCTTGGTGCTGCTCCTGGTCCCCGACCCTGGATAGCAAGTGCCCTCGCCTCACTTTGTATATATCTGTTTCTTTCTCACTTGTCAAGGAATACATGAATAGAACTAGACTTAAAATACAGAAACAACACGCAACTGTGGACATAAAGTGAAAGTGGCACCAGCTTACAGCACAGGAGGTGATTGAAGCAGCCAGTGTCCCAAAGGAGCTGAGCTAACAAGCGCTGCCCTTCTTTGTGAATTGGGTTGCGTGTGAACAACCATGGCAGCACACTGAGGTGTTAATAGATAAAGTCATGGGGTCGGGGGTTCTCTGGTCAGATACTGTTTGTTGGGTTGAAGCGCTTTTTTCGTAAATCCACCACCAACTCCCACCAAGCCTCAAAACCCCACCAAGCTGGGCGAGTACGTTAGTGGGATAGCACACACAACACTAACTACTTTTGATTCGTTTGCTTCTCTGGGATGGAGTGACATGATAAATTGATTTATGATGAAGGACAAATTGTTTTACAATTTGGCCCCTTTCTGATTGTCCCCTCACTCTTGCCTGCCTGCTACCGAGTGTGGCACACTGGGTTTTATATGAAGCACAACAACAGCAAAGTGCCATCTGTTGGCATGCGGATTTTCTGTAATCTCTCTTTACTGATTACAACAATGACTACACGAACCTCTTAAATAATTATCCCACAATGTAAAAAAAAAAAAAAGAAATAAAAAAAAAAAGTGAAATAATTATAATCATTAACTCCCACCAAGTCTGCCACTCCTCCAGCAAATGAAGGCTGTCAGAGAGAGAGACAGAGATAAAGAGAGAGACAGAGTGAGAGAGGGAGAGAATTTTTCCTCTGCTGTGATGCCAATCATGTCTTATTTATACCAGCGGGGTAGAGTACCACACAGCAGCAATCTTAACCTAACAACACTGAAGAGGAAACTGTGGGAAAATTGACCCCTCTCCACCCACCACCCCTGCACCTTCTGTTGTTCTTTTTCTGTCCTCCTTAGGAGAGAAACATCCTGAAATGAAACTACATTTTGTAGAGCGTCTGACATCACTTTGATAATTCCAGTGCTGGAATCAATGTCAGATTTTTCAGACACAGATGTCAGACACAACGCTCAGAATTTCAACAAAAATGCCTCTCTGTTTAATAAGAACTCAATTTTAGTGGAAGTGAATGTGACGCAGTTGTCGGTAGCTTCAAAGTCGTCTTTGAGTAAAAGCTGTGACCCAGTGTTCGCAAATTAGCTGGCCACCTAACTTCAGTCATATGGCCATAAACACAAGGACAGAAAGTCGACACCCTCTCTTTGGGGGCTATTGAAAGACATTCTAGAGAATGTAGGTAATCGCTACAAAGGATTAGAGGCCACACTGCGGCTATGTGGGTACACTGGAAATGTAAATTACACTTAATTACTCCTGGAATGCACGAAAAACATTGTGATTTGATGGTATCTAGCAATGACATTGTGCCAATACTATCAAAACATATTTTCTTTAGGATATGATTTTCAAATGAAAGATTGTAACCACAAACATCTTGCACTTCAAGTATGGGTGGTTCAGGAATTTGTTTTTCTTTTTTTTTTTTTGTACGGATCAGAGGTGGAGGAAATATTCAGATCTTTTCTTTGGTAAAAGTAGTGATAACACACTGTAGAAGCAGTCTGTTATGAGTCAAAGTAGATCTTTTCAAAAATCTAGGCCTCCTTATAGTAAACTGTCAGAGTTATATCATATATAATTAATGTATTTATCATATTTGTTGATGCATTACAGTGTCAGCAGCATTTTGATATTGTAGCTGGTCAATGTGGAGGTAACTTTAACTCCCCCTATGAACATCTAGGGTAGTTTAATCTATAAAAGAGTATTGTGTTCTATAAGTCGTTCATATTTCAAATGCAAAGTAGCTACTGATTTTTGCTAACAAATACATGTAGTGGAGTAAATAGAATATTTATCTATGAAAAAAATACTCAAGCAAAGAATCTTAAAGTTGTCCTGGAGTACTTCACTGAATGTATTTGGTTACTTTGCTGCTATTCCTACACATTCAGTGGAAGCAAGTCCCTTTTTTCCGCAGCAGGTTTTGTTTCAGTTCATCCGTGTGTGTATGCAGGTCTGTTTATGAATCTCTTTCTATATAAGTCATCCATGTGTGTGTATGTGTGTGTGTGTGTGTGTGTGTGTACGCCTGCAAGTTTGTGTGTGAGTGCTTTGTGTGAGAAATGGTGTGAGAATGCATCAAGGGGAGCATGTGTTAGCTCTGCTTCCAATATGAGGGAAATCTGTGGCACATACCTCCGATATGACACAAGCCAAAACGACATGACTCACCCATGCTATATTTGATTAATAAAACTACAGCCGGCAAAATGTGTTTCAAAACAACAGGCCATTACCAAGGCGTGGTTTGACTGGAGAACTGTAGAATCATATTATTATTATTAAGGCATGAAGGCAAAAAATGTGCGTGAAGCATGCAAGCTGATATGATCAAAAATATTAAAATGAATATGTTAATTCATTAAAATGTTACATTTGCAATTAAATATGTCTTGTGTGTTGTTGTTTTTTTTTTTCACTTTTCACTTGAGCATGCACATGTGAGTGCAGGGTGATAATCCAGACAGGCTGCCATCTCAGCTTGTCCTGAAGAGGACAGCTGCCATACACGTTTCAGTCCCCGCTGCCCTGAGCCTTATAATAAATGTTATACCATGAATTTTCCGGCTTCAAGAGAAAAGGTTTCCATTGATTAGCACTTTACAAGCAATCAATTTCTACAAACCCGCTTGACCCCCCTCATCTTTTTTCTCTGTTTCTCCGAAAGCCAACTCTCAGGATGGACTTTTACGAATTAAAAGAATACATAGAGGTGTGAGTGGATGGGTAATTATTGGAAAGGAGGAAGAAGGGAAGAGGGGTGATGCTGGAGAGGAGACGAAGCTGCAAAGACGAATCTGAGGTACCAAAGAACTAGAGAGAGAAAAAACTCTAACAAGCATGACGACGACAGTGGCGGCAACGATGATGATGGTGGTGATGGCGCCGGTGATGATGATGATGATGACACACCGACTACAGACAACCAGGCGGATAAAGGCATCCTAACCCCACAAAGCAAACATATCCCTCACTTGTACTTGTCATATGTTCTCCCATCACTCATCAACACACACACATGTATGGTGCACACACTATAACAGCCCATCACCATGAGAGATGGGGTGGCCACGCTCCTCCAGCTCCAGGAATAATGGCTTGCACCTGTTTACCATGTCACCTCTGTTTGCTAATTGTCTCCTTGAGCTATACGGAGAGGAATTGACGGCGTCGTGGCTTTTTGACAGTCAGGGTGGTTGGGGGTAAGGATATGTTCATATCCTTCATCAATATGTGATGAAAAGACCAGCACTGAATCTATTTCACGTGTATGTCATGAGTTATAATGTCACAATGTTACATTGTTTTGAGCGTTAGGAAATTCGGAACCAAATGCGAATGATTCTATAAAGGTACAATGCATTAACAAGACAATTGTTGTCCTGCTAGAAGGCTTTTTTCTGATTGCCATGGCTAGCTTTTTGCTCCCGATGACACCCAAGATGAAAACATTCTCAACTGCAACCATAAGTGTTCATTTTGCAGCCTTGTCCCAAATGTTATTTAACTGTCAAATCACATTCCCTCGGATGGCCTAACATGATGTCCATTGTGAAAATAGGTGAAACAAATGAAGAACAAACTATGAAGCAATTTCATCGGTTTTTCCACGTATTGTACAGTATGTCAAAGCATTACATTGCACGTAAACTGCAATCCTGCAAATTAAGCTTTTCTAAATTGAGAGTTAAGGCAAGGTTAATGAAATATGTTCCGTTAAACAATAGGTCATGTCCACTTGCAAAGTTCAGGTGAACGCAGTGAAATCATTCAGCCTACATCCAACCCCCATCCGTACAATTAGTGTGTTGTATTTCAGTATAATGTGCATGCACATGAGCATACGTTCATTGTGTGATGAAACTATGAAGGATTTGTTGCCAGGAGGGTGTCCATTCCGTTTATCTTTCTGCCTGGAAAAATGGAGGCGATGATTGTGAAAAACTCAGTTGTATAACTTTGATGTAGTCCAGAGCGCGCCACTGACCCACCCGCAGATGCTGTAATGGGCAGCTCCCTGATATGGATGTCTCAGCAGTGTAACTGAGAAGCATGGCACTGCTTAACAAGTGCACGCTCAATTGACTTTCCCCCGGATAAACAAAGATTTAAATGAAAACAAAAGATGCATGCGCGGGCGTGTAAGTGTGACAGACACCTTTAATATCCTCCCCTTTCCCATGATCAATCGGTGTGATCGTACCTGTGTGACTGCCGCCGTTCCAACGAATGCCGGATGTCAGGAAGAGTGCCGACAGCTCCGCAGAAGGTGGGACAACTAGAGCCTGTAAACAAAGCACACACACCAGGAAATTCACAGTCACCCACATTTGAAGCTTGACAAGCTTGCAGCACTGACAGAAAAGAAATACCCATTAAAATACTGTGCGCTGATCCCCCCCCACCCCCAACACCTCCACATCTTTATTTTTCCTCAGGACTTCCTGTGAGGATGTGATGTCATTTACACATCCCTGAGTAATCTAACAAATATATGAACTGTAATTGCTTGTGTATATCAATCTTTTACTTTTTTTCATTTTCTTCTCATGATTACTTTTTAATATCCAGTTCAAGATGGGGGAATCATACTGGGACACATACTAAGATGTGCAATGTTCATAATTTGAAAGTTAAAATACAATGTACAAAAAAAAAAAAAAAAAACAGGAAGCTTTGTTCTCATAAGCAGAAAACTGTGAGAGGAGCCTATGCAGCACAGCAGAGGATGTTATCTGATCCAGCCTTGAATCCCTGCCGCTTTACGCCAGAAAAATAATCAAGCCAACACAAAGTATGTGAAGTGAAAGACAGCCACTCCCCTTTAAAGTAGCACGTAACTCGGTGAGTGGCATCTGAGCTGAGGCCTCACAGAGACACACAGAGAAACAGCAAGCAAACGACTACAATTTCTAAAATCATAATAAAAATGAAAGACGGCATGTTTCCTAAACCCCATAAAAAGTTTGTACGCTCGATTTAGACGGAAAAACTGAAAAAGTAGCTCTGTTCTTTGTTGAAGAAGCTAATTTATCATTTCTACGCGGCTGACTAAACTGCTCCAGCTTTACCTTTCATTTTTGTGACATTTCAAAACGTTTGCTTAAATCTGTTGAAGTTTGCTTAGATGCCAATCTGTGAAATCTTGGTTTTGCGTATTTAGCTTCAATCTCTAGTGCTAAACGTTCAATCCTGTGTTGTTTCTGCACTCCGCTACCCAAAGATCACCTGTCAGTCACGGCGGGAGCGTTTCTTTTCTCGGGTCCCTGTAGGTGGCGCTCTTTTCTGTGATTCATTAATGCTGTTATTACTTCAGATTTGGACTGGAAAAGAAGTATGGGCCCAGAGAATTCTCATGGCTATTCTGGATGCGGAGAAGCAGCCAAGCATGGAGAGGCTGGCTCAGTCCTGCAGTGGGGAAGAGGGGTGGTTGGTTGGGAGGGAGTGTGGGGGGGGGGCACAGATGTGGAGGGTCTGCAGGAGGGCCACCCAGATCTACCCACCACTACTGTTTCAATGGAGCGTCAAGAGTAAAACTCACACTCACATGCAGGGAACGCACACACACACACGCTCACACACAAAGCCACGACATTGCCTTAAGTCACAATCTAAATTGGCTCCCAAGGGCATACCGACTACCTTGTTCACCAAAGGCATTGTGTATGTTTTCTGAGTGCTTAGCATATGCTGCCGTAACCTGAGATCTCTGTCTCTCCCTCTCTCTGTCTCTCTCTCCGTCTCCCTTGCACACACATACACATGAACACAAACATAGAAGTTGCTCTGTTTTCTCCCTTTACGTAATTCCCATCAGGCCCTTAATTAAATTCAAAATAGTTCACATCTACCTATTAAACCATGTTGCACCAACCGCCCACCAGACAAACCTTGAAAGAGACACAAATATAGGCAGGGTGATGGGGAGGGGGTGGGGGGGAGACAGGTTGTCTTTTATACGCAAAGAAAGTGGAAGAGAGGAGAAACTATGAGGAACTCTCAGATCACAAGTAATGAGGAATGTCACATCTGCTTTTTATACTGTCATATGATATTGTAATACTGATATCTGAACGGTAAACACACTGATTCTCTCTGCCGTTTATAACCACACCAACATGCTGATAGAATGTGATTGATGAGGTGTCCATCAGTCAATCAAAACACTCAAAATCTATCAGGTTGATTTCTAGGCTGTGGTAAGGAGGCTGGTTTGTCTTGTAAATAATAAAAAAAAAATTATAAAATATTGCTTATTTATACTTATTTGCTTGTTTTCATTATCAAAACTAAACATGGAGTCCTACAAAATGTTTGCAAACTACATTCAAAGGCAGCTATGGACACGCTTTTGTTCTTCCAGAATGAAATACAACAGCAAAAAGCTACTGACACTTGATCGAATCTGCTACATCTATGATTTGATATCAAAGCATACAGCAGAGTAATGGAAATAGCTAACATTTTAAGACAGTCTAACCTTTCTTGTGTTTACCTTATTAAAGAGTGTGTACCTTAACTGGTAGTGCAATACACATAGGGGGGGAAAAACAATGTGTATAAAGCCGGCAGTGTTTAAGCAGGCGAACAGTAAAGTAATAGGCAAGAGCAGTGAAGTGTTGATTCTACAAAAGATGCGGGGAAAAATTGCACCTTGGTGCACACACACACACACACACACACACACACACACACACATTTCCTCCCCCTCCTCAATATACTCCCACAACACGGCCGGCTGCCTGGCAGCCGAAGTTAACATTTTCAGAGAAAATATTCCTTGCCTCCAATAGTCCGATGTAATTCATTTTCCATCTCTGTTCATTAATCATTGTTAAAATTAGTGATCCATTTCTTCCACTCTGCCATCTGCACTCAGCTTCCTAACAAACATGACACCTCAGCGCATAATAAAAGCTGACAGCTACGAGGAGGCCTTTCCAAGTAGCTTTCTGCATATGTGCACCTCCACGACTTGATGCCGTTGTCAGACAAAAGTAGGTTATTTAGACCGCTGGCTGGAGAGAACTGCATATGAGTACACACACACACACACACACACACACACACACACACACACACACACCCACACACACTCAAATATACATGGACATCCAGTATATGTACATTGATTGCATGTATACATATACGTACCAAAACTATACAGCTACATTACATGTCAAAGAGACAAAAAATCTCAGATAATCTAAACTAATAACCTCAGAACTTGCGGTCACATGCTCACACTTTCGCGCACGAGCACCAGCACATGCACAAAAACAGCGTCGAATAGACAGCGCTGAAATCACGATAGGAAAATCTCCCCCATATTTCTCAGCAAAGGGGTGAAGTGAGGAAAATGAGAAACAGGGAAACAAGCAAACGCATTCAAAATATGAGCAATCATGAAGCCCAAGAGAGCGAAAAAACAGAGAGAAGCCTTAACGGTATCCTGTTTACCCCTACAAGCTTTTTGCTTCAACTTCAGCTGGAACAGTGTTGTACTTTTCCATTTGCATTTGCTTCCAACAGCTGTGGCATTTGTGTGTATTTGTTGTGATACTGTATCAGCTCAGCTACACCCTGATCTTAACTCGGCTAAGCTGAGAGGCAAGACGGTGTGGGATAGAACAAAAGAGAAGGTAAACACAGAGTGAGTCACTGGGCCAGATGATGCCCCTCTCAGGCCACCCAGGTCTCATAAACACCCTTCTGATTCACATAAAAGTACCACGATGGAAAGCTATCGACTCCCCAGATGCCATCGAAAACACCCGGTAGCCTGAGCACATGTAGGTGCTCTGAAAGCAGCAGGCTTAATACATTGGAATCTAAGTGAAACGGAAGGAGTCTCTATCTATCCGTATGTATGTATGTCATCAATCATTCATCACACATATTTATTAGCAGTGTGTTACTAACGCCAGAAGTTCACACTGTGTGGTGTATGAGAGAGGATCTCTATTAAATGTTACACTGCTGAAAAGCATGCTGGGTACAGCTAGCTGTCCGCCGCTCATCACAGCACATTCAGGAACAGGTGAAGAAAGACCAGACCAGACCAGAGATGTCCCACTATAGCAAACCCTAACATCATAAGCATCAGCAACGTTACTTTTTTGCCCCAGATAGCTAGCTGTGTATAAAAGGTGGAGAAAAAGTTTCTTTGGATGAGCGACTCTCGTGAAAGCTGCAAGCAGCAATACCGGAGGCCAAACATTGTTCCAAACAGGCGCGTTTTGAACGGCCACTGCACTAGTAGGGATTCCACCTAATGTCTGAAGTATTACAGCATATTTTGCACATAGACTCGGTTAATCAAGCATAAATCACTCTAATATCTGTAAATGTAGCTACATTTCTGGGCTGAAGAAGTATAATAAACAGGTACGGCACATCAGAAATCTAAGCTACGAGTAAAATCTTTTACACTTTACACTCTGTCAAGACTTATTGATGATCAAATGTGTTATTTATTGCATAATTTCTATTATCAGTGAATAAGTTTTCCACCAAAACAAGTGTAAAATCATAAAAAAATACATTCAAAAATTCACCAAGAATAAATTTGAATGCCACCCAAGCGTCTTTCTCTGACTGCCTCTTTTTCGCTCTCTCTCTCACACACACACACACACACACACACACACACACACACAGCACACTCACGGTACCTTCCCCTAGTCTCTTGTTAACACCCCCCGAAACTGTCCCTTCTCACATCCACACACACGTGTGCACACAAATACACACACACACACACACTCAGACACACGCACGGCCAGGATCCCTCCCTGGCGAGGTGTGTGTGTCTCTGCCTGAGGCACAGCACATTAATCTATATAATGCCCTCAAAGAGAAGGCTTTTTCACACCGCTAACTGCCAAGGACTACGAGGGGCAGCGGCTGAGCCATGATTCAGCTGTTAGCCCAACTGGCGTCCCTGCGCACACACACACTCGCACCCCCGCACCCCTCCCAACACACACACGCACACACACAATATGTTAGCAAGAATACACACATACACCACTCGTTGGCAAGAAAGACAACGCAGACACCTTTGTGAGCTCACACAGGAACACACTCGTCAACACCATGACTGGATCTCAATACGTTTTTGGTAAAGACCGAAATGTGTTGAAAAGTCTGAAAAGCTGGCAACGATCACACGCTCAGAGTCATACTCTTTTTTACTTATTCCTTAATTACATTTTGATTTAAGTCATCATTTTGCCAATTTTAGTCTGCATTTTGAGTTCTTGTACAGCTTGTATATTGAAAAATATAACATTTGAGAAGTTCAGCTTTGGTAAAATAAAAGGTTGTTTTGTAGAAAAATATGTTTCTGTTCCCCAGTATAAGTTATCAATAAAACGTATTGCCTTGGCATATAAACTCAGGTATGTCAACACTAGTATCAAAAAATGTCAGCATTAATCTAGCGTGATCTAGGGTGAAAGCTCAGTGATCTTGATTACATATCTAAAAGTGTATACAGCAGCTGCAAAAGTCAAGAGAGTCTCCCATTGGATATTTTAGACTGACTGGTAAAGTTCATGTAGTACCCGAACAAATAAACGCAGAAGAAGCTGTTCTGAGCCGTTCCGTCTCCACCACCAGCAGACACCACAGAAGAAGACGGCTTACTGATATCACCTTGCAGAATTTCTGGGCTTCACCATCCTCATATTTCAGACTGCAACCCCTCGCCAGTGTGCGAAGTTGCCCAGTGTAGATTTAATATTCATTTGTTGCACAAAACAGACAGCTCAGAGCGGTGATTGGAGGGCCAGTGCTCAGAGACAGACGGCGAGCAGAAGAGCAGCTAAATCATCTTGACATTCACCAAGAAGTAGCCACACAGAAAGCTACTGCTGCTGTTAGTTCTCCCATCAACTAATTTGGTTCTACTTAACCCCTAAACACCCCACGTGCACACACACACAAGTGGACGCAAGGCAAACAGAGGCTGACGCACACATATGCGCACGCACGAGAGCACGCGCACGCGCCTCGCGGTGACACATTTAATTCCAGGTTCTCAGCACATCTGAATTACAGCAGAATGATGAGGGAGAGAGGGCCAGGCCCCTCCGGACTGATTAGCATCATTTAAGGAAGCCTTCCTTTCTTCTGCCCGCCTCAGCGACCCCCACCTCTCTCTCTCTATCACTCTGTGCCACTCGCAAGGGCGACCCACCCACCTCCCAGGCTACAATATGGGTGACAACCGCCAGCACATGTCAATATGGAGTACGCTCATTTACATCCAGCGTAAGAGAATGGCTCAAGTGCCCATGCCTCTGGAGCTATTTTATTCCTCCAAGTATTCATAGACAAGTGATTGTTAGCTTTAGATTCTGTTTTCTAAAAGTGTGGACAGAAGGACATAACTAACGCATATATACGTCAGGCGCCATATGATGTAGTTTTTTTCTGCGCGTGTAAAGTAAATAAGACAGAGCCTGTTTTATTTGTGCATATTTCCCCCCTTCTAAATTATATAAGCCTTGCACATGGCTTAAAATTTTGTAAAGCTTTTCTCAAAATCCTACTTATGGTTGCCATTCTGTGCCAAAAAGTTCATCTGGCCTGTAAATTTAAGCATGGATTACAAATATTCAAATCATGAGCTTACTGTTCAAATAAACATTTCCAACAGGGAGGGGAAAAGTTGCAAGGCATACACTTTCAGCATAATTCCTCCTCTGGCACCTCCCCTCCCCTCGCTCCTAATAAAACAACCACACACACAAAAAAAAAAAAAAAAAAAAGGGGGTTAGGGGTGGGAGGGGGGGGGCAAGAAATGCAAAAACAAAAGACAGAGTTAAAAGTTTGGCTTCTTCATTTACCATGCGGCTGGATAAACAGTGTTGATGAAATATGTAATTAATGTAATTGTAACCACCTATGCAATTACAATCAGCCGGGTGGGCTCGGCTGTGGCCCCCAGTACACCCTGCCATAGGACAATAGGGCACCTTATTACAGTTTTAAAAAGGGGAGGGAGGGAGAGGGGGGTGAAAAAAGGGGGAGGCTTAAGCTGGTCAGCTGCTCACCACATGGTAGAAATAATAAGGACTGAAGTCACAATCATTTCAGCTTTGGTTTAGCTTCGCTGATCACTGTACTTTATACTGGACAACACAAATACCTGACAAACTCCACGGCACCCAGGGACTTCTGAGCCACATTATCTGTGATATACATATCAAATGACTAAATACAATGCATGACCCTAATCTGCAGCGGTGGAGGAAGCATTTGTATCCTTTTCTTTGGTAAAAGTAGCAAAACAACACTGTAAAATACTCAGAGTAAATGTCCTGCGTTGGAAATAATACTTAAGTAAAAGTGTGTAAGTATCATGTATCTCCAACATGTCACTTTTTCATGAGCCATGAAAACAGGCCTGTGTTCAGCTTCATTTGAAAGACTCCGTCAAATAATCTAATGGTTGCTAATGGTTTATTCTTAAGTAGTAGATCCTCGACGTGTGAAGGGACATTAAAGCTTTTAGTTTTTCTAAAAAAAAGTCAAAATCACCAAATTTGCTGATGGATGTCATAAGACAGCAATGTCAAATAAATGTGGTGGAGGGAAATAATTCCCTCTGTGATGCTGTGGACTAAAGGTATAAAGTATTTGGCTGAATGTGCTTTGTTACTTTCCACCTCTGGTTATATCGGTTATGACCTTGATTCGATGTATTTACACTTCTATTTGAATATTTTTGTATTCTTAGTGCACAGTGCGGCCACCTGCTTTCACACTAACCTTCAGACGCCACCATCTGCAACCACCACCGACTCTCAGAATAAAACCGGTCCTGGTACCGAGTATAGACGGCTACAAAGTCTGAATGAAGAAGACTGTAGCATCAGTACAAACATATCGTCACCTCGGCAAAGACGAGTCAAAATTTGGGTTAGGGTGCAGGCCACTGCCCTGGCCAGTTCACACTGACAGCCGGTGTTATCCCAGGGATTAAAATAGACTTTTCCCTGCTACCCGCCCCTGCCCAGCATTAAAGTCTTCCACATTTGCAAAATTGCAAACAGATGCAACTCAAGTACCTGCAAATAATCTGCCAAGACCAATTTCAAAAGGGAGATTTCAGAATATGTGGGAGTCATTAGAGGGAGTATTATTTCAGCGATGAGCGCGAGAGGGCCAGCCGTGTTTCACCCAACCAGATGGGTTCTGCTGCCTTTTATTCAGGAAGAAAGAAGCCGACGTGTTCTTCATCTCCTTCATTCCCCCCAAATGAAGATATATAACGTGTATGAAACAATTACGGCAGAATATTGGAAGTTTCAGAAGCAACCAAAGAATGTCAAATTTCCTTTCGAGTTTCTCAAAACAATCTTTTCATCTTCTTCCCAGTGAGGATGCTTTCGGATGGGAGCTGCGGAGGGGTGGGCTGGGGGGATTTTCAATGTAAACGAGGATACAGACACAGAGATCTGAGGCTTTTATTGTTTTGTATTGAGTGTTAAATATGAAAAAGAATTAAAAGGTAGACGCCTTAAAAGAGGCCTGTGGCGTATGTAAATGAAATATGTTTCAGAGCCATAATTTGCAACTGCTGCTGTTGTTATTTTTCAGACGGTTATCTGAAGTTTTTCTGGTCGCCTCAGTGCAGCTTTAAAGCGACGCACAACAAAGCGTTCACCAATTAAAGACGATTTTAACACCAAGAACTGCAGCAAACTTCATTAGATTCTCCATCCAGCCACTGACAAAAAGCCTATCAGAATGCATCTTTAAGACTTGGTAATGAATAATGTATAATCAAAACACATTTTTTCTCACACTAGCCATTCACATCTACCAGCTCTTATAACAAATTAAATGTTTATATCAAATGGAATTTGATTAGGTGACTATTGCTAGTAGGTTATTATTGCTAGTAGGGAAGCTGAATAACAATCTAAGGCACTTTAAAAAATGATCAAAATCACCAAGCCCCTGAAACAATACACATTCAATCAAATTCTTCATGATTGTAACAGTAGGAAGCATTTTAGGCATTCCACCCACAACAAACAGGCTTTGTTCTCCTGTTATGAGAGGCAGCGAGGGGACACAATCAAGTGCGTGAGAAAGCCAGGAACGCAGGATTTCAAGCAATTCCTCCCTCTTTCTCTTTCTCTCTTTCTATACACCCCCCCACACCCCCTCTCTTTTTTTTTTTTCAGGGTCGCCCATATTATTTGCTTCCTGTCTCATTGTAGCTGGCAAAAAGAGAATTTGGTAATTGAGTAGTACAGAACATGTGCCCTCCCTGCTCGCAGATGACAGATGGATTATAAAAACTTCAAAGGCGAGCATTTGGAGCACCAGGGGAGAGATGCTAGGTATTTGAACTATCATTCTTTACCCAGGAGACAATGACTGCCTGACATGGTGCATACATCAAGGAATAGTGCAACAGCACAGACATAATCCAACACACACATGCACACACACACACACACACACGCACACCCCTCCTTTTACTCCTTTTCCATCTCTCTTCCTCTCCTTCTCCCTCCCTGTGCTATATATTTAACATCCTGTTCTGAGCAACTTTGCGCCAAGCTCAGGAACATAACAAGTGGGGGGTAATGCTGAGAGTGTGGAGAGAGAGGAGGCGGCACAGGCAGGGCAGGGAATCTTATCTTTGCATTTTTCTCTTCTTGACTTGTCACTTTTTCAAGGCTTCGTGCCGCAGTCAGGGTTCAAACTGTGGCATCCCCTTACCGGTCAGTAAAGCAATCAGAGTTTAGCTTTGGCGGTAGCTTTGTGTTTTAAAAAATTACAGCCAGATTAGCAGGCCTTTGAGGAAAACTGTAAGCACTACTGTACCGTAAGTGAAGGGGAGAATGGTGGGCGGCGGCGCCTATAATCATCTTATAAGCATGATTTATGAAAAGGGCCATCTGCTTTGCCTTACTTAAGCACGGAGGCAACCTTTAATAATATAAGGACACGAGGAAAGGAGGGGATAGTGGAGGGGGTGAGTACAAATGGGAGGAGGGAGACTGTTCGACACAATGACACAAACACAAACACACACACACACACACACAGTCACACAGGGATTTCGAGAAACCGGTAACCCGAATGCAACAACCCCTCTCCCCTCCTCTTCCTCTT
The DNA here is from genome assembly GCF_042242105.1 of Pempheris klunzingeri. Taxonomy (NCBI): domain Eukaryota; kingdom Metazoa; phylum Chordata; class Actinopteri; order Acropomatiformes; family Pempheridae; genus Pempheris; species Pempheris klunzingeri. The sequence goes on along the minus strand of NC_092012.1, from coordinate 30,827,752 downwards.
CTTCCTCCCGTCTCCTCTCTTCTTCAGCATCCAGCTATTAGTTCAAATGGCAGCTAATCACTGTTGACCTCCCCTGTCACACCATTTAACCCCAGCCCCTCCTCTTGACCCCGAAGGAATTAGCAGCCTCACTGTAACAGACACACACACACACACACACACACACACTCACACACACTTCTGTACACAGTTCACAAACTACCTTGCACACCCTCCACTCACAGTCTCTATACTTCTTTACAAAGTTTGATTCTTAGAGAGTAAATCCAGTGAAAGAATTCTGATTCTTACACGACTCATTCATGCACAGGATCCTACGCAATCAATCGTTTGGTCTGTAAAATGTACAAAATTGCAAAGACACTGCCCATCACAAGTTTGTCCAGTCCAACCTGACCTGATCAAACTGCTTGTTATGTCCGACCAACAGTCCTACCCGCAACAGATATTTAGTTTGGTGTAAAGAACGCTAAGAAAACAAGCAAATAACTACATCTACTACATCTGAGAAGCTGCAACCAGGGATTTTTGGTATTTATGTTTAAAAAATGACTTAAAGGATTTATCATTAGATTTGTAGCAAATTCATTTTCTGACAATGAACAAATTGATTAATCAACAAGCAGTTTCAGTTCCTAGTTACTGAATTATTAATTCATCTTTTTTTATTAATAAAGTATCAGTATATCAGTCTATCTCAGTCTATAAGTAGTCTATAAAAAGTGAAAAATGCCCCAGGGCCAAAGATGATGTCTTTAAAATGTCTGATTTTTCCAACCAACAGTCCCAAACCCAAAGAAATCCAATGTACAACAATTTAAAACAGAGAAAAGCAATAAATTCTGGCAATCAACAAGCTAGTCGCAGCAACTGTTTGGCATTTTCACTTGACAAATATCTTAATTGTTGATCATCAAAATCATTGTTGCTTAATTTGATTGTATCAGCGTTAGTATTAGCTGCTGTTCACAGTGGGGGGGGGAAAGACCACGTTGATCTCCTTAATTCTATCCTTAAATTCCAATAAAACCTGCCAGGTCCTTTAGACAAATCAAAAACAAAGAAATGAACTGAAACCAGCTGAGTGATATCATAACACATTTCACACATGAAGAACGAGAAGGTCTCAAAGGGATGTGGCTCTGACTTGATTGGCACTGATGCCCCAGTACTTGCCCTTTGGCCTCGCTGTGACCTGGAACTGGCTCCCAGCGTGACCCTAAAGAGCGGCTGCAGCGTCGGGAGGGATGGATGGATAATAAGGCCATACGGCATATACTATTGTGCTATGAGCCACATACACACATGTGCATAAAGTAACACACACACACACACACACACACGCCCCTCCCCGTGTGGTCACCTTTTCAGTGTCCATCAGGATTGTTGGCCTAATCCTCGTCGGATCATCTCATCAATGCCTAGGCTGTTTATGTGTAATGGATCCAATCTAGCTCCCTCTCCCACCAACCCCCAGTGCTCCCCTTTGCCCCCTCCACCCCTTCCACCCCATCCCCTGCCTCCCTCCAGGTCTCTTAACATCCCATCCTTCCGAAGCATTCTCACTGCTCCTCAAAGGAAAACACCAACTTTTTTATATCTTTATTTTCTTTTCTTTACAAATATGCTCCACCGATCTTCTCCAAGATGTTCACTGTGAAAACTCTGTGCAACGGCAAATAAAACCACACTTTATCCTCAGTAGTTGGTCCTCTGCAATATCTTACATTGAAAGCGGAGTTAAAAATAATGTTTTTAGTGAAAAAAAAAAAAGTGTATCTGATTAAAAAACAGCTGGGTGCTCTAAATGTGGTTTTAGAGGTTTTCCATCCCAATAAGTCCACTTGTAGACATCAAATGTATTTAATTACAAGTGAAAATTGTATAGATAATACATGTCTAACCTTATAGGCTTTAACCAAAAACCACAACATTGTTATTGTTGTCATTGTAATTGAAAGTCAAACCCTACTTTTCATACCAATCCGTACCAGTTTTGGGTATGACAGAATTCAAAATAAATTCCAGATTTCTGGTCCGCTGTATAATTTTCTTGACAAACCTGTCATGGAAACTGTATAATTGTTTGTCTTTCCACCCTTTCCATCCTTCCTTACTCTCTTCATCCTCCTCCTTCTCCTCCTCCTCCTCCTCGAAGCCTCGCAGCATGTGTAAGCAGAAGCGCACGTGCTCCCTTCGCCCTCATTACGAGCTAACTACGCTGTTAGATTAAAAGCGTGTACAGAGAGGAAGACAGAGAGAGAAAGAATTAGAAGAGAGGGGGGAGAGAGAGAGAAAGAGAGAGAGAGAGAGAGAGAGAGAGGAGGAGGAAGAGGTGGGGGGAAGAGAGGAACAGGCCGAACCTCCATAATTAAGATCACTTCACAGATTACCTCCGGCAACAAAAGCGCGGCAAGCGGCCGCCCGCAGCCACAGAAATTGGATGAAAAAGGGGTGTTGAGGAGGAGACTGACCTCCGCCGCTCTCCACCGGGCTCCACACGAACACAAGCCACGGCTGGATCAAATGCCCCTCCCAGCAGTAACTGACACACACACACACACACACACACACACACACGACAGGTACTGGTACACACTGTAGAAGCAGAGACACAGCGAAGTGAGGAAAAGCACACTTCTTACAGGCGGAGGCAGGCACACACATAGAGGATTCGGCACCCGAGGCCTTACATTTTATTACAGGCCACATAACAGAAAACACACACAGACACACACGTCTCTGCTAAGTACACTGCCTGGAGAAGAGATCCATCCTCTGGTGTAGATCATCACTCCCCTGAGCCGAGTCCCCTGAGCCCTGAGTCTGAAAAATCTCCTCAGAGTACGATGCCACCTTCACATTATTTTCAGAAAAGGACATGATTGCCAAGATAGCAATCAGTTATCAGGCACAATTCATTTTAATATCTAACAATAACAAGCTGCACCTTATAATTTGAAATAGCTCTGTTTGCTGGCATGTTTGATTCTTGTGGGACACAGAATTCGTAATGCTAAGTGGGAGAAAGTGAAGCCACAAAAATCCTCAAATGTCTGATTTGATGTCTTTTTTCCTCATTTAGACCTTCTCTTTTACCGTAAATCTGATAGAGTGCAGGCATCGTATTACACCCACCAATTGGATGACCCATGGGCTTCCACACTGACCAGCTGTCCAACCTTCTCTCTGAGAATTTCCACATCCTCACACTCAGTTCCTCTACGGTGTTCACCTCGCCCTCTTCAGTCCACCTCACTCCCACCCCACAAACCAACCCTGGTCTCCGAGGAGCAGAGGGGAGGCCATTTAATCTAATCACAGGGATCCAGCAAGAGCGCCTCAAAGCCCTCGGGGGCTGATCGGCAATCAGAGAGACGGAGGCCACGAGGGAAAGAGAGAGAAATAAACTCTACCTCAACTTCAGATTTGTGGAGCAAACCTCTCAGATCCCTAATTTGAAGACGCTCTGCCATGAGATTGTCCTGTTGGTGGGTAGGCTGACGAAGGGTGTTTGGGAGGGTTGAAGGACTTTCTGTGACAGAGTGGGTTCTGGTCAAGGGGGTCACGGGCAGGTTGGGGCTCAGTCAGGACAGGAAGGGGCCGATAAGTGTGTAAATTACTGTGCTGTGGCACAAAATTAGCTTATTACCCGTAAGGCTTTTGACTGTTTAGGAATTTGAACAATTTAAGAACATGTCGAACAAGGTTCACGTTCAGGCTAAAAGGATAACGCTGAGCTGTAACAACCTGAACCTCGTTTTCATTTTCTTGTTTTGGCTTTAATTTCTAGCAGTTATTATACAAATTTACCAAGCAAAGAAATTGCTGAGAGTACATGGTGACATTGCAGCAATAACAGGAGTGGTAAGTGAATTATCAGATTATATGATCCATTTTGTTTTGAGTAAAACTGCACACTCAGCACACCTGAAATTACGTATGCATACTGTGGATATAAGCGCGGTCTGCCCAACCGACATTTTTTTTGTTGCTTGGTCACAGAGACAATTTGGCAGCAAGGCTGACTGGCACTGACACATAAAGCTCACTAAATTTGATTAAAACCTGTCCAGTTCTCTGCTCGTGTTTCTTCCCTTGTCTGACTTCTTTTTAACAACGTCCCCTCATCCAAGAGCAAAGCAATTACTTTGGTTAGTACAATTTAATCATAACCTAAACAAATGGCCAAATCTGCGAAAATAAGATCCAAGTTGTAATAAATCTGAACGATTCATTACCACGTCCCTTTCCTCTCTGAGATTTTGTGCAAAACCTCTGTAACAACACCGAGTTACTATTGCACGCTGCACGGTCCAAACTGACAAATAAATCAATTGTAAGTCTTCCATGTCCTTTTGCTATTCCTTTTTAATGGGTGCCATAGAGTCAAAAGGTTTAGAAATAGCAAGTCTGTTGAAAATGACCCCCTAGTTTTTGGGATACATGTTATGAACGGGTGAAATCCCACCCTTCGAGCCCACCCTCCCCATCTCTGTGCAGATCTGACAGTCCTGTTTACCAAAGCAGCCAACAGACAAGCCGAACAAGGGCCCGGGCACTTCCACTTAACTCTTTCCCCATTACTACGATTGGTGTGAACGACACAACAAAAGAGACAAATGCAGTTCTGAGCTGAAGAAAACAACTGCAGCTCACGATCAAGAATAATAACAATAAAAAAGACAAAGATGAAAACAAAAGACAAGGAGGGGGCGGTGGGGGCTGGAGAGAGAGGAGATGATGAGGTGGGCCGTTTGAAAATAAAAATAAAAAAGATGATTTGAGAAAACTGTCGGAAATTGCGGGAGATCTGTTAAAGGTTCTTTTCCAGCAGGGGTGGGAGCGCATCTTATGACTTAAAAAGACGTATTAAAGAAAGAACCAGGCGCCGGGGGAATTCTCCCACGTCGGAGAGCTCTCTTTTTAAATTCAACCCCGGTAATAACGCAGATAAATAATAGATAAATAGTATTTAGCTCCCACCTTGAACAACACTTTTTAAAGTAGTTCATGAAAGACTGACGGCTCTTGGCGAGCAGACGCACTTACACAAACACACGTGCATGTGCATGTACATGTAATGTGTATTTTACCTAATTAGATAAAACACCAGGTGGGACTGACTGATTGTGAGCGTGTGCACGTGTCTATGTGTGTGCACGGATTGAAAAAGGAGAGGAAACGAAGAGAAGGAAAGATCAAATACTCTGGATGAATTTCATTATGTTCACGTTTATCATTAGTGGTTTCATCAGCAGCTGATTTAGGAGCAGGACAGTAAGGGGCTGTAGCTAGTAGGACCAATACGTTTGGTTTGAGAAACACAATACATGTGGAGATAATCAGCGATCTCTGATTGAACTTCATCTCTAGGAACGAGGGTCGGGTTTTTTCCACAAGCCTGTACAGTCGCACCTTTCTGCAAATGTTACCTGTAAACCTAACGGTCAAAGTTTAGCATCATGAGTTCCCCATAGAATTTTGATTATTTGGAATAGGGGGTGAGGTTAAATATGGTGGTGTCCATCAGCACCCACAGAGCTGTAGCCTGTTCCTGTTTCACACCCCCCCCTCCTCCGTCCACACTCCAATAATTTGTGTACAGTCCCCTCGCTTGTCTAACATTCACTGATATTTAACAGGGGCCTTTTGCTGTCTTATGGTAATGATGAAACAGAAAATAAAAAGGATAAAATAAGATTTGTTTGGGGATATCCTGTCCTCAAATAAGAGCAAGAATAAACAAGTGGACATATATTTACCGTGTGAAAAAAAAAAAAAGCACAGTAGCAACCCTTACTTTGTGTCTCATGGCAGCTATGCCTCGGAGATGTGGTCGCGGCTGCGCCGGGCGTTTACAGAAGGCTGTGTGTTTAAATGCCTGGAATGCTCATTTGCCTTTTGGGTTTACTTATTTACTTTTGCATAAATGGAGAACAGTAATGTGGTTTTAAGGGGCTTCTCAAGGGGAAAGTTGTGTGTTTTTAAAATGCAGGCTTTTTTAAATGCTCCCTCAGTTTGCTATATTAAGGAAGGTTGGTGATTAATGCAGCATAGATCTAATTTCTCTTGATTAAAAAACATGAATTAGAAAAATAATGCCAGACTTGAGAAGAGTCTACCCACCCTCACGCCCCCCCCCCCAAACACACACACACACACACATGCATGCATACACGTGCATATGCGCGCTCCCCCCTCACTCGCTCAAAGTCATCAGATAGAAAATGAGCATCCAGGCTAAAATAAGCGACAAATAATAACAAGATTCCCAATAGCCAAATATGAAATGTAAAAAGACTGCCTTGATCAGCTAGAGCCCAGTAATCTTTAGCGCCAGCCACAGCTGTACCACCACTTCTGTCACTTGAAATAAAAACCTAAACCTTTCAGGGCTTTCGATTGACTCTTTAATTCAGCCTGATGTGACATTAAAACCCTTTGGTTGACTTCCACTGGCTGTGACAAATGTACCAGCGCTTAATAGAGGTGTGCAGACAGGACGGCATTTCAGTGACTTTTATCAAACCGAATTTATCAACGCAGGCTCCCAGGATCTGTGGCAGCAGCTTGTTCAGAAGGAAGCCTACAGATACCGTTAAGTACATCATCCCTCCTCTCTGTCTCGCTCCTTCTCCACTTCTGCTCACTGCGTTTCTGTCTAAGTGTTTTTTTTTTTTTCCTGCTCTGTCCTGTCATCACACTGCCTTCCGTATATTTATCGCCTTTCTCACTGGATCTACCATTCCATGGATGTGGTACTATGTAAGCTAATAACAATGTTTCCTGGCTGCCAGTTGTCATGGTAAGTTATTTTAAATTTGACCAATTAAATGAACAAAACATCCCATATGACTCCCACTGTCTGTGAAGGTGTAGAAGTTACCACCATGGGACAGTAAACCCTCCACTGAAACTACTACTAAAAGCTACATGGGTTAACTGTGTCTTGTGAGGCCAGAAAAAAAATGTGTAATACTGAATAAAAGGGCAAGATATGTAAAACTGATGTATTATCCTGACCAGGATGGAATTAATTCCAGGAATTGAGTCACTTGTGCCAGAAGGAGACACTAGTACGATTGTAAAGAAAGAACTCAGTGGTTTACTGCTAAAATGGGGTTTAGATTTGCTCCACACCACCCTGACAGTCATCTAAAGTAGTGTAACAAGGGTGAGTAAAACCTAAAAGAGTCTTAGATGTTTCATTCATTTGTGTTGGTTGGGTTACCGTTTTACTGGGTATGACAGAAAGGTTGTCTCTGTGTGAGGTGTTTTCTTTAATTTGATCCACTGAAAGGACAAGTGTTTTAATTAGCGATCACTTTACGAAGAGGTTACTGTCATTTTTAGGTCATCCGAGGCCAATTTCACAAAGTTGAGCACTGAAACACAGCTTGCAGGGTGTGGCAGGTGGCAACCGGTAGAACTGACTAATTTATTGTCATCTTTGGCAACAAGTCCGGCAACGATAAAGAATCGCGAATGGAGACGCAGGTGGTGTAAATGAGAAGTGAGGGGGGGGAGAAAAAAAGAAGAGATAAAAAGAAATGATAGGAAAAAATGAGTGATAAGAGTGGGTGAGGGGATGGAGAGATAAGAGGCTGCAGTAGAGAGACAGAAGAAAGAGGAGTGAAATGGTGGAGTGAGGAGAGCGATAAGGAGGCTTTTGAAGGGTCCTCTCAGATGCTGGGATTGCTCAGTTCAGCGCCGTCTGAGCCTCTGAGGTACTTGAACCTTGCCTGCTTTTGCTCCACCTCTCTGTAGAGCTGCTGCCCTGCAGGCCACCTGTAAACCGCTTTGACACATGATCCACTCCCACGGATGTAGAGTGGAAACACACACACACACACACACACACACACACACACACACAGCGAAACCGCCGCTTGCAGGCAGCTAAGCACGCACAAACGCTTTAACGCACCATCAACATTTGGTTGTTTTTTAACATTAGCACTCGATTAACAACTGGCTGTTTCACTTTTGAATGGAGGGGCACTCACAGCAGAAACAAGAGAGCTACCTAATAGTCTCTCTCATGACATGTTGATTAAAAAATGCAGCTTTTTTCTTCCTTTTATCCGTGTCTCGCTGTCACTTTTAAGCAATAGATCCTTCAGCGAGACGGGACAAATAACCTGCTATTATTATCCATGGCCCTCACGTTGGCGTAAAAGTGGCACTAGGAGGATTTTAACCTTCACCTCCTGAAGGCCGAGGGAAACAGGACACGTTGGAATTTAATTAAACAATTAAGCAGATGCCTTGCCACAGCCGCAAACAAGTGGCGGGGACAGAGAATGGCAACGTTCAGGCAAACACACGCATACAAATGCATGTAAAAAGCTGTAAAACGAGGAGTTGCAATTTTGCACAAAAACACACACGCATATGGAAGAAAATGTACCACTCAGTCACTGCAAGAAAGCTCTAAGCAAGTCCCACTACCCCTAAAAAAAAGTGGAGGATAAAAAAGCGACTGCTCCTGATTAGGCATTGTCAAAATATTTGTGACGGAGGAATTCCACCAGGCGAGCGCAGAATCGGCTCCTCTACAAAAGAGCCATCTTCCCTGAGTAACAAGTTGGTGCAATGAGTGTCGACAGAAGAGGAGCTGAAATCCCCTCCGGGCTAGAGAATATCCCGCTATTGTAGTCTTAACCCGCGAGACCTGGCGGGGAATGTACAGCTTTCACAGTCACTTCTCATCCTATTTGTAGCACTGTCGCTGATGTGCGAGCGCCTGGGCCAGGGCAGGTCACCCCACAGCCCCGCCCCCAACCCCCCCCCCCAGCCTCTCTCTGTCTTCCTTATACTTTCAGTAACCAACACCTTTCCCAAGTCCAATAAATATTTGAGGGGGCATTCATCTACATCGTGTTATTTTCTCCACCCACCCCCCCGGGCCCTCACACCAAACCACTTTTTTCATCTCACTTTTTTGTATTTTTTGTTCCACAAGGCAAGTTTCATTAAAGATCCAATTATGCAAATCGTGTGCTGGAGAGGCAGTTGAATATGCACTATAATGGTGTACAGTAATCGTTCGACACAATATACGGCATCCGGGGCCAGATTTACGAGCGCAACAGAACTGCAACGCCTCCATCCTTTGGTGAAAACCTCTTGATCATAATTAAAGGTGCAGGAGTTCTCTCCAGCATTCTCACACCCTCCCTTTTCTCCCTCTGTTTCTCCACTGTTCCCCTCTTTTGCTCTCCCTCCATCTTGTGCTACTTCGGTGTGCTCATTAGCAGAGGTCTGGGAAGTTTACAGAGGTCATATCCGAGAGGTAGATGAGCTAAAGAGCAGACATGACATGTGCGATGCAGTCGGTGATGGTATGTGAAGTGGGTAATAGACATAACCTGCCTCACACACATATAACCTTCCATCTCATCAACACTGGAGGTATTTACCACAGTCTTAGCTGAGCGTGACTGAATGTTAAGCAGTAACAATTCTCTGCTTCAGGACCTCTGATTGATGTGTGCTTGCCCGTTTGTGTTAAGCTGTTGTCTACGGAAATGACACAGCTGAAAACACAGTGCATTTCGACACATCAAAAGAGAAAACGGTCCTGACATTGCATGACGCATCCTTAAATCCAAAATGCTAACGAACTTTGAGGAAAAAACACAAAACTAAAGCCAAACTCAATAAAGCCTTAATGCCAAGGGGGCTCAGCAGGGAAGCCGGGGCAAACAAAGGAGGAATATCACGGGTTGTGAGGATAAGGTGTTTTACATTTTTTTCAGGACACATTCCTAGTTGGTGTTATGTGAGCGCCAACTGATTAGACAGACAGAGGGAAGGGCAAGGCCAAAGCATCGTCTGGACACCGGACTTTCTCAAGGCTGACCAGATAAACTAAAATACGCTCGCACAGTGTGTGGATTCACGTGGACATGCGGTACGTACGCCCTATTACAAAACTGTTGCGAGTGGAGAATCCCACGTGCACCGACCTGTGTGCATGCACATTCTCAGGCTTATTTAACAAAGTCTCGTACAGCAAACAGCAAGGGGAATGTAATGGAGGAAATGATTTAGAAAAAAAAAATAAAAATCCTCTTCGCGCCCACTTCCATGCCCACCTCTCCATCTGAGACCACTTCGATCTCTTCCTTTCCTCTCTTCCCATCCAGACCTCACCCGCCCCTCACGCCGGCTCCCCCAGCTGCCCAGACAGGCAGACGCTCCTTGTGATGGCACCCCGGCATGAAAAGACTGTGTCAAGCCTATCTGTCAGCACCTCATCTGCCCTACACTCTTTATTCTTAGATCAAAATTATGTCTGTGATTACCACCAGACCCCCTCCCACCCCCTCCAACCTTTCAGCCCCCAATCCTTATCAAGCTCTCAGGGCAAAGAACATACCGGGGGAAAATATACACTCAGACTCAGAAGTAAAGGATGAGGCATTCACACAGCACGCACACACACACAGAGGGAAAATGAGCGTAAACTCTCATTTAAACAATGATTCAGTAAAGCTGATCAGTCATACAGCCAGATTTTAATCGATAGCAGCTTCATTTCTGGCTAATAATTCCATATTTCCCATTCCTTTTTATATATATTAATATCTAAGTCAGAGGTAAAGCACTTTCTTTACATTCTTAACAGTCAGTGTTACTTTGTCCTAATTTCTAACAAAAGCAGCATGTTAAATTGACAGAAAATAACTAGAACAAGATACGCTTTCGGACATTCACACTTCATGTAAATGATGAAGAAAAGACAGTCATCTGTTCACAAATCTGTTTCACAAAATGAAATCCTAAAAAGGCCAAATAACGAGCAAAAGGTCGGTGGCACCAGCTTCACAACTTCAGCTTCATCCCTCCACTTTATCACCACAGCGGAATACATCATAATTTCTGTTTCTTCTAAAAGTTCAACATCACATCCCGTATGTTGGTAGTGACTGCACAAAAAAAATCTAATCTCACATATTCGACGACAGAAATTCTAACAATTGTGATAAAAATCTCAATGTTTGAGATTTCTGTCTAATGTGTGTAATCTAGCATGTGATGTGTTGTGGTCAGGGCAATCTGTTCTTGAGGTCACATCACACATTTGATTCAATGCTTTCAATTGTGTGCGTGTGTGTGTGTGTGTGTGTGTGTGTGTGTGCGTGCGCGCTTGTCATATTAGCCTCACACGGCAACTACAAGCCCAGCTCGCCAACATCTTCCCCTCCCTGGCTTGAACTCTGGAGATCAAGGTCATGGAGCTACAAGGCTCAACCCAGACTAACGCATGTGTGTTACAGTCCCTTCAACACCCTCCTTGCCCCCTGCGACACACACACACACGTACACAGACACACACACACACACGTACACAGACACACAGCGATACACTGCCGCTTTGCCCTGTTGCCCACGTGAAGAAGAACCGCAATGGAAATGAAGAAATGACAGAGCCAGTATCCACAGTCTTCACCCAGGAGGTAACGGAGGGTGGGGGGGGGGTAGCTTTCACAATGACTGCACATATCAATTAATGGCTGGCTGATGAGCAGAGCTGGCCTGATCTGGCCTGCCCACCACCGCCCTGATCCCAGCGGACTGGGAGCCCTGGCCTCGCAGCCTGTACAGCTGGAGCCCTCTCCCCTATAATTACATGAGAAGGGGATCAGCTAGCCACAGTGAGGCTGCCTATCTGCCTGTGGACTACACTGTGTTGCAGAAGCATATATCAGTGACTATTGCTCAGGGTAACTTGAATGATGCGTCGTCCCATTGATTATGTGCACAAATTTTCCGTGCTGTTAGATTATGTAATTTGTGCGACCACTTCACTGTGGGTTTGAGTGTTTTTGCGATGGCACTGGGACGTCTGCTCGTGCGCTGCCATCTCTATGCGCATTTGTTAAACAAGTGTGTGGTTTTTCATACTGTTTTGTCTTCCCTTTTAAAAAAAATCTGATTGTGTACATGTCAACGCGCAAATAATTCACTGTGCGTCGGACTGACAACGCGGCGGCTTCAGTCGAGTGGGTCTACTCCACGGTGAACCGAGTGGCTGACTGACTGACTGACAGCCTGGTGAAAAGAGGACTGATTTGATGCCATCCTCTGCATGCCATGCTCTCTCTCTCTCTCACTTTCTCTCATCACTCCCTTCTCCCTCATTTTCAGCTGAGAGATGTGTATCGCCACAGTCAGTCACGGCCCGCGGCCCCCTTAGCAACGCTGACATGGGCACAGGTGGGAAAGCAACTAATACAAGATCAACGGCGGCCGCTGCAGACTGGCTCCCAGGAACACATTTTGAGCTCCGTCAGTCAGAAAGTTGCAGCACAGGAAAATGTCAAAATACTTGTGCTGTGTGAGAGTGTGTGTGTGTGTGTGTGTGTGTGTGTGTGTGTGGTTTTTTTGCAGCAGTAAATCTCACACTGACTGAGAATAAAACACCCCATCCATAAACGTGGTATATTTATCTATTTGACTTGCCTTGAGAAGAAGATAAATAATTCTTACATATTTTATAAGAATAATTATTTTAATCACAACAATAGACATAATTAATTGGATAATTCATTAGTGAGTAGCATGTAATAATAAAATGTAACCTGACAGGTAGATTAACACAAAAAAAATCTGAAGTCGGCCTAATGAGCATTAAATAAATTTCCAACACTGAGGCCTGGACACTAAATTCTCTTCATAAATTCCTCCAACAGGCCAGTCAGCAAAGCAAGGCCTTTTCTTAAACACAGCGTGTCTTCCAAAATATTTTCAGCCGAAAAGAATGACAACATTTCAACTTGTAGCAGCGCAGAGAGGTGCAGTAAAGGGCAGGCAGGTCTGTGAGGCAGCCTGAACTGTCAGCGGAGCGGGGACAGTTATCCATTTGCTATTTCATCTCCAATAAGGGAATGTAAGGAGCTGACAAAAAGGGTTTACGCCCAGACACTATTTCAGACATAATATCCGCCCTGTGCATACCATTAAACAATGACAGCATCTCAACTCGCACAGTACATCTATTTATCCCTTTTCCCTGCACAATGAATCTGAGGAAGAGGCAACCTTTTTTTTTTTTTTTTCTCCTCTTTTGGCTTAAGACAACTTCAGGGAAGGTTAGAGAAACAGTGGGAAACAACGTGATAGACATTGTTGAGTATTTTAAGAATGATGACATGTGTCTTCACAGCCATTGTGCAGCGCTGGTAGCTGTTGGAAGTGGCTGGATAACCCAGGTCAGATCACTCAGGGGTCAACTCGACTTCCAAGAAAAGGTCCTCCCCACCCAAGACGCACGGTGAGACAGAGGCTTTAAATGGGATTACAAGCCACGTCCATGCTATATATTACTGATAATTCAATACTGCCCCATCATATAAGCGCATGTGAGAGTCGGTGTGGGAATTCGGCAACCGGTTAGAGATTTTTCAGCGCACCAAATGCGCTCAAGCTGCAGGATCTTTCGGATATCCCAAATATAAACACCCTCCTGGTAAATTAAAAGAAGATAGCTCCTGGAAGCACGAGTGCGATGACATGTCACACACCCGACCTCTTCCATCCCCTGGAAAAAAATATTATTGGCTTATTGGCTCCGTCATTTTATATTTCCACAGTAACGGATGTCTATCTGCGACTCGCCTCAACTTTATCTCCCCTCTGTTAAAAAAACAACTCTCATTCACGCCATCAAAAGTGACACCGGTTCCCAAAAATGTCAATTTCACCGCTGCTAATATGTGCGTTCGTCTCCACATATGACATTTACCCCCCCCTCTCTTCGTCTGAATGCCATCGTAACGTCTCCTCAAAGCATAATGCAGGGGCTGCTTATTCATAAGAGAGGTCGATCACTGCACAAAATGGCAGGTCTCACCGGCTCTTCTTCCATCTCACAAGTTTTGACACATGGTGGCAAACGTGCTGGAAGAGTGCGGGAGGGCGAATCAAGTTTACCGGCGCAAGTGCCGATTTGAGCTGAAAGTTTCCCGTGAACATTCTTAACGGGGACACGGCTGGACTTTTCTTAAAGTCTCGTACTGTATCGCTGATTTGTAATGCGCAGTATTTCACAGCCGTGCGCCCGAACGCCTTTTTACGCATACGCAGCGTAGAGTAAAACATGCAGCGACAAACAAAACTTAAGTGTAATTTATTTTCTGCAGGAATAAAAATAGTTTCTCCCGCGTTGAGTTGCAAGGTGTCGAGCATCACAGCCCCACGTCTTGGTCCCAGCTGCTATAGCCCTATTCGTCGCCGTTTTTAAGATCGTCACTCGCTACGGATAATTGCACTGTTATTTTCTAATCATGATTGGGGAGACATCAGGGGCCCCCGCTGCGATGCACCCGTTTAAACGACACCAATTCTCCCCAAAACTGACTTCACAGCGAGTAATACACTCCAAGCCCACAGTAAAACCCCACTCGTGTACTATAAGCTCCACACTTCTTCTTACCTTGTAAATTTGGCGAAGCGCCGGCTAACTCCTGTGCGTAAACGATGCGTTGTGAGAGATAGTGTTCATTGAATAATGAGGCATGTCCATATGATTTGACCGGATCATATTCTTGTCGGATGACGGGGGTGCTGAAAAGTGCGCTTCGGACCTGTTAAGGACTGTCCACTCCTCGATCCTGTCCCTACAACTGCTCCCTGCCGCGCATCCTGAGTTGGAAATGAAAAACACGGCTTTATTACTTGTCTCTCTTCTTGCTTTTCTGTCCCTCTCTGTCGCTGTCTGCTAAAGGTAAACGTTTGCATTGATGCCGATCGCCAGGCATCAGCATATTCCCTTCATCTTTCAGCTTGGACTCCCCCTATCTGGTAGGTGAAATGCATTGTACCGTTAAAAAGGCACTCCATTGTAGAAAGCACAGCCGACTGGCTGGATACAGCCCGGGTCTAGCGGTATTCGCCGTAGCCGGGGATAAAAAGCAGCTGGTGAGCCCAGCGGTGAACGGAACCTCGTTTAAAGAAATAATCCCCCCATCGTTACATTTCCCCTGGTGCCGTGGCAAGGCAAAAACGCCGATAGCCCACCACCTTAGTTTGTTTCTGACCTTGAACTGCCCACAAACACTCTTTTATTTAAAAATCTGCCCCCTCTACATAACCATTCACGCACAGCCAGCCTCGCGGCTTAGGCACCGTGTGTTCAAAATTGGCTTGGATAACAACCCCTCCGGGTAAAGACACCCAGGTCACAAAAATGACTTCAAAAAGTAGAATTCCTTACCTTGCAAGTGAACTGTTTCGAGCCGTTTACTCTTCGCCTTAAAAAAACTCCAGGATAAATGAGTGTTGCCTCCTGTGCGTCCTGAGCGTCAGTCACCGCTTAAGAGAAGTAATGAGTGATAAAAATGACGCTCATCTATCTGCACTGTAACCTTGTGGCGTATTTAATGTAAATAAGCCCCGTTGTGTTGCCAATCCCCATGCATACAAACGCAAAACCGCTCCTCAGGGACTCGCTTTTGCCTTTTTTTCTCAATGTATTGACGATTTATTGTTACTGCCTCGGAGCGCAATAGGGAAGGAGCATAATTATTTGAAAATATGATGTATCAATAATGGAACTGGTCGAATTTGTGAATGGGTGCATTTCTACACACCGCTCTGAAGATTCCTGAATGCTCCCACTCTGCCTGCAAAAGAAGCAAAGACTTTTTTTTTTTTTTTTTTTTTTTTTTTTTGATATTTTGCAACAGGAGCTCTAAACTTTAAGTTGGCACAACTTTTGCGACACATAAAAAGGAAACACGCCAAAAAAAAAGACGTCCCGCATAGGTCGAACCTTTTCTTGCAACTAAAAGCTTTCTTGCGGAATGGTTTTGATATATTATGCTTCTATAGGGGGGTGGAAGAGACTGAATAATGCAATTATAGATTCAGTGTCCCAGCGTTGACAAAAGACAGGGCTTCAATAGAGGCTTTGTTATAGGATTATATAATGATTATGGGGTAATTATGGGAACGGTTTGGTAATAATAAAAAAGTATCAAGTGCTCTCTTGCACGGACAGCTTGTTTTCTATAATGTAAGTGCATGAGTAGAGGGGTGTGATAAGACAGACAGACAGACGGTCTGCTGACAGCTAGTGGCAGGATGACGGCAGACAGCCCCGATTATTCAAAATGTCGAACCGAGAGACACATTAATGCCACTGACAGAGATGCTATCAGATGTCCTCAGAACCGGACATGGGCCCACAATGGAATATCTCGGGGTCATATTCATAGCAGCCCTGTGCGTAACAACCACCCACCCACCACCCTAGATCCCCCACCCCACCCCTTCATCCCAAACACACACACACACACACCCGCTCTCATCACCCCCCCCCCTCCACGCCGCTTGTGCCATGCTGTATGTGTCAGAGAGAGAGAGAGAGAGAGAGAGAGGCAGACACACACATGTAAACGGTCACTCTCTGACAGAGAGCACATGCCACTCCATCTTTGGGTGAAAATAATCCGCACTTTACAGGATGTTTGAATTATTACTATTTCAATCACATGTAGGAATGTGTCGCAGTCAGAGTTGTCATCAAAATCAGGAAAAAAAAATATTTACTCTTTTTTTTTTTGTACCTTTTTTGCACATGTAAAGACATAATTATTATCAGGCATGCTAAGCTCTAAACTGGCTTACTGTCACTTGTCTCTTTTTTCTCTTGACTTGATTGATACTTAATATTTACGCTTTCTAAAGGTATTTTCACACCAGTGAGTCAGCTGTCAGTGTGAATGTGTGTGTGTGTGTGTGTGTTCTGTGAGGCATTAATAGATAGCCTAAATATCTGCTTTTTTCCCTTCCCAGACAAAACACATCTTCGCCTTTAAAAGATACCCCACATTCATTATGCACTATGAAAATCAGATTCTCATGCTGCTCCTTTAAATGGTTATATGGAATTCAGTTTGATGTGTATGAAATTCTTTTTTTTTTTCTCTTCCCTTCTTTCTTTTTTTGAGCATTTTCCAAAATAAAAAAAAAAAAAGTTTTCCTCCCCTAAAGAAATTAGCATAACCATTCCCCATCAATAATATGGCTATCTCTATGGGAGTGATAGCAGCAAGCAGTAGGGGTGTTCCTTTTGCCGATTCTCCATGGATCAACAGCGCGTCATCAGCTCCTTTTGAACTTGTTATAGCAAGTCAAGTGATTCTTTATCGGCTGACAGCCCTGACAATGCATCGGGGATGGGAAAGCAGGTCAAAAGGAAGTTGCCATATGGACTTAAGCATGCAAATTTCTAACAATACATAGCAGTGAGGGTTGCACTCTCACATGCACACCACCATATATGTGTAAGTAGCCACGCAAAACTGTTTGCCAGTCTTATTATACAGGCTGACACAGATCTCAGTGGCTTGAATTAATTGTATGCAGAGTGAGTGGTATGAGAAACTTCAAGTTTTTAAGGCGCTAAAAGACACATTTGATTTTAATGACATTAGTAGTTCCTATTGCTTTCTAATGATTACTGACAAAAGGCTGAAACCTAACTGGTTCATGTTTTTTTAAAGTGCTGTGCGTGAGTGGCGGACAATGTAAAGGCAGAGACGAAAAGGTCTGACAGTCCTTTAGCTTGTTACTGCAACAGGTGCGCTAGCATCACATTCATTTTAGTTAGCAATAAGTGCTGTTTTACTTCTCCATTTGCATCAAGATCTATCAACTGTGATGACTAGTCCCATGCTTCTGTGTTACTGTCATTGATTATACTTCAGTGAATAAATGAATTCCACACACTTAAATGTTTTTTTTTTTTTTTTAAAACGCAGTAGTAGTGGCCCACATTTTAACCGACTGACTGTCTTGCAGTGTTTTTCGCTGTGCTATTAAGTTACATTCAAAATGAATGGAAATTGGTCAGCAGGCAGGGAAGTCAATATATCGCAGAGAGAGAAATTGGAGAAAAAATTTATGGTGTACTGCATATCTGTTCAAGTGCACGGCTTGTGTTTGTGTGCGAGTGTGTGTGTGTGTGTGTGTGTGTGTGTGTTTGTGCTGAAGGGATAGGAGGCAGAGGGAGTGTTGGCCGGCAGTCCTGGGAGGGTCATCACTGCCTTATTACTGCCATGTTAGTGACTAGCAGCTGAAGATGGCTCTGCTCCTTGCCCCTCTGCTTGGGAGTCATCCAAGACAGCGTGCTCCAAAAACAGACCGGCCACTGTTCACTTCTCAGATAGATTAAGATGTTATTCCACTGCTCTGGCCATCCCTATCTGACTCTGTGTCTCTCTTTCCCCCCCGCACCAGACCCAAATTTACAACATGCCAGCCTGTTTCTCAACGTCTCCAGAGGCCTTTCTGCTAATTTCAACTATTAGCGAGTAGACACAACAATCTAAGAGCATGGGTGCAACACGATAGTGAGATTTTCATGCTGTTGTCTGCACCAGTTTAGAGGGAACTACCAAATTATATAGTCGGGGGTGAGTATGCGCATTTGGCAAGTGTGGTGTGTGTCCATGTTTGTGTCTGTGTGATGACTGCATGCATCTTTAAAGCCAGATATTGTGCCCTGTTTATATTTAAATGCAAACACAGCCGAGACTCTGGCTTCCCCCCGAGGAAAAGAAATGCTTTTCTTTACTTCAAATTGAGTTTCTCAAAGTCTAATTTGTAGCAACCCTTTGATGAACAAATGTTTTCAGACTATCCTGCTTTAATGAAAAGGGAGTGAGTGCAATTTTAAACAATCTGAAGCTCTGAACCCTCTGTGACTATAAACTTTAAAAATTAAACTTTAGAATTTGTATCAATTACACTTTCAAGTTCTGACAGGGCCTTAAATAAGAGCCAGGAGCGCTGGCGATGGAAAACGTTTACCACACCAGATTCATTTCCACTCAGTCGTCTGCTCTATTGATGACATCAATCCCTCATGTGAGGCATTTACGTTTTCAACAAATACACACTAAATACACACTACTGTCTCAGGCTCTCCCCCGATGACTGGGGTCAATGAGTGTGCATGTTTGTCAGCTCTGATCGTTAATGAAACGCTCACACAAATACAGCACAGGCAAATATTTACAACCCAGCCCGGAGATTTCACCGCGGACAAATCTGCGATTCTTCAGGAAGCGCCGTATTTCTTTATTCGCCAGGACAGTGCGTATACTCAAGATCAAACTTATCCAGGCGTGATGAATGTGGAGGAGCAGGAAGTATACTGCCTTTGACCTATTACCAGTGTGATTTTAATTTAAATCATATGAATCAACATCTGCCCCGAGCAGAACTGAAATATATCTAAATGAAAACATCTGACTCTAATTGATTAAGAACAATGCCCTGCATAGTAGGACCAGAATATCCTTGCTTGGTACTGATGTGATTTCTCTTTCATCCATGACTAAGGGAAAAGGAGCTGCTGTGTGTTCGTGCATATGTTACTGAAGCCCAGTTTATGTCCTATGTTACCATTACATAGGAGTCACAGCGCAGAACAGTAACCCAGACGGTTGTTAAACAACACGTGGGCCTGACCACAGTACTCTCCTAATCGTATATCTGAAGTTACATCTGTGTCTCTTTCTGAATCTGAGCAAAGATGGTAGCCTTGCTCACTTTGTGTAACATGAGACAAAATGAAACATTTTATTAACATATCGGCACACGTTGTCGTTACCTTCCAATACTTCATATTACAGATGTCATTCCCAGGTATCTGGACGGGAAATATAGTTGCAAGTTCAGAGATTGGTTGGAAAATCAAATGGGCAACAGCAGTAAGAAACTGGGGCTGATCTTTACCCATACACACGTGTGTGTTCTACTTCTTTTCTATTGCTGAAAAGTAAAAGCAATCAGTGCCAAAAGTGTAATGCCATATGGAAAACTTGTTGATGCATTACCTCTTTACTTGGAGCCATGAGCTGACAATCAGGACGGTACTGAAAGGCCTAAAACTAACCCAGTAACAATAAAATGTCATGCTTCATCTGCACAAAGACTCACCCCAGCATGCATTCAACTCACCCACAGCGACAACATTCGGATGCTCTCATCGTTTGGGGGATCGAAGTGTACTTCCAGATTTGACTAAACTTCCCAATCAGATTCTCAGTCAGTTCTCGCCCTTTGCTTCAACGTCTGCTTTTCCCCTCCAGAATAGGTTGCACTGTCATGCACTACCACTCGCTGTCCCATGTCCTCTCACCTTTCCACCAGAGTCCATATTTCCTGGATAGTGTGCAATCATATTTTACTATTACCTATCAATTGGTTTCTAATCGCAGTAACGAGGCAGCTAGCTGGCTGGTGACAGAGCGCTAACGGCCTCGCAGGGAACATTAAGGAGGCTGGGTTATGCTGTGGGCCGTTAACTACCTACAGGCGCTGGCTAATGGCTCCAAATGACCTCCTCAGTGGCTATTAGCACATAATTAGAACCTGCAGACCAGTGGTGACCTCCGCCAGACACACGTGATTACTCCTCTCCCCCTGTGTTCTCCAATACTCTCCTGCACTTTCCTTTCCTTTTCTCTCTTTTCCTCTACTTTCCTTTCCTATCCTCATTTCTCCATTCCTCCTCCTTCCCGTCTCCTTTTCTCTAATGCTCTGTAGGATTACATTGACTCCCTGGTGGGAAGACTACCACTAAAATTAATCTCTTTATGGTGCCCCAGTACAAAAATACTCCACAATACTGTAGGTCCTGGGAAATTGCATTAAGAGAGAATATTCATTGCTACATTCATACACGGTCTGATTATTGGTATGAAAATGGTTTCAGTGTCAGAGTAAATTTAATCATTTTTTAAAAGCTTGCGAGAGAGCGATGCCGCTTAAGGCCCCTTTTACCTTGCTAAGAATTGCCAGGACCTCCTTGACCTGATTCAGCAGTACTTCCTTAAATCAGCAGATAAAGCAGCTCTGCAGTGAAAGGAGAAGCTAAACGGCAGATAAAGTGCAAGGTGCTGCCACACCACAGAAGGGCTCAGTCACACTAACCTCTGTGTACACTTCAGAAATAGTCTCCTGTTACCCTGAACAAAAGAGACGCTTTACTAGGTTAGTGTCAGCTCAGAAGCAGCAGGGAAACAATGAGAGAACAACAAAGGAATGTGCTGATTTTTTTGTGTGTTAGGGGAAAATGCTACACAGTACCAGTGCCTTAAATTATCAGTGAATTATCTCTGAGCCTGTGGGAATTATGTGGGTTATTTGTAACAAGCATTCAAGGACAAGTGGGCCTTGTGTTACAACTACGAGATGAATACTAAACACAAAAAAATCCTGGCCATCTATCTATCTTTCCAGGCCATCTTGTAGCCTTGGAAATAAGAAACAGGTACATTTGCTCCGTGGAGTTGAAGATGAGTGAAGCTGGTGAGGACATATTAGAGAGTAAACACTGCTGGACAAATGCTACTGGCACTACCACTGACACAATAAATACAGCTGTTGTACCCTTGACCATGTCACTGGCTTGGCACAGTAGCGCAGCATGGTAATGCTGAAGAGAAAGCAATGGTGCTCAGTCAGTCTGTTGTGAAAGCTGTACAGTCAAGGTCTTCAGGAAAAAGACCAGAGGACCTGACTGGACCCAAAGCATGCCAAGAATCCATAGGTTGTTTCAAGGTCCAAACACAGCACATTTCACTCTTAAATGTAGCTCATGAGGCAGCTGGTCTGGATACTTAATACAGGCTTAATGAAGTTTACTTCAGGGCTTTTTACATATTTGTTAGTTCTTTATGTGTGTTGCGTCATCAGAGAAAAGCCAATGCTCCTGTAGTAAAAATAACACTGAAATGAACCAAGCAATGGTTCATTCCACCATCCTGGTTATGCCGTGCAGGGTCACAGGGGGGATTTAAGCTGACATTGGGCAAGAGGCTGTGTTCAGCCTGGCCATGTCATGTACAGTGCCAGTTAAGAGTCAATTCATTTTCAGTCCATACAGAAAATAGACTCGAGGACAGCTACCTATATCTATCAGCAACCTTGAGATTTCATTCTATTTTCAAGACTCAGGTCTGTTCAGATTTTATTTTCTAAGGTTCCAGCTAGGCTGGGTGGTGTCTGGATCCTCCAAGTTTGAGTCTACTAGCTGATCTAAAACAGTTAAACAGTTAAAAGCAGCTGTGGCTATCAGTGATGCATGGGTCGACCCGCAACCTGCTGGTCTTAACCCACTGGTCGCACAGGTTTGGGTTGGCTAGAAAATATCCCAGGCAGGTCAAAAAATAACTTATCAAGAACCTACAGAAACATTGCATGCAATGGTCCACCTTCTTTTCCCACCCCCCTCTCTCTCCCCCATATTTTTGCAGGATTAGCTCTCATATTTGCCCAGGTGGGTGTGGGTATGAAGAAACCCCGACCCACGCATCACTAACTACTACAATATTTGTTTTTAAACCTTCATTATTTTTTAGGCCACAAAGTTGATATGGCTAACAGTTACCTATTTACACAAAGAGCAACATTAGTTGGTACTTCGTTTTTCAACAGTAATTCATTTGGAGTTGTATTAATTGTAAACTGTTGAAGTTCAATAATCATTCTCTTTTTACCTTGGTTTTGGTCTCCACCAACTCCAGAAGGAAATATTTCAAATGACACACACTCATTTGATACATTCTGTACAAACAAACAAAAAAAAAAGCTAAAATCACATGGGGTTTCTGACTAAAGCAGAGAGCATGTGTTGTGTTGATTAGCCAACAAGTCCTCCAAATTAAAGTCTGATGTTTTTTCCATTCACCCCAACCTCCTTCACCCCTTCATAGACGCCTGCCACAGAGCTTTGTCACATGATTGTGAGGCACTTGCTGAAACAACTAGGATTATAGGATGACACTTTTATCTACTTTCTCTTCATTACAAAAGTCTCCCTTTTCCAGAACTTTACCTTTAGGTGCTAACCCCTTTAACTAGCAACTTAAGGTATGTAGCCTTGGTAAATCTCTATAGTTATAAGTTATGCATTCATAACACCATTAATAACTAGCAATAGTAATCCTGCCAGTCAGGTAACTTAAATAGTTATGTTAACATAATGCACAAATAAAATGTGGTTGATTAAGCTATGACATCATATTTTATGAGTGATACACTGCAGTTTAAAGCTACCATTTAGATTACTGAATTTAACAAAATATTAAACATTACAGCAATTTTAGCCAAATATCCTTATTAATAGACATTTAGCTCGTTGCTGTTCCCTCACTAAAGGTTTAGTAGCTAACATAGATATTAGCTGCCAGGGAAATCAGTGGCTATGTTGACTGCTGGTAATTCTCATTGGGTAGTTCTTTTGTCATGCTGCTCAAATAGAACCATGAGCTCCTGGAACCAGGCGGATCTACACCAACGAACAGTACTGCTAGTGTCCTGGAGAGCAAAGCGTGGCCATGGAGACACAGCATAACCATAGACTGCATTTAAAACGTAATAATAATATAATACCAACAGTAATAATAATAATATTTTTTATGTCTACCAGTGAGGAAAAGGTATATTGGCAAACCCAATATTATCAGTCTATCGCAGTGTCCATACTCTTTATGCAGAATGGGCTACATTTAAATACACTCATATTGCATGAATAAAGTTACCATTTGACTATATCATGACTGAACATAGTAAAGTGCCACAGCATGCATCTGGGTAACTCCCTCAAAGTTCTCAACATAAAGAAGCTCATCCAACAAGTCTACACCACTGTGATCCTGCCAGGGCCAGAGCTGTGCTACAGACAGTGCCCACCAGAGGCTTCAGCCTGCTACTGCAGGTGGGTGGAGTGCGGGGGTGGGAGCCTGTGTGAGGCCAAGCCAAGAGGTCTCCAGAGTATTCAGATATCCCAATTTCCTGTCCTGTGTCATCAGGTCTTAAGAAGCCGTTTTGGACTGTGTCATGAGTTAGACACATGCATCAATGCACGCACACTCACACACATTCACACACACACTCACACACACAGACATATAACCGCAGTCCTCACTGAATTAATTTGTTTTCATTTGCCCTCTGTCAGCAGTACTCTGGTCTTTGCTGCGGAAAGATCTCTTAACCAAAGGTCCCTCTATCTGCTCATAGGAATTCATCTTCCAAATCAGCTCACTGCTGCTGTTGTTGCTGCCTTTCTTGCTTATTTTAACATATGAGGTGAACAGCCATAAACCAGCGGTACTCCATGCAACAATACTAAGAGAGTGATGTTGCAGTGTGGTTGATGGTAAGGGTCATGGCCCCAGTGGGGGGCAATTATCGGGATACAAGCATTATATCCAAAAATAGCCTCTGGTTTGGATGCTGACTTGTTTCGGGGGGAGTCGAGCCAAGTGTGGCACTGCAGCTGTGCAGTGTGTCAGTCAATAGCTGGGGATGCTCACAGAAATAAGCAGCCTCATGCACAGACAGATACAACGGCCAGACACGGGCAATAACAGATACAGAGACATGCATAACCTACTGATAAGCACAAACCTACATAAGAAACATACAGACACACTTGGATGCTTATGCACACATGCAGAGGAATAAGAAAAAAGGTTATCTCTAGTGCACAACTATAAAAGGATGCATGTGAAGGAAAGAAAGCTTTAGCCAGTAAGAGAAGAGAGAGACATTGGAAATTGCACTTCTATGTCATCCATCTCTTGGAGATGGCTGCAAACCCCTGGACACACTTAATCAGGAAAAGGGCACACCTCCGAGTATCCATTCTTTTGTAATGGCATTACACCGCACAAGTAAGATTTAGAGATCCCTTAATGTGCCAGAGTCTTCTGCATAAAAGTATATACAAAGGTTAATATTGCAATAATATGTTCCTGGAGGGCATTGTAATCATTATCTCTCTGGTGGTATCAATTAGAAGCACTTTACTGCAGGTAATGACTAAGATTCCGGTACAAAATGACATTATTATTATTATCCCCATCTATAATTTCAGAGTGGATACACAAGACATGGGAAAAAAAGAGAAGCATAAGTTCAACCAAAGGTAGGCTTAAAAAGTGAGAGGACTTTTACTGTGGGACTGGAGGAAGGAAACTGAGGCTGGATGGCTGTTACGAGTGTGTGGGTGTGTGTGTGTGTGTGTGAGTGTGTCTACGCGCATACGCACGTGCACATGTGGATGTGCTGGAAGTTTCAAAGGGCCAAATAATACACAAATAAAAACGTGCATCCTCTTATTCATGGCTTGACTGTCTGTCCCAGTTTCCTCAAAGCAGCTTGTGTGTTTGCATGAGCATGTGTGCACATGTGTGTATGTAAGCAGTTGGGGGTGTGGGGGGGTGGGGTGGGGGGGACCAAGCGAGAAAGAGAGATAGATCAGAGAAAGAAAGCTTCAACAACCTGGCGGCAAATATTTGCATTCCTCAAAACACGGGAGTACTGTTCTTTGCTCTCCTCTATTTATCCAGCGAGAAAGGGTGAGGGATAAAAAGTTAGAGATGTCTGAAAAGATGTGTATTTGTGTGTGTTTGTGTGTTGTGACCTTTGCGCTTGGCTCCAAACATTCATAACGAGTGCTCTTCCCCTTATTGACCCCCTCATCAAAAACATGAATAATTGAGGAATAAAAAAATGCTCTTGGTTGTTCTAGTCGGCATTAAGCACAGAGAAGCAGGCCCTCAGACTTTTGATTTAGCTGTTTTATATTTAATAAGCACACACAAGAGCCTCCAAGGCGCCTTTTTTAGAAGGATTTAATTGGACGTCAGTGACATCCATCACAGGGTTGTCATGGCATTGACCTTTCCACAGAGGCTATTCATAACCAGGAAGTTACATGAGTCGGGCTGCTGCATACTCTGTCACACCCACCACAATGAC
Source organism: Pempheris klunzingeri (assembly GCF_042242105.1). Classification (NCBI taxonomy): domain Eukaryota; kingdom Metazoa; phylum Chordata; class Actinopteri; order Acropomatiformes; family Pempheridae; genus Pempheris; species Pempheris klunzingeri. The sequence continues at coordinate 30,801,955 of NC_092012.1, read as the reverse complement.
GCTCTATCCGTCACACCGTCCTCCAGCTGATAAACCTCAGACGTGCTCACCAAGAAACAAATTTGCTCATCATCGCTAATGTTAAGATAATATTGAACATCGCTTCCTATTGTTTTACTGCAGCTTCCGATTTGGGTTGATCTCCGAACTGCACTGTTAATGATAACAAATAGACCCTCTGTTGGTGGAAGCCTCTGTGTTATGTATACTACAAGTGTGGATGCATGTGTAATATGAGTGGCTCCAAAGAGCATGAGCCATGGGGCTTTAATTCACCAAAAGCTATGGAAAACATCCCAGCAAGTTAAGCGAGGACTGATGGAGGACAAGATATTTGGTCAGTGTGAAAAGTTTATAATAGGTCCCTAAACTTTCAGCTCAGAGGAAGAACAGATAAGAGCCTGACATAATTAAAACTACAAGATCAACTTAGGCCGAGGTATGCAGTGTACCACAGCCCATGATAGAACTCATTCCCTTAAAATCCCCATAATCACTTTTCCTTTCTTTAACACATTAAAGAAATTCAGAAATGTTTATGGATATCTAGTTTAAAGTCATAATCCTTAAAATGTCACTTCTGGCTGACACCTGTGGTTATCGGCGGTAATCGCAACTGCATTTTAACGTATGGGAGTTCCAGTGAAAATAACATGCCAACTGTTGGCAGCAAACACACCTTAAGCAGCTCGTCTGTCAGAACTACAACAGCAGAAGAGAAACTGACGTATCTGCTAACAGTAGAACAAAAATAAAAAGAAAAAATTAAAAAAAGATGCATCCTGTCAAATGGTTTTAATAAATAAGACAAAAGAACACAGTCAACAGTGTTTTTCATGTCGGCTTGTGCTGGCTTTGTTTTCCAGTTTTTATCTAGCACTCGCTTGCATTGTTTCCTATGAATCTCTTGTGCATGGGTATGCAATTTTAATTCCCTATGGGAGAGGCGGACTTTGCCAGTAACAATTAAAACTACTATATAAAGAGGCAATTACAGAATGCAAACACATTGAATAGGAGTTGCAGAAAAAATGCAAAAGCATATAAAAAACAGGGTTTTGAATAATGACACAAAGCCGCCCTATTGGATTTTTCTTGGCCACCGGGGCAGGTCAGCAACCTGTAAACACAGCAACGACATAGCGTATTATCATATCATAAGGTTAATATAACGAGCATGTTACAGCTGCCTACTTCAACATCCAGCAGACACAGAGCATCATTACCATCTATGGGTCGGGTTTCAGTCCAACATTTATTTTCCTCTTAGCCATAGTTTGGAAATATCACTAGCTAGTCGCTAACATTTTCTGCTTGCTGGTACTGATGAGGTTGATAAGAGCAGTGCTGAGGGCTGGAAAACCAAAATGAGCTGAAACACACTAAAATGCTGTGGGCTGAGGGGAACTGCAGTCAGGTGATTATTCTCTGTTGGTTGGTCACCACAACGTTCACATAACACATAGTCATTTCATCCACTAGTTAATATTTCATTGTTTTCAATATAAACATATTGACTTCAGCATATTGAGACCTTCAGATCTCTAAAAAAAAAAAAAACCACACCACAGCTGGACTTGCTCTTGAATGGCCACTGAAGAAGCCTCCCAGACTGAATCAAGGTACTTTGGAGCATTTGATCTGGAAAAGCTCAAGTCAGCAGGTTTGTTTCCTTTTAATTAGACGAGCTGGTGACATCAGCCAATCAGTGCACAGCATTGTGGCTGCTATGCCTGTGAGTATGCTCAAATGTAGTCAATTAATATCCTTTTAACTAAACTACAGGGGGTAGACAAATTAATGTAAACACTTGAAAAAGGACTTTGAAGTAGCTGAATCATCATTGCGAGCGTTGGGCTACACATCAACTAACAGCCGTTGTCATTCCCCCATATACTGTATACATGCTGTACATCTGTCATATCCCTGCTGGTTATTTTCAGCGTCCTCTTTTTCTGAGCAGCTTTCCTGTGTTTTGTTTATGCTGTCATTTTTCAGACTGCCGCCCATGACATATGAGATTCTTCCAGTTTCGTTGACCAGCGCACCTGCACTTTGGGCGCAGATGATTCGGCCAAAGCTCTGTTGGCTCTCACGCGCTGCTTTGAGAGCTCGCATATCAAAGCCATGTTTGCCAGACCTTGTTTATAGCTCGTGTGTTTACCTCAATGTCCGAATAGCACACATATGTATTTGCAAAACATCATGAAGACCATTATTCTTATAGCGAACCACGTTCAAAATCCAAATCATGAAATATGTTTGCTGAGGACCTTTAAAGCATCACGCTGGAGTTAAACAGAGGAACAAATAGTGCGGTGAAAAGGCAGTGAGATTCAGATGTAGCGCACGCTACAGCACGTGTATACAGAGAATAGATCAACAATAATAAAATGTCTCAGTGTGGTTGGCTATTTAGGAAAAATGCTGATCTTCAGGAAACACAAAACTATGCCATAAATGCCTCCCTCCACATGTCATTTTCATCAGAGCCTATGCTCTATTTTATTAATCCCAAATTCACTAAACATGGCACGGTAAATTGAGTGAGAAAAGAGAGAAGCTGGACACTGGTAATGTCTCTTTTAGGAAGACATTATGTGCCTCAAGGTGAGTGGTTAGCTTTGTGGCAACAAGGCAATAGGCTGTGAGTCTGTAATGTTTAACTGAGCAATAACAACAGAAAAGAGGGAGTTATAATCTTAAGTGTCTCCTATATTAGCACAGATGAATTTAAAGTTAATACGAACAGGGGCGAGGTTATAGCACCTGCCTGAATGGCGCCGCGGCGCACCACGGCACAGCGGAGCCCAGAGGCAATAGGCAGAAACATAAGAGAAATGGAAAGGCTGAGCAATTCACCCAAAGGGATTAGATTTTAAATAGATATCAGCCCATATATGATTCCCTCTTTCTTTTTCTGGTCTGTAAGTGGGTGTAATTTAGAGTGTGTAATGAAGGAAAAAAGGAGCTATAGGTTAATCTCATTGACCTCCACACTCTGGGGACGATGGGTTATAGCTAGGAGATACACACCCATCTCCCCTGCCAGCTAGCTTAGCCTGCCCTCAGAGAGGTAATGAAAGTTGTGAAAGTGACTCGTGCACGGCAGGGATTGGTAACATACATGTGCATGAGAAAAAAGGAGGAAAAAAAGGGAAACCTGAAGAAAGTGGGTCTACTTTGTTAGCCTTATTAGAATGAAAGAAAGACAGAGGTTTTAGAGTTACGGCATAATGAACATCCACCCTAAAACAGAATTTACATAATGATCTCGGATGCGATGTGTGACTGAAGCTGCTGCATCCAAACAAACACGATTCTCTCTATGTAGGCACTCTGGCACAATCTAACATAATTGTCCAGGGTTTTACCTGGTTCCATTTACTTTAGAAAGTAATGGAATTAATTTTTTAACTAACATTCTGCATCAAATGCCTCAGTATGCTTTCCGACAGCGGAACTGGAGGAGAATCCGATAACCATGCAAACTTTATGCAGCAGCTGGCCAGATGTGCGGAGATGTAAAAGTAAGCAGGGTTTGAACTAAACTCTAAAGCTCTCTTTCATTCCTCACAAAATTAGTTCCTCCACTGAGTAGAGGCTGTCCGGAAATGTGCTCTAGTTATGTTCATTTGGATTCATAGTGTCGACTACGAAAACACTAAAAAGATGCAAAAATCTTGGAGGGAGAGCAGGGATCTGGTGTTTTATCAGGCAGTGAGATGCAGCCAGGGGGAGGCTTTGATGTCAGGTGTTTTTGCACAGAGTGTGGCCATTCAGAACACTTTTACCTTTAGACGTACTTTAGACTTGGTTGGATGACACATTGTAAGAAATACTGTATTCATGTCATTAAATTACTTTACGCTCCTGAAAATTTGGCTTCAGAAACTCAAAATATTCACGACTTAAGCAAAAATCTGTTTAAAAACATACGTTGGTCTTATTTATTTGGAGTTTAACCATCAAAATCGGAGTTAATCTGCTGCATCAGGACTGTGTGGTAAATCCTGATTGCTAAATCCTGATTGGATTACACAGAAGTGTATGACATCACCTATTTCCATCTGATTCCTGTCTACTTAAAACCATTGAAAAGAAGACAAGCAAAAAGGGAAATACAGAAATCTCTTAAGTGAAATAATCACAAGTGTTTGGTAGAAAACTGTGTTCATGTAGGACCCCATCTCTCTTGGTAAAGGAGCTGATGGAGAAAATATGTTTTCAGGGCCTTTAACCTGGGAATTTTTCAGATTTTAATACAGTTTTTAATATGACTTTAAAATGTAGTTTAATTTCAATAAGCTTGTGTTTCTTCAGTAGAGATCATGTTTACAGAATATGTTTTGCATTGGAAAAGGAAAGTGTGCTTCATTATCATCAGAGTCTTTACATGCCACCGCATAGTGTGGCAACATTTAAAAGCTGTCATTTGCCATACGCCAAACACACCGTGCAGATGTAGAAGTAGTCGAGGTACCGCAGCAAAGATCTGAGCGGAGCATGTAACAAAATTCATGTGTGCCAAAGCTAACAAACAGGACAGTGGTTCATCTTGGCATGTTGACACTGAGACGACACAGAAAATAATAGCAGCTCTTCTGTCATACGTCATACACCATTTGAGTGCATTGTATCTTTTTCTTCAGTCCTGTTTTCCCAAAATTAAAGGGAAGGAAGATCTGGGGCAAATTTTTTTGCCAAATGCACAACATTGTTTGCCTGCGCCTTCTAAAATCTTTACAAATCACTGTTGGAAAATTAGATCTGTAAGCAGGAAGCTGGACACATCCGCATAAAAAAAACTCCTCACCCACATCGAGGGTACACTTGGGAGTCCGTGTGAAAGGGAGGACAAAAATGTGCTGAGCAGTTGTCAGCCAGGTGCACCATCTTACTGCCCCCAAACTAGAAACCTTAATGTTATTTTTAATCTGATAACTTTGTTACAGTCTCAAGTGCTCCAGTGCGATAACATCCCGGGTTAAACACTTGCTTCTCAAGTTTCTATGCCCTGAAGAGAAGTGTCCTTTTCAAAGAATATGACATTAACTTGGGAAGATTTGGTGTATGTTACAAATGTCCTTAAGACAATAAAGAAAAGTCTTTGTCCTCTGTAGCGATACCGTGCCCTGTGTCCCTCCCTTTCTGAGATACTCATCTGATGATGATTGTGCATGTGCATGTGAACGTTAAGGGTCATCACGGCAGGCATGTGCACATGTGCATTTTCCTGACACGCAGTCTGCATGTCATAGAATATAGTGTCCATGTATAAATGTGTGCGTATGTAGGTGTTTGTCAGCCGTCTGCGTGCACGTGCGTGTGTTCATGTGTGTGTACGTGAGCGTGTGCACCTGAGCTCTGGGTGGTTCGGTCTGTCCCTTCAGCTCAGCAGATAACCTGCTCTGCTCCTCCACCCTGTCTGACTTTGTAACTATATCTGTCCTTACCCTCCCACAGAAATAAATAAAAGCTCTCCTCCTACTCCCACTACATAAAGGGGAGGCATGCCTCACATAATCGTTTGAGACCGGGACAAACTTGCCCCATTGATATCTGTGTATTTATTACGCCTATGGCAATATAAGGCAGGGCAGAGTGAGATATCAGCTTACCCAGAGAGCTGTGAGAGAGAGAGAGTTTAAGATAAAGGATATTTAATATCCAGTTCACATCGGCAGGGGCCTAAGCCTCTAATAGCACTTGGGGTTTCTGAGCAGGTAATGCCTTCATCTTTGTCTAAACACACTTTTATGGACTTTAACTGTAATGATATAAAGAGAGAGGGGGTCACAGATAAATGTAGCGTAATGGCTCAAAGCCGAAGATTAGCCATGTATCCTGTCTAGGGGATAATGCTTCAAGGCAGTTCCTCCAAAAGGTGTTATCTCCTGCCGAAGAAAGACGAGAGAGGAAGACGCACACACGCATACACACACACGCCCAGACACATATATTAAATAATAACCTCCTCTTCTTTCTTGTCTTTTTTTCCCGCCTTTCTTTTAACGGCGCTTTGCATTTTGTCACATTGCGTTAGAATCAACGGCGGCGGCGTTCGGGCTGTAATGAATCTGTGAAGCCAATGTACATGTACATCACTGGTGACAAACATTACCGGGGGCCTCCTGTGTTCTAGGACACATTACCTTCGCTTATTTGGTGTCTAAATGATAATGAGCATTCATATGATAACCTATATCATTTAGATCTGAATGTAAAAAAAAAAAACAGAAATCAATGCGTGTGCATGTTCGCTCATACTGTGCAACAGCAACAGCATCACTTAAAGGCCATTTAGTGGGCTTTTTTCACAGATCAATCAGGTGGCCTCTACATCCATTACAGAGGAGGAGGAATCAAACAACAGCTACATAGTTATCTGGAAGCGTGAGTGAGAGGAAAGAATAGTGTTGTTGTCCTAATTATGCACCGGGGTGATGCATTATTTACCAATCCAACATACATCGGCAGAGCTGGATATGAGTAAAATAATTTATGACAAGATCCTTCTCTTTCTCTCCTCCCTTTTCTGCCTCTCTCTGTCCTCTATTTTACCCCTCCCCCTTCCTCTCTTTAAATCAAACTTCAATAAAATGTGCCACCCCTATTCATTTTGCATGAGGCCTCCCTGAAAAACATCCAGGACGGCGAGATCTGTTATTCAAAAATTCTTCAGACGGTGCAGGGTCAAAACAACAAAACAGTAGCAAGGAAGAAGTGGCTGCCCCTGTAACTCTATAACTCACCTTGGGCTTACTGCAGCAGCCTTAAAGAGAGCGAGAAAGGCAGGGAGAGAGAGGAAAGACAAGCCGCCACCCCAACTCTTCTTGAGAAGCCAAATCTCCATTACCAACTTCTTGTTTCTTCTCTCACATGTCTAACAGTCTTTCACAAGGCCAATGTTGTGACCTCAGGATGGACATGAAGCAGGTTTAAGGGCTTGATTAGATTTGTAAACTCTGAAGCCAAAGCTGCACCTGCAAAGTCGTATTTATTCTAGGCCTTTAATGATATAATTCAAAAACTCTCATCTCTGTGATCGTAAACTCCATTGAATCCAGGTCATGGATGTGTTCAGAGGACTGGATGTCAAGTTTCAAGACAGTGTCATAAGGCAAAAAAGGTCTCTGGTCTTCCATGTCTTTGATCATTGCATTTAAAGTCCCTTTCCGGCCACCACTTTGGTCCAGACGGAAATATTTTTGCAACTATTGGATGACATGTTGCTGCCATGAAATGCTGTACAGACATTCATGATCCCCTGATGGATTCTTTGGAGTGCCATCATCAGGGGTTTGTGACCAAATACCTGAAAAGTTAACAACATTCCCATCAGCTATGCCATGTGCTGTGCTAAAATTTGTAAATTATAACATGCTAACGCTCTAAATTAACATTACCTGCCATCAGCATGTTAGCATGCTGACATTATCATTAGCATTTAGCTCAAAGCACCACTGTGACAGTCTCACAGAGCCGCTAGCATGACTGTATACTCTTTATCTTGTTAATTTAATGATTCAAATTGTGATAAAACAAAGAGATCCTTCTGGGTGTTTGTGACACTAGGAAAAATGTACAAATGAATACAGCACACAGTTGTGATTGTGTATGGGAGAAAGTGCTTATGGGCCAGAGGACGTCAAGTGATCTGCAATATTGACTGCAGTCACTACGCACAGTGGTCACAAGAGCTCACTATGGGTGACATTAGGTGGCTCTGACATGTCAAATGTGGCCTGCACCCGCAGCCCTGTTGAAGGCCCTAATGAATGGCAAGGTAAAAGATTTATCAAAGGGTGACTCCAACAATTTAAAATTGCAGTTCCAAAAAAAGTGTGACTATAATCCCTAGTGTGGGTCACGCTCCAAAAATATTGGATCCTACATTTCACATAATGCAACTTAATAGCATCATTTCAAAAGAGACTCCCCACCATATTTCTCTCACACCCCCAGTTAATGCAGTCTTACTGTTATAAATTTGTAGCCTCCCAGGCTACATGACATGACATCATCAGGGATGACAAACATCCTACAGAGCCACAGAGAGCAATATACATTTTTTCCAGACTGAGCAGCACTCCCCATGTCTACTGAGCTGAACTTCATGTGTAAAATCCACGGCGCTCCCCACTAACTGGGCAGTGGCTTATCCAGGAAGGGGAGAGTGAACATGTGTGTGCATCCAGATATATTATACCACAACTTTTAGAATTCACATACATAGTGGCCCTCCATCTCTCAGGAGCTGGGTGCTCTGCTTTGGTGCACTGCCTAGATTCAAGGTATGGCTTTGAGTGTGTCTGCACAAAAGGCTTGCATATCTGTAGAAGTGCACAAGAGGGAGAAGAAGAAGAGATGCGTGCGTGCGTGTGTGTGCATGTATAACTGATTTCATGCAGTGTGGTGGGTTCATGCATATTCTTACAGTATGCCTGCGCCACCTTTGGCTAATGACAGATGCAATAAAACATTTGTAAAGGATGGGACCATCCATCATGTTGTGTAGGGCACAAGGAACCAGGCTAGCTTAAAAGCACAAACAAGAGTCCCCCGCACAGGGCAGGGAGAGACAGAGAGAGGAGGGGTGGGATAACTAAATTTATATCATATTACACACTGAAATGTGACCTCGTAATGACATCAGTGAAATTCAATCAAGTCCTTGACTCAGTATTACTTAAGGTAAACCAGTGTCCTTCCTGATGTGAAATGAGAAAATTGAATACAGTGTTGTTGTTTTCTACTGTGGATGCAGTTTGTGTGATGGAAGCCAAATGTGGAAAAGGACTTTAACAAAGAAAAGTTTCTGGACTTCCTATCTAAGTCGAGGATGGGAGTGGGTACCATTGGTGGTACGAGCAGTAACTTAGATTTAGACTTCTTTTATTGTTGCTATTGCTACTGCTAGACAATTGCTACTATTTAATAAATGACCCATTACTTAGAATCTATTTAAAAAGCAGTTCCTATTACTAGTAATTATTACTATGAGTACTTTTAACATAAAGCAACATTTTCTTCTCATCATGTTGTGTAAATAGCGTACAAGGTGAGTTTGCACAAACAAACCTTTCTACCCATTATCAGAGATATCATCCAACACACTGGGCTGACGGAAAGTAACATGGATTTAATCTAATTCACAGCAGTGGCTGTCAATAAGCAATACTGCTGTCACTGCATTAATATCTGCAGTGACGAGCAACGAGACAATAAGAAACGAAAAAGCTGCGTCTTTGTGACAATTTTGTTCTGATCAAAGCAGCTGTAGCTACAGGAGACGTGGATTAACAGCCATTTAATGATGAAGTAAAGTTTGTGTTGTGTTGCACTTGTTTGGTGTTTGTTTGTCTTTCCCATCCAGCTCCGAACAAGACAAGCCAGCAGTGAGTTTTTTTTGTTTTTTTGGTTACAAACTCGTGGGTGTGTTTGATAGAAGGCATGCAGGCACAGTGCTGCCTGTTGAATCACATCATCAGCATCAACAATGAAAAAAAAAGGAAAAAACGGCAGGCAGATATAAATGAATATTCCTCACCTGTCTGCTCATGTTGACTCCTCTTGTTTGGATTTCACAGTGGGGGAAAAAAATAAAGGCGTATATTTACTTTTAATTGAAAGGAAATTAAAGACGCATCCACATCCGCATGTGACAAAGGAAGATCACAAGGCTCGGGAGTGATGATAGCTTTTGTTTAAGACGGATTTCATAAAGAAAACCCCCCACTGATAATGATGAAAAAAAATCTTGGACATTTCTCCAAATACAATTACCTCAGCATCACCTGATTCAATCAAATGCATTTGCATTCTGTTTGCATGCAGTGTTCCGTGAACCGGTAAACAAGGCAGGCAGAATAAATCTGATGTGTTTTCATGCTTATGGTTGCTCTTCTGTTTGCTACATTTTATTCTGAGTATTTGAATTTTTATAAATTGGTAAATAAATGTACGCATAGCTGTGCGGCTGGATGTTCTGAAGTTGGAGGGGCATATTCTTGCGAGCCAAAAGAGAAAAGCAGGGAATGTTAGTTTATGTTTTGAGACAGATGTTGTTTGGCCAGCGACATGGCAGATTAATATTTGACTGTGTCTGATGTGTACTTAAGAATGTATCAAAGAAGATGCATCATTTTTGGGCCTACCAGGGGATGGCAGCTGGCACGATGACAAAAAGCATAAGGCCAGACTTGGCACCAGTCAATCATATGCTTACAGCGTGAATAGTTGGACAGAGATGTAGTAATGAGACCAAGATCTTGTTCACTTCTAATCCCTGACCTTCTTTCTCCCTGGACACTTTTAGTCTCACTGTGTAGAAAATACTCACTCTGCCTCGTTTTGCACATACTTTATGTATCGTTGGCCAATTTGTGTGGAAAATGTTCAAGAGATTCATAAGTTAACAGACCTTTAAAAAGCAGGTATGTCTGTAGTATTGACGTATGTATGAGCAATTCAATATAGGACACAAAGAGGGCTGACACACTATATGCACTATAAATGCTCAGTCAAAAACACTTTTATAGTCACTGCAGCACCTAGATATTTCAGTCAGGTGTCAGAATCAGCTTTAGTGGCCAAGTATGTGAACACATATGAGGAATTTGACTTCTGCACTTGCACTGCAGACAAATCAGACAAAAAAAAGGAGAAAAGAGCAACAAAGCTGAAGAAAGTAAACGCACATTTAACTTAAGCAAAAAAATGTAAACATTTATGGTCAATGTACAATGTAAATACGTGAATGTACATATATGTATAGGTGTCATAGATTATGACAAAGAGTGTGCGAAGACAGTAGTGCAATAGTAAATAGTAAGTGAGAGACCACATAGCAAAGTCATTAAATCTGTAAGCAGTGATAGCACTTAAAAGTGTTCCAGCCCAGTGTCCTGCACCTTTGCTGTGGTTGCACCACACTTGGGCATAGCATGTGTTACAGTATGATGTAAGTAAGGCGAGCTTAGATTTTATATATTCAAAGAAAGGCCAAAGGAGCAGTGAACATGTTGTGGAAAACTATAGCCACACAATTCCACAACATGCTGCTTTACCACAGCTGTAGTTACTGTCATTGCTAATGTTTGTTGCATCCTGTGCGGACACAGAGGGAGGACTGCAGCTGCTGCTGCTGCTCTGCTAATGGTCTGCTTTCGCTAGGCAGGCTGTGTAGACACGCTGTGACATATCCTGTGCTGTTGCATTTCTCAGATTGATGTGTGGTCGCTCCAGACTTTGACTGAGTGCTTAGTTCAATGTTCAAAATTGGGATCTGTTTAAATGTCCTAAATATAGGCTTTATCGAAAATCTGATGCAAAAGTCGCGAAAATATCTAACATTCTTTATTCTTGCAGAAACTGCATGTGCATTGGCACCATCAAAGACAAAGAGACATGCATTATGTCTTCAAAATGTTAAAGGAAGAGTTTGGATTATTTTGAAGTTGGGCTGTGTGACGTTCTCATTTATAGTATATTAGTTACAGTAGATAGAGGTCAGCAGCCTGCAGCTTGGAGGAGCAAGCAGGAGTCCGGCACAGATGCCTCGCAATGTACTGCGTTGGACGGGATAATATATTTTCTTCCCTTCACATTGCCACCAGACAGCCCTCTCTGACAGAGCTGAAGCCGGTTTGTCTTTCCCTTTGCTCATCTCAAAGCCACCAGACTCCTTTGACAAAAACAGTGATTTTACCTCAAAGAACATGGGATTTGGTAGTCTTCCCCTGCCCGTATCGTTTAGTTTGCTTGTGTTAGTGCAGGACTGTGGTGTTTTAAATGGATAGTTTGGAATATTTTAGTTTACTGACGGAAGCTGCTGGGAACCATCACTGTTTTAGTCAACATTTCAACCTTCTACTGTAGTATTGATTAATGGTATTTTTGCGAACCAGCAGTCATTGGGACCACAAGTGGCAATTATGGAATAATGCTAAATGTTGAAACAAAGTCATAAAACTTAACTGACTCAGTAATGTCAGTAAAACAGCAGTATTTGTCTGAAGTGTGCGAACATTAGCGAACACTAGCTACCATGGGCTACTGGTCATACCAGATCACATAAGGTTGTGGTAGTAACTGAATAAGGGTGTGTTTCATTGCTTATCAATTCAACTCTTCATTTGTGCAGGGAGAACTTGTTACTTCTTCTTTCAAAGGTGATATTTTAAGTCAAGCATCAGAATCCTCCCACAACTACAAAATAGCAACTGACCTTCAAAGTTCATGAATCGTCATTTAAAAATAAGGCTAAAATTACCACTCTCTTTATCTGTCGTCTAATTATCTCTCCTCCTCCCACACATGGCTGTCAAACCACTGATCACTTGATCCAGCTCCATACTGGAACACATAAGTGGGGTCAAAGGCCATCACCATCATGAAACACTATCACTCCTCTTCATCCATTAATACAGGTAATAATGATCATCTCCCTGCTCCCGAGACCGCTGCTCTGACTGATATACGACCCAATTCTAACAATTAGACGAGAACTTATTTGCCCTATGAGTTGTATCTTTTCTACTTGTTTAATGTTATGTCTATTGAGAATCAATTATACAGCTGAATGAGTTTAGTTCAGGTTGCTGATGTCTTAGTTATGACACATTGTTAGCTTAGGCGCTCTGCACATACATTAAACATATTAAACATATTGTAGAATATCAAACAATGGGCCAGAGGAATGGTGGTGATGCATATATTATGAAACACATAAGAGAAGAACGTACAGTATCACATCTATTATGAAATGCTAAGATAAAAAAAACAAACAAATATATATACATATATATGTGTATATATGTGTGTGTGTGTGTGTGTATCTAGAGTTGCAGCAAATGTTTGAGAATGGCATACAATCACATTATGTCAATGAAGGAACCTACTTGTGGATATTTCAAACATATCCCTGTATTCCCTGGTGATTTCTAGCTGCTTATTTCCAATGCAATATGACTGTTTTCTTTCAAGATCAAATCCCCAGGCAATGAGAAATAATAGGCCTACAGTATATACCCCTAAGCTTCACAGCAAATGAAAAACAAAGAGCCAGAGTCAACGTTCAATAGACAGACCAACTGTTACTGTCGTGTAATTGGTTAAAGCATGCCATCCACAAAGAACTGTTAAACGCTGAAAGAAAAATGAATAGTTCTTTGAACACTTTTTTAAAATTGTAATCTCCTCCTTTTCCATGCGCAGCCATTACACGATGACTCACAAATAAGCACATATTTTGAAAATCTTTCATGTTAAATGCTGGTAACAACATCACAAGGCTTAAATACAGTTTGTTCACAGACAGTGGAAAAAAAAAGCAGGGGAACAGAGTACAATTGACGGCATACCACTGAGCTGTACTGTAATAACTAAGGAGACTATTTACCCTTAATTGATATGGCCTTTCTTACCATGAAAAGAACAATTATTTCTAGCACCGCACGCTTCTTATGTGCACAGTAAGCTATCAACACAAAGTGCCCTGAGTGAAATGAACAGAACTCACCATCAGCCTTCTCCAAAAAAATAGAAAAAAAAAAAAAACTGGCAGAGCCTTTTTCATCTTTTCCTCTTTTCTCTCATTCCCTCTTAATATAAAAGTGCCAGAAACAAGCTCAGAGATGATAAAAATATGGCAGTGTAATACCAATTTAATATATCAATGGTATTTATAAGGCATTAAAGTCAATGACACATGGCGAGCAACAGCATAAAACAAAGAGTCTTTGATAAAATGGACGCATACCACTTTCATGGCGCACTGCATAATTTAGTTGGAAAGCATCCTTATGAAAGTCAACAGAGCTGGTTGGCACCACGCATAACAGTTTTGTTGATCACAGAGATCCCACTCTGTTGAACCCACTCTGAGTCCATAGTTAGACTGTATTAAGTCAGGACAGTGGAAATACACAGAGCTATGAGTGCACAATGACTAGGAATCAGGAATAAGGAGTGCAGGTGATGCGGAATAAGGAATTTATTTCAGCTCTGTTGCTATTTAATGTATTTCCCCCCACTAGCTGAATTGGAGTTTGAAAATAAATAATACTGATCCTAACTTGTGTGTTGCAGCACACAGTCATCACAGACTACAGACTTTAAAATGATTACGAGACGTATGGCTTCATTCAAAACTACACTTTGTGATACACGGGGCAAAACCAACTTTTCTAACTCAAAGGAAACTTAATGAAAAGTCTACACCTGATCAACTCATGTCCAAGACACCTACGAGATGTCTTCTAGCATCTTCTTCGTTGCAGTGTGAGCTGCTGAAGCAATGGTTAATTATCTATATAGATTAAACTATATAGAATTATATTATATATATATTATAGATTAAAAATAACTTATCATAGTTGGACTTTGTTGCTAAACTGTAAGTCTTAAAAGAAGCCCTTTCTCTTCCGACTTGACATGCTTTGCTGTGCTCGGACAGAGAGTGAAGCAAGTGTTCATTTTATGCAATTGGACACATTTAACCCACTGGACTATTTGTTCAGTGTGTGATATTCCACCCTTAACGGCCAACTGTGCACATGTTAGCTGTGAGCGAAGCTAGCAGGATGTAGCCTACCTGGTGGCTAACACTGATAGTGAAGAGAGCCTGCATGTGGGACATCAGTAGGGGCTGTGTCCACTGCTTTTATTTTGAATACCAGTATACTGTATGTTCAGCAGTAATTTGATGCTTCAGCAGCAGGGCTTGTCTTATTTCTTAATAACAGATGGTTGTTAGAACGCTGAGGCTTAACATACTTGAGAAACTCAAGTGCTGTCTTCTGTAGTTTGTAGCAGGCAGGACATAGTGTTTTTTGATACGTGTTTTATGAATTAGGTTTGAAGTAACAGCAGAATCCTTGAGGATCCAGAGTAAGACATAATCCCTTTCATTAATCCCTGTTTCCTGCATTCATAGGATATATTGGTTAGGGGTTAGAGAATATGTTGCCATCATCAAATATACATATGATTCCTTTTGTTCTTCTCAGAAAATTAGATTTTATGATTGTCCGTGTTCTAACATTCAGGCACAACTTTCACCCCTCCCTCTACTCCATATTTAAACACTTTGTTTATTTTGTGGCGAAATAGAAAAGTCAGTGCGGTAGTACATAAAAGCAATCAGTCTGCATGATTTAACAAGAACTTGAGCCCATTAAATGAACTCCAGCGCTATTGGAGGAAAAACGATCCACAGCACATCAGCAGTTTCCCCATCGTCCCCCAGACAGCCAAAGACAGGGCTTGCTCTCAAAATGGCACTTCTGCTGGAGAGAACGGAGGAGTAGGAATAATGTACAGTGCGTTATTTATGTACAACATCTCCAATGGAAAAACAATTAAATGAGATTGATGAAGACAACTGGGTGGGTAGGGTAGGGGGAGGGGGTGGTGTTGGAGGGTAGTTGGATCTGACTGTCTATCCCTGTTTGCGTACCTCCTGGAGGCACAAATGTCAGCTTTGAGCAGTTTGTGGACTCCCCACTAAGCTCTTGGCCCGCTCCGATCCAGACTGGTTCTATCTTCTGGACTCTTGGCATGCCACGTACGAGCCGTGGCCATCAATGTGTCATTCAAATGCCATGGCTTCACAGCCACCACTTACTTCCGTGCTCATGGATATCAGGGTTAGTATTTTGTACTCGCGCTTATCTGCAGGGGTAACAGTGTTCTCACTTTTACTGATTTCTAGATAAATAGCATTAAAATGATCTTTTTACTCAATTTCCAGTCAGATTACATGCATTCATTAGACGCGCTTATCTTATATCATGGATAAAAAGATTCGGCTTCAAGTCCTAGATCACAGACATCACAGACAACTGATAGTTAACAATGCAAAGGTCACAACAATGATATTATCATGTGATTGCTAGATAATTTAAATACATATTAACATAATTCCTGGTTGAGAAAAGAGGCAGAAAGGATTGGCCTTGATATTGTCTACTACTGATAAATCAATTAAAGAGTGTGTGTAGTCATTTTTAGCGTTAAATTAGGGTTAATTTGAGACAAGGTCTCTGTAATCAGTCAGCAAACAGTTTATTATTCTATATATTACATATAGTATATGATATCTGTATGATACATCAAGAATTATGAGTGAGTATGAGTCATAACTTGACTTGATACCAGACAACGGTAGGGCTGCAACTAAAAATAATTTTCAACATCAATTAATATGCTGATTATTTTCTGAAATAATATCTTGGTCTATTAAATGTCAAATAAATTATGAAAAATGTCCATAACAGATTTCCAGAGCACAAAGTGAAGTTTCCAAATGTTTTCTTTCGTCTGACTAACTCTCTAAAACCCAAAGATATATAATTTAGGGTTGTAGGAGACACTAAAAACAGAACACGGTCTCATTTGATAAGACAGAGCCAATTTGTTTTCATATTATAACCTGACTAATCAAATACATGTGTTTTTCATAAGGATCTGACTTTTTTTTCTTTTTCTTTTTTAAGGCATGCAAATCTTAAAGTGTTCATAGAATCCTGCTCCTCACCTTTAAGACTATTTCACTACATTATCACAGGGTAATGGTGTCCCAAAATGAATACTGATGCTGATATACACAATCCATGAACATTAGTGGCAGATTTCATCTGCACAAGGGACTGAAATGACACGCTCTAGTAATTATTATTTTAGTCCACCATCCCATGTAAAGCAAATCCTTTCCAAACACGGCTTTAGGCTATGATCAGATGGGACAAGTTGTCTGCTGTTTTAAATGCATAAATAAAGCTGGTAGCAGCAGAGAGCAAAAGGTGAAAAGGTGCAAAATGACTCACATCACTCTGGCTGTCATGAAAAATCTGTAAACTGTCTTATTTCCTTGTACTATTGAGCTAATCTGACTTTAAAAAGAACAAAAGAGTAGTGAGTCTAGCTTGCTACTAAATTATAGAGTAAGGAATTTGTTCTGAAATGCAGGAAGTACACTGTCCCCACAGAAGGAACACAACACCGACGGTTTTATCATCCGATATCTAAGATAGTCAGATAGTTCACAGGCGTTACTTGGTCCACAGTATATGTAAAACTATAACTTTTGCTGAGCTACAGCCACTGCAGCTACAAGTAAATGGGTCCAGCTTAACAGCAGCACAAATTCTTAAGTAATGTCAGTTACTCAGCAAAATCCAGCTCCATTTTACTAGCATTAGCTAGCATTAGCCAGAGTAAGTCTGCAGCAGTGTAACCCCCACTGAGAGGAGGTGTATTTTACTGGTTATGAATTCAACTTTTAATTTGTAAAAAGAAGAATGTGCAACACACGAACAGGCCCATGCTAGTGCACGGGAAATACAACATCAAGGCTTTAAAAGCTCTAAGAAATCTGTGATTACTATGATAACGATGACTGCAGACACCCCGCGGTGGACTTTCCATGCCAAAGGGCATCTAGTATAGGGTTAATGCACTTGGTGTAGAATACAAATTCACTTCCAAAACGTAACATATAAACCTCTTTTGCAACGGTTTGTTGTTTGTCACCCCTTTTCATTGAGGCATTAACTATTGAAGACAACTGCCAACAAAAGTGATGATGCCAAAAAAAGAGGGGGAAAAAATAAAGACACAGCTAAAAAAGTGCTGCTACTGTAAAACGCAGGTATTGTTTAAAGATAAAGAAAAAAAAAAAAGAGGAGGAAGAAGAAGTGAGAGTATGGAGCCGGTGGCGAAGAGAGGAGTGACAATGCTGCTGCTAAACAGCTTTGGCAAGAGATGACAGGAAGCAAGTGAAAGAAATAAACAGTCAACACACTTTGTTTCTGCTACTTAAAAATATCCTGTCCCGTTTTAAATCCTGACACATTCTGTGATGGGGCTGTGTATGGATGAAGGGGGTGAGATAATATATTGGCTGAGAGAGGGCTAGCTTTTCAAACGGCTCAGAAGCGAGAGTGTGTTTTTTCCCCATAGCTATTACTACCATTACAATGTGAATCCCAGGGCCCCTATGGATTTGCTTTCTATGTAGTGCCAGCACTTGCTAAAGAAAAACCCCACATGGAATAAGCTAATCCCTTTCAAACGGGTCGCGGCCGGCGCGGACATGACTTTGCAACGAGTGAGCAGTGTGGCGAGGGGAGCAGGAGGAGGAAGAGGAGGAGGAGGGTGAAGTCATATGCTCAAAGTTTGGATTCAAAACACTCGCCCCTCTCTCGGCGCGTCTCCCTTTGATCCCCACCGCCAACTATAATAATCAGCTTCGCCTCCAAGTATTTATCAGATAGAACACAGACAAGATTACATCGAGAGCAAATATGTGTCCCTATTATCCTGCCAAAGAGGGACTCGCAAGACTGACAATAGCAGAGGTGACAGAGAGAGAGTTAGAAATGAGGGTGGAGAGGAAGAGAGCAATATGTAGTGTAAGAGAGAGGGGGAAAGGTTGTTGTTGAGTGGAGAAGAGCAGCAAAACGACAACTCATTATCCCAAACCCAAAAACATCCCAAGCACACAAAAACACTCACATACAGTTCGCACTCACCCTGGCAGTCAGATTTTGTTCACCACTTTTGTTTGCGTGCTCCGTCTCTGTCATTTCGCTTTATTTATTTATGAGACTTTACAAGTTCCTTGACGGAGATGCAGAGCGTTGCAGTTTATGTCTAATTTAGTAAATATCCTTTCGCCAGTCAGGCCTGTCAGCCATTGTTTTTCTCTCTTCCCTATGTTCTCCCCAGTCCCCATCTCCTCCTCGACTTCCCTCGTCTCCCCCCCGTCTCCGGTCGCTGGGTGACAGAGGGAAATCAAGCCTGTATCCGAACGATATATATTCTCTCTGATTCGCGCCCTTTTGTTGTTTGTGGGCGTCACTGTGAAAGTTTAACTTCTGAACTGTGTGCCACAGACAAGGCCAGGTAACTAGTGTGTGATGCCAGGCTAGTTGTATGAAATGTGTCAAGCCCTCATTGTCATTTAATGCATATGGGGGATAACAGCCTGCCAAACAGGCAAGTGTCTCCACACAAGTCTCCTTTGCAGTACCCTTCGTTAACGATCACAGCATGGTGGTGGTGGCATACAAAAGGGAATGAGAGGGAGGGAGAAAAGCAAGAACAAGAGCAAGAAAGATGAAATATATTTTGAATGTTTTATGGAAAAACAATCTGACACAAAGTAATATTCATCTCCTATGAATCCAATATTCTTTTTGGAATGATATTAGACTGTATCTATTATATCTTCCATTGTGTTCCCATCTGCCCTTTTCAGGATCTAAATTATGTGCATTAGTACGTAAATGGGCTAATGCCTGTCTGTATTTAGCTGGCTACATGCCGTGAATATATTCTCTGCTTCAAGAAGTAATTGGTAATTACAGTGGTCATTTAGGCAATCACTGTCTCCCCGAGATTCATGTCATTCTTAAAAATAACTAGCTCTTAACCTTTGACAGAATTCTACAGAAACTGTTCATCATCGCCCCCGCTTTGATTAATTTTTACACACACACACACACACACTTGCGCACAATGGGCACAAGTACGCTCAGAAACATAGATGGACACACACCTACAGTATCCAGTGACACAAGTACATAGAGATGGACACACACACACACACACACAGAGAGAGAGACACCCACAAACGGCATCAGGCCATCTTCATATATGAATAGAAAAAGAGACTTCCCATATCAAGGAGGAGACAGAATATCCCACCTCCGACACCATTAGTTCCATTTCATAAACAGTAAGACTACACATATATATAGGTCATTTAACTTATCTGCCCCGTCCTGCCTGGTTGCATCCATCCATCTCTCTATCTCCTTCAAATTTCCACCAGATTTATCTCACCTCATTGACAGTAAAGAGTTAAGTCTTTTTATCTATTCCATCCTCCCATTTCTCCTCAGCTCAGCCTCTCTGTTTTCTCTCAGTTTAAACAAGCTCTCTCAGACACCAGTCATTTCCATGCATAATGATCCTCCGTAGACAGTGGTGGTATTGGGAGGGGAGGGGGGGGGGGTAAAACTGGTATTGTATGTGAGAGATCGTCAGGTTGCCGATATTAGCATCGAAATACTTATCCGCTTACTCTGTTGCCCTCCATTACCGGGTGCTCCACACAACTCTTTTGCATCTCCAGTGGCTTCTGTATGCAGAAAAATGTTTCATTGTTTTCTTATACTGTCACCCACCGGCATATCAGCAATTTTACAGTAATAAGCAGGCAGAGTGAGTGTTTCATAAATTCTCCATATCCCTAGTACTAGTTATATGAATCTTTAATGTGAGAGCCAATGACCTCAGTCCTGATATATAGAAGCCACAAGGAAATAAAAGCCTTTTATAATGATGAGTAAAATGTTTAGACACAAGCTGCCCCCTTAGAGTCATTAGTCAGTTTATTGGCTTTTGCGGCCATTTTTATTGCTCTGTTTTCAATCAGCTTGTTCATATTGAAAAAAAACTTTTGATTTTTTTGATTTCTCACCAATGATATGACATATACACAAACTGAACAATTTGTTTGCCGAAGGGGAGTAATGACGAATCTACAATAACATTCCATCTAAAATAAATAGAATCTTTTCCAGTCAAAAATCATTAATTTTTTTTTATCATGTTTTTGTATTGTTGAAAAGAAGAACAAAGGGTTACAACAAAGGGATACAACTCAAAGGAGTTGTATCAGAAATGCTCCTTTAGCCTCCCGGGGCTTACCATAGCTGTGTGTATTTGCTGCTCAGACTGTTCAGCTTTGGCAACCTGTGTACTAGACCTGACTCGACTCAGCTGCTGCTGTTACTAGCTCGCGAATTTGCTGCCCTCACCCACCTCCCATGCCAAACTACTGCCCACGTGCCAAAGAACACTGAAGGGACGGGTTAGGAGGTCTCGGGCACACCAGATTCATTCACGCACCATAGCCAGACAGTAGACTCAGTGCTATTTGCTTGTTGGTCTGTGTACTGTAGTTTGATACTGCTCCTGGCCGCCCGTTGACTCTAACAAGACTCTCTTCTGCGGATTTGTTGATAGACAACTTGTAGTGCCTGTTAGTGTTCATAATTCTTTGTACCGCTTCCACTTCATGTCTTATTTCTGCCACTGTCTTGTCATGTTAAAACATGCATATGAGTTACTTTTATTTGTTTACTGGAACAATAATATAATAGTGGTATAAAGTGAAGCATAAAATGCGTCCATCCAGTCATCCTTTTGGTATGCCCTACACTCTTATGAACTCATAGGTTCAATGCCCAATACTCAAAATACCAGAAAAAAACCCGGAGGCAACACACAACTTCCTGCCACTACTTACAAACCATGTGCAGACAGCGCTTTGGTAGCAGAGGAATTGAAGAATAAGGACCACACCATTAGAATCTTGATTTACCTATTCTGGCATTTGTCAAGTACATCTTTGAGTTTATCTAGTTATAATCAAGCATGTAAATTATTATTGTTATCTGCATATCAAAGTTTAAGGCTCTTTTTATGTTGCGTTTTGCTTTTTGGTTGTCTGTGATGGAACGGTGACGCTACAGAGGCTGCTGTCGCTCAGGAGGTGAAGCGGGTCATGCACTGAACTACAGGGTTGGTGGTTCGATCCCCAGCTCCACCTGTCTATATGTTTAAAGTGTGCTTGGGCAGGATACGGAACCCTAAATTGCTCCTGATAGGTGGGCCAGCACCTTGTACGGTAGCTCGCTGCCGTCGGTCTGTGAGTGTAAATGAGACGCAAATTGTAATGCGCTTTGGATAAAAGCCTTATATAAATTCAGCTGTTTGCCGTATGCATTAGAGCTTTATGATAATACAGTTTAAAGTAAAATCATTTCATTGGCTCTATGCAAAGAAGTTCTTTCTTGTCTATGCAGACGCAGAGACAACAACCGGTAGATGTACAAAGAGACATATCAAAAATAAAAACATTTACATTATATATCTGTATGCTGTGGCAAAAAAAGTCAGAATAGTGACAACACAGTTGATTCTTGTTGTCTTTACGTGCACTGGTCTAACTATGAAAATCCTCAACAAATTAGCCCAGATAAAAGAGGGATGGTCATGAAAGAAAGAAATATATACTTTAAAGCAGAGAAGGAGACGGAAAGGTTAAAACAATCAGTAGTTCTTTTGTACACTGAACCCTAAAATGTGATTTGCACACCTTATAATTCCTCCCTCCTTTAACGTTTGTCCCCACTCAGACGGAGAAATTAAATTAAATGAAGTCAAAGAATAGTCCCTGTAATATTAATGAGACACTGGAGTTTGCATGGTATAATTTAAGATGCCTTTTTTACATGCCTGACTTACACACAGCTCTGAATTACGCACAGTGAATAATTTGAAATTCAGCACTTCAAGTGAGCAGATGTACCTGCAGAATGCTCCCTTTAGTCTCAGTGGGACAACAATAATGGGTCATTTCTGAGCAACTGTGCGGTGCAGTGAGTGTTACCTTTGGAGCACCCCATTTAAAAAGTGATCATGATCAAGCATATTTGTTTTTATTTCATGCATGTCACTTTAAAATAAGAAGCGCCCTTGTTTGTTGTGCCCAAATGGCACGGGCCTAACAGTATAATGTCCTTGATATCAGTGTTCTGCTTTGATTAAGAATTAATCACTGAATAAGTTATGTCATGAACGAGGAGACAATGGAAAACCCCATGAAAGTCTCAATCCACATCTACGTGCACATTTTGCTGATACACCCCACTTCAGCCGCTACACTCCCAACTGTTGTCTGAAATTTCACACTGTGTGCTTACTTACACTTCAGTGAATAGCATTAAGTAGGAACGCACACAAGCAATCAACATATTCATCTTAATACATAAAACAGCATCTAATCCTTTGCTAGCTAAAAACCCCATGCGCCAAGTTTTATACAGGGACTGAATGTAATTTATGGAGCTCTCCTGATCATGAAATACTTCTGCACTTTGCACCTTAAAACTCAGACAAAACCTTCATCCGTCAGGGTATTTTACAGATGACATTTTGTCTTGTCACAGCAGGAAAAGCACAGGTGTTACTCACAACATTAATGATGGCTCCATTACATTTAGATGGGCTAATATGCACAGTTTTCACAAAACAAGGGCCCTGGAACTGAAATACCATAACAGATTATTAGTTACACCTGTGTTTGATGTGCCAAAATGTCCACAGTGATAAAGGTTTAAATTTCCCTCGCCCTACATTCTCAACAGTGCTGACCTTTGAGGGAACAGAGAGCCACAGAATCCAAAATGGAGGAAGCTATCATGAGTTATTTGTGGTGTTGCATCCAATTTTATGTAATCCTCTCTGTTGGGAGCGTGAACTGCTCCACAAAAGACGTTTGCAGACAGTTAAACGACAAAAACAAGTTAAATACGCCTTTCAAATGAATGTGTAAACTTATTGTCCTGATAGCGACCGTGCTAACAACCCTGCTAACTGTCAGACAGTAGCTCTAAGAACTTTTTACTATACAGTAATTCTTCATTTAATTCATTTTTGTGTGATCCCAGGAGCAAAACGCCAGGGGGGAATAAAAAGCACAGAGAAAACACTAACACCAATAGTTAACAGGCTACAGTACACAAAATTGTGGTAGTTACTCAGGAACAGGAGGATAATTAATGAATCTTTAATGAGTAGTTCCACAGATAATGATGAGTTACTAAGTCATTTCTCATGAATGTGAATTCTTCTACTTACTTACTTCAATATATATTACTCAATAACTAGAGTCATTATTATATACCACTTTACTCGGTGTAACTACTGATTAACTAATGAGTAATCAATGAGTCGTTCTCGCTTGTTCCTCAATAACTGCCACAATTTGGTGTACCATAGGGTGTAGCAGTAGCGTGTTGAAGGCTCGCTGGCATGTCAGCTATTAGTTTGCCATCTACAGTAGTTCACCAAATAGTCCTACATGAAGGTTCCCTATAGTCCCTGCGTCACCAAGCCTGTAGCACTGCCCATTTTACAAGGAGCATCCTCTCTGGTGTGACTGGACCTTGATAGAGTGCTCCCTTCGTACGTCTTGACTGGATGAAGATGGAAATTGTATAAGAGGAAGGGTTTTTATATACATATAGAATCACTGGATTATGTGTAAAATACACCACAGTAAGGCATTTTTGCGTCATGAATTATGTATGTTACAGCAATACTTTCTGCTAAATCATTGAGACATTAAAACAAAATAAACTTGAATAAGAAGCCTGTATTTTCTAAGCAGGGGCTCAAAATGATCGGTGAAGACTTTTAGTCAATGAATCAACTACAGCCTCAGAAATTATGACAAAGCACTAGTGTCCACAGTTACAATCAGTATCAATAAGGGGTTAATGTTTGCGTGAGCACTCAGGTTGACTCCACACTTGGATGTGACTTGTGGACCATTTAGCCATGCCCATCAGATGGCATACTGGTGATGGAGATGAGCAAAGTGGATTTGCCATAATGGATGTGACAGAGTGACTGGGCAATTGTGGGGCCTTTTTAGAAGAGACATTCATACACATCAATATTCATCCATGCACCTCTCTAAACACACTATACATCCTTGTTGACGCTGATAGCAAGCATGGATAACAGGGCAAAAGGCTGAGGGTGGACGTTAAATGATGGTAACTTAAGCGCGAGTGTGTTTGTGTCCTGTGCTGTAAGTGGCTTGACTGTAAAGAAAAGGCAGAATGTGTGTGAGAAAGTGTGAGACAGGCAGAGTTCACTCTCCACTTGGAAATTCAATATCTTTGCATGAAAGGTAGAGATACTTACTCGCCCGACCCCGAATCCTCTCTAGAGGAAAAAAAAAATCATCACTGATGGATATAATTTTAGAGGAAAAATGAGTCAAAGAGGCAGAGAGAGGATATAAAAGCAGATTATATTTAAGCAGTAATCAGGACAGTGAAGAGCTTGGGAGATTTTAATATGTTTAAATGTTCTTAATTGGGCTCAGAGTGGAGTGGGGCCCCCTGAAAGCATCCACCCAAAACAGTGCTCTAAAGGTAAAAGCAGATTGGCTTTTATTGAATTGTAATGAGAAGTGGGAAATTGGATGTTAATTCTGTCCCCGGAGTAAGTGAGCGCTCCCTATGCTCGGTGCGAGGTGTAGCTGTATTGGGGTCGTACGATTGAAGTTGCGATGCACCTCGTTCAGTTATTTAAGGTAAGGGGGAGGGCGCTGTTAAAACTTAATGAATTTTGTGCTTGGTGATATATGTGCCAAAGAACGTGTGCCAGTATTTGAGGGTGTGCTGGCACATATTCACTGGCATACACATTAGCTCTGAACACAAACACTCTATCTCATGATGTCTATAGACGCTGTGATCACGTTTAGCGCTGACACTGCTGTCACCTTATTGAGGCCTTGTAGGAATTACACCCCAGAAGATTTGCTCCAAGCACACTCTAAACACACTCTGAGCTGTGTTTCTCCACTACTCCGGATATTATCAAGATTTCACACTGGGAAGGGAAATATTAGTGTGGCAAACATATCTGCCAATGCAAACTTGCATCTAAAAAGGCGTAGCGACGACGCAGCTCGAAAACAGCATTTCCATGCACTCTGTCCCTTTGAATTGTAAAATCAGCTTGGCAAAAGAAGCGGCACCATAAAATTCAGCTGTGGTTTTCTTTCAGCCAAAGCGCTTTTCTTTTGTAGGGAGGGGGAGAAAAAAAAAGGAGGGAGAAAAGCCTAGGTCTTAGCTGTGAGAGCAAGAGTGTGGGGAAAAGCATGGGTCCATCTGGCAGCGGGAGAGACAGCTTTGTGGAGATCGGGTCCAAGACACACTGCTACAGAAGGGTCCTTCTCTGCGACACCTGCAGAATACCTCCGAGCTCCGACTGCCTGCCTGCTTGCATTGTTCTACACAAAGTACAGGCATATGCCGCCACAACCTCTGGTCGCCCTCGCCCAAACCTGGTAACAGAGGATAGGCCTCTCAGATTACATTATATCCTTGCGCACACATGCACAATGTGTGCACATGGAGAGACCGGAGTCATAGCAGCGTCCTGTCATCCTGTCAGCTGTTATTAACATGCATAAATGTATCGATACGGAGGGAGAAAGAGGGAGAAAAGAGTGTAATGAAACAAACAGGCACAGATAATGACAAGGAGAAGGAGCAGCAGAGCAGCTAGAAGGACGAGAGTGTGTGTGTAAAAGAGAAAATGTAAGAAAGATCGAAAGAGAGAGATGTCTCTTTTATTTACCCTCATGCTTCAGTGCTCCTTGTTAAGAAGGGGGAGGACACGTGGGCTTTATCACCCAATTTGCTGCCCGTGTCTATGTGTTTCTCAATTGATTTCTCTGACAAAGTCCGGAATCATTTTTCAACTCTCCTTCATCCCCTTCCTCTCCCGTCCCTGTCTGTCTCTTTCTTTATCTCTGTCTCTCTGCCTGTCTTTCTCTCATATATCAGGGCACACGCCACCTCTCTGCTCTCATCGATGTTTGAAAAGGGTGCTTGAGTCCCTCGGCTGTGCTGATGGTACACATTCAGCGCATGAAGATGTCTCTGAGACAAGCATAAAAAGTGCATAAAATAGCCATCACATGTGTTAAATATAGACTATTTCACAGATGTTTTATGAAAATGAGAATTAGGACATGCTTGAAGCACACTGACGACAAATCCTCTCTAAGCTTTAATTAGGAACCGTGTTTAAAAAAAAAAAAAAACAGCCAGTCCACCGGCACGTACAACTTTTAAAGTGTATTAAATGCTGCAATCATATTTAAAAACGTTATAATCTCTCTATATAATTAGAATTTTATGCGTAATAGAGAGTGCGAGTCACAGGTCAAGGTGAGTGTTAATTCTCACACAAAACCTCATCTGCAGCACAATGACAACACTATCCCAGTTAGATTAATGAAAACTGCTAAAAAGTACTATTATTATTATTAGGCCTAAGATGTCTCCTTGCAAAAACAAGAAATCTCCCCATGTATATAAAAATATACTTAAAGCGACATATCCTTCTCAGGACTTTGTTCTCACATTCCCTAATAGCCCATAACATCAATTTTCACAAACCCACCTATTGATTGGAACAGGTCTAAAAAAATTTAAAAATAGGAGCTTTTACAGAGCAGAAATAACACTTTGCTTTCAGAGGGTGAAAAGTCATGAGTTTAGAGCAAAGGAGGTTTGAGTACTTCTACCTAGTTTTCATATTAAAGTTTAATGTGAATGGGTGTGTGTGTGTGTTGCCAATCAGTTTTTAAAATGTTGTTTTTCAATGCTGCAAGCACAGCGAATGAAATTCCATTCACATTCATTGTACTGGAGTGGAGGCAGCAATCTGAGGCATACAGTTAAAAAATGACTGGACAAATTTAATAAAATCTATCTGCAGTTCCACCACAGGCAAATGAGATTTAATTCAGAATTTAAGCAAACCATGCAGGATCAGTTATGCCATTTATGCACTACGTTTAATCCAGAGTTATCATCTGACTCTTTTTCTTTTTAATTTTGTTGTTTGTAACAAAGGTTTTTGACTACCAGACCCTCACCTATAACATATTGTTTAATGCTTATTTCTGCCCCAAATTTTTGCCATTTTCTAACTTTTTTTTTAATTTTTCATGCACACTCACAGTCCCACGCAGGTCACATATCTCATAACACATATATAAACTAATTTCAATTTTAAGAGTTAATGTATAATTCCATAAAAAAAAACTGCTTGCTATAGAGCAGTGTTTTTAGTCTCAATATATCTCAAAATAAAAAGTTGTGGGTTTCCTCATTTAAAACTACGTGTGATGCAGCAAATCCACAAACACACCTTTCCCAGTGGCTCCCAGTGTGTCATGCTGGACACCAACAGTATTGTTTCTCCCACTACTGCAAACAGCTTTAATGAGTAATTTGCATAATTAACAGCTAACCTGCTAGATAACAACATTTAACGTTATGTGATACGTGCAAGCAACGTGTTTCAAGTTTCAAGCCAGGATGTTGCTTATTGCTGGGCGAACCAAGGAGCCTCGCTTCCAGCACAGCAAATAAACTACATTTAGTACGCACTATTATCATTAAAGGTGAACATGAGACGTACGGAGCAGAAGAGAGAGAGAGAGAGAGAGGCCACATTGCTGCTAACTGCTTAATAGTGTGTAAACTAGGATGGAATTAATGAGAAAGTCGCTAAAAGAAGGAGACAGTTGTCAGTGCTTGCCCAGAACTAGTTTAAATGTACAGCAGGTTGATAGCCGCCATAATGTAGAATATGGCAAAATTTGATTTAGAGCAGCAAAACAGGTAGCAACAAATGGCACAATATGATCAAAGCAGCACATCGGGTTATTTATTGTGCTTAGACAGGTTTTAATATGTAATTTAATTTGATTACTTTCATATTTCGTGGATTAATAATTTACCTTTTTTAACACGTCACAAATAGTTCTAAATGTCTTCTATGTTCAGCTGCATGTTTGTATCTCTATATTCATATTGTTCGATGTTTTTAGATGCACTAATTGTTGAGTGTTTACATTTTTTGTCTTCATAGAGTGTAATATCACTTATCGTTACTGGACCATTGGTTTTGGCCTTGGTGCTCTACATTATGGTCGCAATACCCCAATAAATTTGTATTTATGCAATCCAAGGTGGCCTTGCGCTAAAATTCTAGACCTGAAAAAGAGGTGGCTATGTAGGTTTCAGTGTGCTGATGGATTTAAATTATTTTGGTCAGCTCAGACTGGAATGTTTAAGCATTTTTTGAGCTCTATTTGTCTGTGACAACTCTTTCCATCACATGCTCTGACAGTCATCGTATCTCGAAAACCTGTTTGCCAAAAAGTGCGTTGAGTTATTATGACAGCCAGCAACAGTAAGCTGTCATCATCAGCCTTAGCTACTTAACAGCATTTTTAATGTCAGGATTTTGACATTGCTGATGTGACAATGCTTATTCCCTCCATTTTGATGTGAAAACTTTTGTAAATGTTGCATATTTTGTGCCATTAAGTGATAAAATGTAACCATCGTAAACGTATGCCCCCGATGTGCCTGGTTTGAGAACCAGCGTTTAGTATGTATAATGTCTTTGCACATACAATTAGTGGAGTATTAGAGTAGGAAACTCAAATGATTTGCGGTACATTGCGGTACAACAGTATGACAGCCCTGCTGTGCTGAATGAGAGGAGGCCTAAGACAGAGCCTTGGCTATCAGGTGATCACTTGACACAGGTCAAGTTGTTGGGCTGATCCCATGAAGAGGCAAGGGGCCACTGCTAACAGGACCACTTATGGTGCTGACGGCTTTAAGTATAGCCAGCCATTAGTGGAACATTGTTCACATTGATTCAAGTGTGAAATGATGTGTGGAGAGATAGCGAGAGGTAATATTACCATTATCACAGGGTCATCTCAGGAAGACATTGATCTAGAGGATTCTTGTTAACACAAAGTAGGAAACTCTGACTTGTAGTAATACTTGTGCTTGTTAATGCTTCTATTGTCTGGCTAAGTGAAGCCTTTGCATGTTAAGAAGCAGCAAAAATGACTGGATGTGAGAAAGTGAGCACAAAGCCTTCACTGGTGCCTGTACTATTTATCAATCAACGCGACTCAGAGTGAAAGATGTATTGCTTCCTGTAGAATGATGGGATTTGGGTTTGAAATGTGACAATTTCAAGTGTCAGATTATCGGCAAGTCAATGGCCCCGTGGAGCCGTCACTGACACTCTACTGGCCTCTGTGTTGGGTTTACACTGATACTGATGGCCCCTATTGATCCAAGGACAGCTCACTCGTTTCAGATAGCCTCCACCCCCCCGAGGACCCTGCCTTCCCCCTCACATCATGCGCGCCGAGATAAAGGCTCGCCAGACGTGAAAAGTTGCAGGCCAAAAGTTTGAGCTGAAGAAAAGAGAAGAAGAAAAGAGGAAAAAATGGAGGAAGTTTAAGCTGTGGAGCCCTTCCCCTGAAGGCAAGCTGGCCTGCCATCTGTGCAGGCTCTCTAGCCATAGCCACCACCCCTGGAAGAGAGAGAGGAGAGAGGCAGCAGGGTAGAGGCAGCCAGGGAAGGAGGAAGGGAGGGAAGGATGGAGGAAAAGAAGGAGAGACAGCGGGAACATGAGAGAGGAAGGAGTGAATGAGAAATTGAGGAAGCAATAAATAGACAAAGAAAAAGGAGGAAAAAGAAGAGCTATATAAACTAAGGTAACACCAGTTCTGACTTCCTTGTCTGAGGTCGACCTTTGGAACAACCTACTGACCCAGTTCACTTCTGAAGACGATGAAATAACCTCCCTTCAGGTCTAGAAGAGAGGACCCGCTGCGGCCTTGAGAATGAAAGGCAGCTCTTGACAAGCGGACATGAGCTTTGCTTGCCTGCCACTGACTCCACTTTTTAACCAAAAAGGATCCCAGTTTTGTTGCCTTTTTTTTTTTCCTTTACTCCCCTTTCCTGGGAAAATCTGCCAGAGCTTATCCATCGAAGCCAACACATGAACTTTCAATCAGGGATTAGCCGGATTTTCCAATGTGGATCTTCTTTTGTGAATTTGGCCAGCGTCGCCTGTGTCGTTGGCAAAGGGAACGTAAATAGAATATGATCCCTGGGCCAAGGGATTGCCTCGCTTATTTCAAAGAAAGACTTCAAAAACAGGGCCCACTTAGCCTGCTCCATGAGTGTGATGTTTCTGTGGTTTTGAAGTACATCCTCCACATCAGACCACCAAAAAGTCAAAGTAGGCATGGACTTGCACATGCTACTCACATGCATTTTGTCCGCGGGGGACAAAAGAAGTGAAAGCAAAGGAACCAACATGGTTTAAAAGAGCAGGAAAGTGAAAGAAAACGACTGCTCACACCAGTGAGCGGGGGATGGCAGAAATTTTGCTCTTTGCTCTTCTGGTGAGTATGACATCCCTCTATCTCTTCTAACACCCCCCCCCCCCCCCACACACACACACACACACTCCCCCACCCACCCACCGCCCCTCTATCTCCATCTTCTCGTCCTGCTCCCTCCTCTCTTCTGTCACCATTGTCCCCTGTGCTGACGTCCAGTCTTCGCAGATCTAGATGCTAATCCTAGCTTACCGTGCTGGCGGCTCCGATAAGAGAGGCCCCGCCATACGACAGCAGTGTGTGTGACTCCCGTAGACTCCAGTGCTCTATCAGACCACTCCATGTGGCCGCGGGCCACCGCAGAAGTTGGACCGAGGTCTATCTGAACGAGTGTTTATATGCAGGAACACACATGGTACACGCACACGCACGCATGTACGGCCATAAAGAACTATATAGAAACACATGAACGCAAACAGAGGCTGCTGAGCCGCACAGACATAAAGAAAAACTCAGATACAACAGCTACCCAAGAAGATTTAAACTTCCACATGGACAGAAGTTTTATCTTAAAAAGGAACAATGGGCAAATATGCCACCCAACTGAGCATTGTGTTTGTTCTTTAAATGTCAGAGTGAAAATCCCCCCTACTTTGAAGAAGATAGGGCTTTAATCAGCCAGCTAACGCTGTTGCATCCGTCATTCGCCACTTGGCTCGGCCATGGCAACAGACTTAACAAACACTGTATGTTTACTCAACAGCAAGTAAAAAGATTATCTATAACTTCACTCTGCCTTTGCCTCGCTCTTCCTCTCTGTCCGTCTGCCGGAGATGGTGGATCTCCTCATCTCGCCGTCCCTCCTGTTGTGAGGTCATCCTCATCAGATGGATAGCCTCCCACGGGGTAGCGCTCAGGTGTGCGTGGGGGCTTGTCGTGGAACTGATGTAAGTAAGGGGCTGTAAGGGGCTATAACGGGCTTAGTGATATCACACATGCACGTTCTGAGTTGGAGTTGCGAACACCATGAAATTACACAGTTCTTCCCTGACTTCTGTCTAGTCTTGCCTCTGCGAAGCACAGGAGAGAAAGCAGCGAGTGTAGATGAGCAATCATTTCATACGGTCACACAAATGGAAAAAATCCTTTCAGCTGAACGCCTCGCAGAGTGACTGACAGCGAGCACAGGGTTAAAGACTCGCACATGGCTCAGAGGCACGGCGCAGCAGTGAGCCGCTTTCCTCCCTCACCTATTCTTGTCCCGCTTTCTTCTTTTTAACATATTTTTTCAGCGTGGAGATCCTTGTCAAACAAACAAACTCTTCTTTTGTTTGAGTGTAAGAGTTGCTTGTTTCCCAGTTTCTCCACGGTGGTGTGTGGCGCAGTTGTGTGTGTTTTTACGTGCACACTTTTGTTTCTGGGGCACCTTTACAGCTAATAAGAATCTGTTACACAGTGTGTGTGTGTGTGTGTGTGTGTGTGTGTGTGTGTGATTAGGATACAGTATGTGTTGCTGAGGCTCCCTTAGGGCTTGAGGGTGCAGTGTGTGTGTGTGTGTGTGTGTGAAATTTGAAAGGACCCTCCTCTTTGCCCACCTATCTCTCCCTCAATGCCACGGCTGAAAACCACACTAAATTGAGCCCTCAATGTTTATTTTTACACTTTGCATTGTAAATTAAAAAAAGAAGAAGAAGAAAGGGGGAAAAATAAGTAGGATGGAATTTGAGGTATTGTCACAGCTACATCTTTTTTTCTTTTTTTTTGTAATTTGTTTCCCTGCAAATGAGATTGTTCTCCTTGACTAAGAAAGCAAATGTTACAGCCCAGAGCACACAGGAAGACGATGCATGAGAAATCTGCGCAATGTGTGTAAGAGTCTGTATGTGTGTGTGTGTAATGGAAATGCTCACTTGATCTTCTATTTGGTAGCACTTTTCTCCAAGTGGTGCTCACACGCTATTATAAGGCATTATAAGCGCTTTCTAAATGGATTATGAGCAATTCTAATCATGATAATCTGTACATAATGTGAAATGCTTCACACACTGAACAATGAAAAACTATTGGGTAACACTTTGTGGGGCAAGTTTCAGAAAACAGTAATGATCTAATACAATGCATATCATACTACATGTTCCATAATCTCTTTCCTTAGAAAAGGATATATATGATATGTAAATCAGACCCTCATCAAATATGATTATTGGACATTTCATATGTGGTAAATTCACAAGGTATAAGCTAACATGGTTTTCAGTTATTTAAAGTGAAATTTATCACATGTGAAAACAGCAATTTCACATTTAAAAACACCTGCAGTATGTGGTGTTTTTGGTATACTGTATGCTTGTTATACTATATATATATATATATTCAGTTATTTCCATGATAATGAAATTAAAAAAAGAACAAAACTAATATCATGGGGGGGAAAAAAATCACCTCACATGTAATTCACATGTATCTTTGGACGTCTAATGTGAAAAAAGTCATATGATACAGGCTCATGTGTAAAATAATCCAATTTTTCATGCGAAACATTTCACACTTGAAAACATGAACATTGTGTTTTTCACTCCAATAATAGATAGATATGTTAAGCTGCATGCTGAGCCCTCACTTACTACTTTAAATACATTCTGCTGATTATACTTCAGTACTTTTACTTTGACTGCAGGACTTGAGTGTTTTTAAAGTGTGGTATTGCTAATTACTTCCACAAACACCACCAGGCCTTCAAAACATTATTTGCGGGTTTGCGCGAGCAAGTGTGTAGAAAAGAGTTTCACCGGGTTCTTTAGAACGAAACGCTGAATTAAGTACATTTCATCTTGTGAGTGTATTAAAAACAATTTCCTCGAAACAGAGCTTAAAGAATGTGTGGCGTAGACCATTACACGTGACATATGGATGTTAATTTCAGTCTGTTAAGCTATTAAACAATGGATGAAGAAAAACACAGAAATCCAGAAAGCAAAACATGAAGTGATGATTGAATGCTGATTCTTAGCTAATACGTACATGTCTAGCATGAAAAATCCCCATTACATCTTTCTCTGCCTCTAACTCAGTCTTGTGTATGCAAGCGTATTTGCAAATGTAGTGTGATCTCAATGCCAGCTCTCAAGTATCTGATTTTTTTCCCTCCCTTTTAATGACCAACAACCACTTAAATACAGTATATCCCCCAAAGAGTTGATTAAGCAATTCATACATACAAAAGGCCTATCACCCATACTTAAGATATGGGCCAAGATGTCTCCACTTTTCATTTCTCCAGACACTAACATGTTATGAGGCTTCTCAAAATATGATACTGCCTTTAATGTATTCTGCTATATTGCTCTAAATGCTTTCATCAGTCTCTGAATGGTGAGAAAATATGCAGTTTCATTATCTTTCCATCGTGGGTGATGATTCTGTGCCAAAGGCCTGTAAAGTGTACATGTGATTTAGATTTGTGTGTGTGTGTGTGTGTGTGTGTGTGTGTGTGCGCGCGTGTGTGTGTGTGTCCACGGCCACAGCTGTGATTTTAGGCCAATGTGTGCTTCCATATGTGAATTCTTTAAAAGTCTGTGTATACATGTGCTCACATGTGCGTGTAGATTAGCGCGTGTGTTGGTAAAGGGGATGAGGGAAGAAGGGAGGGAGGCACAATCTTCTCTCCTCTCTGCCTCTCCACAGTTATTTGTATCAGTGCTGCGCATCACTACCTTAAAGTCTCCATTAATCAATCTCCCCTCCTTTTTATTGTATCACCATGCACTGTGCCGAGATTGCTAAATAAAAAGACATTTCTGTATGGGGAGGAAGGGAGGAGAGAAAGGAAAAAATGCAACTGTATTCATTGGACCTTAAAATGTTTTGATGGCTTCTGGGAGCCACATTATATTTACATAGGAATGTGTCATTAACGTCAATGGTGCAGCAGAAACTATTAAACTAATACAATGCTAAAGCCAACAACCTTGAGAATTTGATTAAAGGCCTTTGTTGAGTTTTAAAAACGCTCCATTCTCCGGTTAAAACAAAAGACTGATGGATTCGGCTGCGGTTATAATTCAGCTGTCAACTTCTATTGACGCTTCTGACTGTCGCAGCCAGACGACATTTACATACTTTATATATAGACCAAAATGAGGGGTCTGTACGCCTGCAATCATAATAGGAGAAGGTTCTGGAAACACACACACACACACACACACAACACACGCACACAGGCAGCCACTGTTTGTCCTTCATTTCAAATTAGCCCGCTGTAATTTTGAAAGAGGCTGCAGGCGTTGTTTGCTTGGCAAAGTGTTGCTGTTTTAGTGCATCTTTAATTCTGCTTTAATTGTAAAAGCGTCTCTACCCCCTCTCGCTCTGCCAAGTGCTCTTTAGTTCTTTGCTAATCTTAGACCTTAGCTCATCTTTGTGTGGATATTACGCCACCCATGACCTTCTGGGCATGTTTATTAGCTCACATGCACTGCGTGTGTGCGTCAGGAGACCAAACAGGAGTCTTCCACCATGAATTTGCTTCCCCTCTCCCCCGCTCAGTGCACAACATTGTCTCCTCTACTTAGTCATTTACTCTTATAGTAATAGGATGATAATGTATGCCTCTGAATAGGTGGGGGACAGGCAGTATCATATTTAGCACATAGCTGTGTTATCCCCTGATCATATTTTCAATGTAATTATGAAATTTCAGAAAGTGCATGTGGGGATGTTTCGACAAATAGGAGCCATGGCAAAGCGAGACCCTATTTGTGTTTCATTATCTGTTGGAACATATTTTACAGTCATTGTGAGAAATTTAACATTGTTTTATCATACCCCCGAGATATCTTACACACCGATCTAATTAAAGTCACCATTGCCCAGTATCCTATTTAAAAAATCTATATATTCTATATAATTATGAAATGATGCATTATTTAATATATAAACCCCAAAGCTCCTCGCAAGTGGCGATAATTTTAATCAAAGGGAAATGAATAGATTCCCCTTTTCTTGGTCCTGTTTAGAGGCTTAATTGGAGAATGGAGTAATTCTTGATTGTTCTCAGAGTTTTTCCGGCCAAAATGAAAAATACGAGCAAGTGAATTAGTATGAAAGCATGCATGAAATCTAGTTTTAAATCATTTACGAGCCGTGTAACAAAGTGAATGTGATTACATCGACTTAGGCCTCCACTTAACAAACTGTCTGTGCGTGTTTGCGCGTGCACACCTCACGTACACGTTATATGTACGCGGGTGCGTGTGCGTACATTCCATTCCATACATACGCACACGGGAAGAGAGCAAGTGAGCCTGTGCTGTGCCTTACGTGAAAGAGGCTGTATCATCAATTTTTACGGGAATATTACACAGAAACACATTGTTGTCTCCGGTATTGTTGTTAAAGTAGCCCATTAAAATGCAAGCATGTATATTAAAGAGCAGCGCTGCCTTTTGATGGATAGTCGTCTGCCCATGAATAAGTGTGCATATTGATTGGCGAAAAAGGTGAAAAGCAGTTTGACACAATTATTTCTGAAAGGCCTTGGTTATCCCGCATGATTTAAAAACCATTTTAAATGCCTGTCACTTACATTCCCTTCTATGAGACCCCAATGACTCCTGAAAATAATAATTATGTAAAATGTCCAGGCGATATTGGATGTGGCAGGCTTTATGCAGACACTACGATATGTATTGATATGCATCTAAAAGAGAAGATAGAGAGAATAAGAAAACCATTACCAGAGCCACAAGGACGGCTGTCCTCCCTGTCTCTGTATTTTTCCTCGTTCACTCTGTGTCTCTCTTGTCCAGTAGATCCAGATTTGTTAAGCCACTACGTAAAAAGCCTCGTTCCCCAACACGGCAGCTAACGTTAAACTGTTTAAAAACCTGCTAACTTGCAAAAAGATGAATCTTGTTAGGAAATATTAAAGATTGACTGATTCAGTAGCCTATTGCAGACCGGCTTTATGATACAGTGACACTGTTGCGATGCAATTACCTGTACTTTTGCAACACGGACTAAAGAATGACAGGTACGGATTTTCTGCTCTGAAAGGGTTTGGAATTGAAAGCCATTGTCAACCGTTCATCCCCTTTCTCTTCAGTCTCTCTTATTTGCTGGATTAGAGTGTAGAAGTGGAGATTTTTCTTTAGGTTTCCAAATTTAATCAGCAGGAGACACTGTGAGGAGATAAAGCCAAAGGAGCAGACTACCTTGATTCTACTTTGTGTTCCGCACCCTTGAAAAGAAATAAAGTCCCAATTCATGGCCAATAGGACGTCGCTCAAACGTGTTTTTGGTGTTAATATATGAATGCACAGGCAGACAGCCATCTGACAGCAGTGAACATGCATCCTAATAGACAATCATTCGGCATGGAGATGAATTTCTAAGAAATGTGTCTCATATGATACAAACAGCTTAGCGTTTTCTGCTGTTAGCAAGTTCAAGAGGTGACAACAGACAGAGCACTAGGTGTGTGAAGAGTATCAGCTGTTCTCCACCTCCGACCAGCTCCTTCTGCGTTTTATCATGTGTGAAGTCAAACTTATCAGCATGTCTTGATTCTCCTGTTAATCTTTGCATCAGGGTTTTTATCAGGTTTGTCACGTTGGGAAACTTTTCCAGGCAGCAACACTCATTGTATTTGTCCCACTGGACAACAGTGAGCATTCCCATTAAGACATAGATCATATTAGACCCGATATTAGACTATTGATAACGAATTCATCTGACTGTAATCACTGACTTTTTCTAATTTTCCAGAGTTGACATCTGGAAACGGCTTGTTTTGACTGACCAACAGTCCAAAACTATGAGAAATTTCAGAATCTGGAACTCCCAAATATTTGGCATTTTTGCTTAATATATAAAAACAAATTATCAAAATTGTTGTCAATTTAGTAGACATTTAAGAAGACTTTAATTAATCTCTTTTGACTAGTTACTATATTATTTTCACCCTTATGTTATCTTTTAATCATAATACTTCACATTCATTTTATTTTATTTACATTCATCTTCTCCTTGGCACATCATGTAGATATTTTCTAGAAACTAAAGCAAGTCTATTGGTAAAAATTAGACGTATAATTCTGTAATTAATACATTTTAACAGTGAATTGGGACTTATTTTATAGTGTCACTACCTGAAAAGGGAAGAAAAGAAGATGAAAGGAAAATGATACCAAAATCTGCTGTATAACAACCACTGTCTCAACTACTGTACACCTGGACAAACTCATTTTTATGGGATCTGTGAGAACGGGCTGTGTGCAGCAGACAGGCAGTGTGTGTGTGTGTGTGTGTGTACAGTATGTGTGTGCAGTCTTGTGTCTGTGTGTGGGAGGAGCGCATGTGATTGCATGAGTGCGTAAGCTGTGTGTGCGCGTGCGTGTGTGTGTCTGCACACTTATGAGTGTGCTTTTGTGTTTTTAATGTACTGTAGTTTTCACTAGCATCAATCATTCCGTACAATTAGCCCAATTCCCGCTCAATTTTCTGCTTTCTGAGGAGAGCAGCATTGCTGACTGCACAAACAGCTGTCTCTGACCAACACACACACACACACACACACAAATATAAGTACAATCTCTGCCTCCTCTCATGCTTAGAAAAGATCACACACAACTCTTCCAACATGTACGGTGCAAAGAGGACAGCAGGTGTCTTGTCAGAGGAGGGCGCGTGTGTGTGTGTGTGTGTGTGTGTGTGTGCATGTGCGTGTGTATGCATGTCAGTTTTCTTTCATCAGCTATTTTTCTCTCCCTCCTTCGACTGGGCACACCTCTTCCTCTCCTCCTCCTCCTCCTCCTCCTCCTTCACCGCCATCAGCCTCAAGTGTCATTTGTTTACCATAGCAACCGGATTAAATTAGGGGAAGTGATTACGGCTTATTAACAACCAAACGCTGTCAGTATATTCTTATAATTTGGTATGTAAACACTTTGCCCTCGTAGCGCTCTCTACTAGAAATTGCTTTGTACAGTGTGAGGGGGCCCCCGAGCTCAGCCATAATAAAAATATAATTATGAATCAGACAATAGCCACTCGTAGTGCCCCCTACTCCAACCTTCCACCCACTGCCCCTCTCTCACCCCGCCCTCTCACACACACACACACACCTACCCACCCATGGCCTGACAGCAGCCCCCTGCAAAAAATTCCCAGGTACCACCAGAGAGCCACTTGTAATGAACAATAAAAATGCTAACCTCTTCTCATTTCTTCCCTCCTTGATTCTAACTAATAAACCCACTAGAATTAACATTCACACTTCATGTAATGAGGTGAGGGAGAGGGGGGTGGGGGGCAGAAGGAAAGAGTGGGGGGTTCAGACTTTAGTTCTCCATATTGACTGCTCTCGCCCTTAGCCCCACTTTGCATTTAATACAGTACTCGGGGCCAAAGTGATTGTCAAATTATTTCCTTGTTGTGTGGAGAGATATTTGTAATTAATATTAAAATTAAGCATTGCGTTGATGCCGGATGGTGTATTATTACAAGAGCTGCTACCAAAAGGCCGCTGCGCTTGCCCACTGCTCTCGTCTCATTCCGGCTTTATCTTTTTTATCTCTCTGACGTGCAAACTATTTCTCTCTGCTCACCTTTTATTCAATCACTAACCCGCTTCTTCCCTGCTCATATTTTCTGCCGTCTCTCATTTACAGTTAACCTCTTTCGCTCCCTCCCTTCTCTTTTACTTATCCTTTTTCTTATCCCTCTAATATTTTTGCTGCTTGCCCTCCCCTCTCTTTTAAGACATCAGTTATACACCCACAGATTATGTTTTCATGGGGTGTCCCACCGGTTTTGGCAGAGTGCTTTAGAAACACAGGATCATTTTAAATAAGCACCTACTCAGAGAAAAAGGGAAAAAAAAAAGGGAGGGGGGGAAGAAGGAGTATGAGAGATGGAGAGAGAAAATAGAAAAAAGAGAGAGGGGGCTGCTCTAGGCCAAGAGAATATGAGCAGGTGCAGCAGGGAAAATGAGTGCTATAAACAAGCCTAGGTCCTCGTAATTTATCATTAATCTGGGTGCCTGTGCTCGCAGGGCCGGGTTTATTCTGCATGCTGATAGCCATGTCATATTTCTTATCACAGATTTGTTTATGCTTTTATCCTTGTTTCTCAGGCTTTACACTTACTGCCATGGCACCAGCTATTACCATGCTGGCATTTGGGGAAAGGAGACGGTAAGTTGCATATGCATGATGAGCCACAAACAAGGATGATCCATGGATGTGTCACTTTGACATTAATGGATGAAACCGGCAGAGGAGCACAGTGGTTTTGTGGTGCAGGGGGAAAATATATGTTCCAAGTGGACAGTGAATTTCGCCTTTGACGCACACGAGGAAGAGGCAGCCATCGCACTAATCCGAAATACGTTAACAGTTGTGCCCGAGCTCGCTGTGGAAGTCCCTCCTTTGTACTGCGATATCTGAGTTAGTCAAACTAGAGACAGATTGCCACAGAAATCAGTTCAACTTTAAAGAGGCTCAGATGGGCATCAAATCTGTCCAAATGTTCTGTACATTGACTACACACACCAGATTTATCATGAATTTCTCATATTGGACTACTTCATTAAAAATGTTCCAACCATGTTTACTTGAATAATCAACCAACTAACTGTATCTAAAGCAACAACATGATCTACTTTGGAAAATTGTACCAGAGGCCTTACTGTTTGAGTGACTGTCTCGAATGTTTATTTTTCATCAAAGTTAGGACGATTAGAATGCCCCCCCCTCCCTTCATCCACATTTGAATTGGTAATACTGCTTCTTTGTTTACTCTGTGCAATTTACTAATGAAAAATATGTGCAGAAGTTATTGATTCATGACCGTAATTGTTTAATTATTAATCAGTTTAGTCTTATATTAGCATTTTAAATGTAGCAGACAGCTTGAGAAAACTGAGACGCAGGTTCAAGTTTACTTTCTTTATGTGCCATCGGAGACTGCAGGAAACATCAAAGACAGACGTGCATGTGTAAAAAACGTGCAGTTTCGACTGCCGGTCTGAAATGTAAAGATCGCATCGTGCGAATACGTTCAACTTCAATTGCAGTCGAAAAAAACCACATCATTTAAAAAGTTTCTGGACAATAACAGGTGAGAGAAAGGTCACCAAGTGCATGTGTGGATCTCTGATGGCAACTGGAGAAGATTCTATTCTTAGTCAGCAATGATAAGATCACAAAACAAGACACTCTGTCCCCAAGCAAACAATTATTTCTTTATGGATTTTAGATCGAAAAGGACAAAACAAGCCATTTGCCCTTAATGTATTGCATGAAACAATTAAATTTATACCTAACAAAAGGACAGCAAGTGCCTGTATTTTAATATTACCTGGAGATATTCATTTGCAAAAGCTGCACAGGACTGTTAGTGACTCACATCGTGGTCACATCTGTCATATTCTTTTAGCATAAATGACCTATTGTGTTTTGGTAAAGACAGAGCCGATGATACAATCCAGTGCAAATCAAACTCTCAATGATTTCAGATGGAATTTGTTTTTTGGTTTGGTTGGTATGTGTTTATTTTTTTGTTCTTTTTCTGCTATACGAACAAACCTATTGTCATGATAAATGGAGGAAGGTATCAAATGCACTTTAAAACTTTAAAGATGTGCTCATTACATAAACATAGTTTTATATTCACACTAAGAATCATCTGATTTTTTTTAAGACTTCTTCAAATTCCACTCTCAAGGTTGTCCCTGTTGCAGCTACAGAGCTCTTACTGTAACAACAATCTGTATGCTACCTTCCCAGCAGCAAACACACAAAGTTAGCAACTGGTGAACATAATGGAGCATTTAGCTGCTGAGAGTCAGATACTTTTCTCAGGAGTTAGTAGAGACCAAAATGCTGAACAGAGTAAAAGCTGGACTTATTTGTCTGCTGTATAAATAGTGTTTGCTAAGAACTTCATGGGGTGATAATATGTCAGTGTTATTCTCAGCTTTTCCTGCTGCCTCCAAGAGGCCAAAGAAAGCTATTAGTGTGCAGCTTCAACATTTGCCTTGCTAAACCACAAATTAATGATTTTAATTGTCTGTGTTATTATACACTAAATGCCATAATCACCATAATATGCAGGTTCTCAGAATTGTATATTTTGTCATAATGCTCCCAACTGAAAATCTTTCCCTCAGAATCATACTGTACATGGTTTAAAGTACATCAAAACACACAGGCCAAGATTTCAACTGAATACATACTGATCGCTGGGCTTTTTCCCCATGCTGTGTGTTTGCACTATAGCCCTTAAATATAACGCTTCTAGTCAACTGAGCCACTTAATGTGTTGTACATTTTACTACCACATTTATTGTTACACTCATTGTGATCAACAATAAGGCATTAACATGGGGATGCTGCTTCAAGTGAGCTAAATGCTTTGACATCTAAGTATTAATGCTGATACACAGAAAACTTGGCACACTGGCACCACTTTCAGTGTATGAACAATGCAAATCCATTGCTTTTAAGTGTCAAGCTGCTCCAAAAGTTATTTCCATGTGACGTGAATGCAACAATACACTCATTCTTCTTGTGAAATAAAAAGCGAGGACAGGACAATGATGTTTCCAGATGACGATGTGGGATTACTGTATGTGGGCCCTTGTTCTCACAGAAGGAGGGAGGAGGAGGAAAAAAGGTCACTACAGGACTGTCACAGCCCAAGGTCAGAGTCTGTACTTATCCACATTCAAGTCAAGTGCATAATTAATGATGTAGCTCTGAGGCACCGAACTCATTTCAGTTATGAAAACATAAAAGAAGTGTTTCATACCCAAATGAGATATTTCTCCATTTGAAAAATGTGACACCTGTTCAAAAATTGACTTCTGGCACTAGAACTAGAACTAAAACATAGTACCTTCCTCAATATACATGAAAGGAACAAATGCATTTCTAAAAGTTATTGTTTATTTCTTTATGATTGTGGCACGACAGCCATTAGTGTAAGGTAACTTTTACATAATCTCAGTTTGTTTTTCTGCTTTAGCGTGATCATATTCAATTCTTCAAGGTGGTTTTACTTGTCTACCAAACTAGAAATGGTCCTGAAATAAAACTCTCAGACATCAAAACTCGCAGAACACACAGGCTTTTGGAAATTACATCCGTGGATTTCCATCTAAGCGTGGTCCCATCTGACGGAAACCCAGGTGGGGTAGCAGGTGTCTTCACTCTGTGACCAATCCCAGCGATTAATGGATCAATTAAGTTCCAGGTAGATGAGAAACCAGCTGCACCCACACCCATCCTCAACATAAGTGACCTATCTGTGAAGACCTTCATTTCACAATGATTGCGAGTATGAAAGGACAGCACATTTTGGGTTGTTACTGAGGTCATGATTGGGGTCCTATACTTAGTAGTGTCATTTCCAAGCCACATTAATACCCTGATATGTTTTCAATAGTGCCATTTTGTCACAGTTCTATAAAGCTGCAGCTTTTCACTCATCGTTTAGAAGTAGTGTTTTAAGTGAAATCAGCCAATCAGAGTTGGCGAAATGATCTGACCTAGTCAGGTCTAGTCAATATAGGGCTAGAAAAAGGGCACGGAAACCCACTGTGTGCTTATTTGCATTTGTAATCCGAAAACAGCCTGTATACGCCATTAACATATTGCAATTAGGATATATTGCTATTCAATAGGTCAACACCATTAATATGGCTCTGTGAGTTATATTTACGTACAACACTTAAATATGTAGAGTCTTATAGTCTATAGAAGACAAGACATGAAGTTCCCAAGATTCACAGTTCAGTTCCTCTAACCATAACTGATGCTGATGTTTCAACTTGAG
Source organism: Pempheris klunzingeri (assembly GCF_042242105.1). NCBI lineage: Eukaryota > Metazoa > Chordata > Actinopteri > Acropomatiformes > Pempheridae > Pempheris > Pempheris klunzingeri. Next base: position 30,758,274 of record NC_092012.1, on the reverse strand, counting down.
CAAATAAAGGCGACTGCAAAAGCAATCCAGTGGTCAGGTGACCCGACACCAACAGGTAACAACATGTAGGGCTCCTGTTGAGGTACAGCAGGTTTACGTCCTGTTCTACATCAGTGATAAAGCCACTGAAACGTGTCTGTGGACATTAGCCAACGTCCATCCCAATATCACCCACACAGCAGCTAATATACAGATGTACGGCAATATCTACCTGATGTTTGCTACAATTACAAGTAAGGTTACTGCAGCGGAACCCTTCATACTGAGTATTAACCCAACTTTTCAACTGTAAGAGAAAGAACGTGTCGTTTTCTAATTTCTTTCTAGTGATATAGTCTCATTTTAAAGACCTCCACACAAAAATGCGCTTCCTTTCACTTCCAAAATGCTGTTTCAATATAATATGAAGCAATTATTGAAAAATGCACATGTTATTACTTTTTGAACAGCACCAGCACAGTGTATTGAAGCTATATTTACTCTGTATTGAATATGCAAAATGAACACGCAGACGCACTTAATTCTAAAGGATTATCTAGGTTTGGTAGGCTACTTAATGACCTAGTTAGAGACTGGGTTAAGCTAAGAGCATCAAAATAGACATTAGCAAGAAAAGCACATTACTCATTAGTACATTTCTTATTACTGCTCCTCTCTGTCTCTCTCAGCCTTTCATTACACCAATAACTGTGTTTATCTCAAAGATTGATCTAAATTTGAGGATCTCTTGTCATCTCTCTCAGTCCATCTCTCTCACCCTCTCTGAAGAGTAAAGTCTTATTTTTATTAAATCTTTTTTTTTCCCCCTTCTGGGAGAGTTCCTCTTTGGGCTTTACATCCTATGATGGGCCATAACTGGTATCTACCTAAATGTTACAGAGCACAATGAGTTCCAATGCAGTTCTGTCCCACTTTCCACAGGGACACGATCACACACACACACACACACACACACACACACCCACACACCCATATTCACACTTTGAGACGTTCACAGCAGCACAAACAAACAGACGCAGAGAGAGGCAGTGATGTATACTTGCATGAAGACACACACACACACACACGCACACACACACACATTCAAAGTTGGTTACCTGAGCTTTGATGTGTGCAATACTGTGAATGACAGGATTGATTCTTGGGCACCAAGTTCATTTACATATTTTTACTTTTCTCACAGCATCAGCACACTTAATTTTTTCTCTCCCCTTACAAATTTTCCTTTGCTGAGTGTGTGTGTGTGTCTGCACACCCCACCGGTGAATGTGTGTGTCATAGTGTGTTATTACAGGGGGGAGAGGGAGAAGCTTGTCTTTTTCAAGGAACACCCCCAGAACTAATGTTCCACACCTGTGCACAGTGCAGCACTCTTTATCGAGCATCACAGGTGCACTGCATTAATTGTGGGAGAAACCATTTCATTGAGGGGGTGGGGGGTGAGGCGGCAGTGGCAGCGGCGGTGGTGGTGCGGGGGTCCTCCTCCACCTCCTCCTCTTCTCTGGCATGCATTCAATCACTCAATATTCACATCTGAATCATTTTAGCATTGAGGGCTTGAAGGTTTCAAAGCATCTGCATGGATGATATCAGAGGAAGAGCACCACCCTTTTCTTAAGTAGTGATTTTTTTATGCTAGTTTGGCATAAGTCCCAGAGCGTGCACGTGTGTGTGTGTGTGTGTGTGTGTGTCTCTTCATGTGCGTCTATGTGCTGGCCTTGCTGCTGCACTTACTAACAGGCATCAGAGTCTTGGCAAATGTATGTAATGTTCGCAGTGTTCCTTTGTGGTGAGGGGAGCAGACATTTGTAACGTGTGTGTGTGTGTGTGTGTGTGTGTGTGTGTGTGTGTGTGTGTGTGTGTGTGTGATGGGGGGGGCTAAACACCTGCAGGACCCGGAGGTCAAACGTATGAGACTGCCCCCTCCGGTGACGCAATTACCATACGTAAATACCTTCCCCACACTCTTTCAGTCTCCTCCTCCTTTTTTCTCTTGTTCCCCTCCACTTTTTTCTTCCAGCTTGGCTTAACCATTCCATTACATCACCTTCAATTGCTTCCTCTCCTTCTCTCCACCTCCGCAACCTCCTACTCTAATTTTGACCCCTTCTTCTACCGCCTCCTCCTCCATCACCATCCTCTCTTTTTCCCCTCTTCATCTTTTTTCCTGTAGACCAGATTATGACTGTCTGTCAATCAGTCCATTTAACATCTGCTCTGGGTAAGGCGAGGCAGACAATAACACATCACGGTCACTGAACTGAATATCCCTAAAGATTTCGGAGAAGGCCTCTTTTTTGCATTTTTCTTTACTTATTCTCTCTCTCTCTCTCTCTCTCTCTCTCTTTCTCTCTCCTCTTTCCCTTCTTTTTAGGAGGTCCAGTAATGAGTGACAAAAGGTCATTGGAGCATTGCAGCTGCTCATCCACTCGTGCCGTAATCCAAAGCACTCATGCCTGATTACCTCTCCAATGGTCAAAGGAAGGGGAGGGAGTAAAAACAATGGGTGCAAGGCATGAGGCTCCTCCGAAAAATATGGGCCAGGGGTGTTATTTTGGACGGCGCCAGTCAGAGAGAAATAACCCTGAGCAGATCCATTTATTCTTTTAAATCAAAATGCCTCGGCAGCAGCATGCAGTGAGGGGGAAAACATGACACATTTTCTCCCTTCCCTTCCATCAACAGCCATTTTGATCTCCACAATTGACCTTCCATGGCATCATTTACAATGAGTCATATCACAGCAGCAAAGTGTTAAAGCTGTAGCACACTTGCTTGTGTGTGCGCGCGTACAGACACACACACACACACACACACACTTAAACACACAGATAATCATTCTCTTTTCTTGCCCACACAAGCTTGCAGGCACACACACACACACACACACACACACAAAGTTGTGCTCCCGAGCATGTGCGAACACACACGCCTCGACATTATCACACGCGCACTTGTAGGCATAATAGCTTTAACTAGACCAAATTGTCTGCCTTCATTTGTATGTCTATGGCGACCCACATTCTCCATGACTCGCCCTTTGACAAAGAGGGGTCATTCCCCAAGCAAAGAAAATGAAGCCCAGTAGATATTGTTTGATTGGATTTGCCTTTTCAAGGTTTCAGGATCATTACAGGAATTCATTTGAAGTGTTGCTGAAAATGAAACCGCAGCCTCTTCCCGCGTTTAATTATTCTAATACCACTTTCTTTTTGGCTCTCATTCTCTTTTTTTGTCTGTCTGCAAACTGTGCCATTTCTAGAAATTAAAATCATCAGGCCAGCCTTAAAATGAAACCAGGGTGGACCAATTTTCACCCAGGAAGTTATTTTGTTTCCTCTCAGCCATCACATCTCTCTCCTCTGCTTAAACCCCGCCGCCTTTTTTTTTTTTTTTTTGTTTTAATCATCCTCATTCTTCCTTTTTTTTAAACCAGAAACCATCCCTCTCTTTTTCACTCTGTCCTCTTCTAACTTCCTCTGTCTTGTCTTTTCCCCCCTCTCACGTTCGCAGTGTTTCCATCACTTTCGTCTCATCCCTCCAACCCCTCCACCCCCACCCGTCCACATTTTTAAACACAAGCCAGCACATTGGTTCCAAACCAAATGTGTTCATTCCAACATTTCAATAAATTGAGTAGGGGAGGCATTAACGTTAATCACAGCGACCACATTGTGCTTTAGACACGTCGGTGGGATTATGGATTACTATTAGCTGGATGGAAACCGATTCTTTCATTTGAATTCCGACTTCCTCATCTTGCTAAAATTAAAAAGAGAACTAATACTTCTTGGACAATAATACTTCTTCTTGGACAAGACTTTGCTTTGCTCTCCCCCCTCCCTCCCTCCCTCCCTCCCTCTTTTCCTCTCTCTAACTCTCTCTCTCTCCCTGATCTGTAGGAACACCCAAGGAGTAGCTGATGACAGACAACCTGACAGTTCGCATCTCCATTCAAAGCGCAAACCACATCAAGCTTATTATTTCATTTGGCTAACTGATACCTCTGTAGCTGATCATGATAATTTCCCCTTACTGCAGCTGATTACTAGTCTGTTTTACTAAATACTTCTGCTCATCCCATCGCCAGATTTAGCTCTGTTTCAATCTGCACCAACTCCTCAGAAAAACACCTTCGGCTTTAAGCAGCTCTTGCTAGACAGGCAGGTCATAGTTGATGTGATGTGTGAGAACGAGCCTTACAATAAAGGTAATAGCGGTAGAACTTGAACTGTGAGTTAAAAGAGGCTAAAAAGCTGTAGAGCTGTTGGATGGTATTTCTTTGTGATTTATATGAAAATGATTTGCAGGTTGCAGTCATCACACACACACACACACACATTTATGATCATTTTTCAAATTGCTTGTTTAGATAGTGAATAAATAGACCTAAGATATAAATATATATTTTTTGAGAACTACGCAAAACAGAAGGTCCACAAAGAAAAGATACACCTTTGTGTGTGTGTGTGTGTGTGTGTGTGTGTGTGTGTGTGTGTGTAGGGTACTACACAGTGTCATCGTGAGGCAGCATGCATGTGGGTTGCAGCACTGCAGGAGCAGGGTTGTATGTATCTGGTCACACTGTAGACATGTGTACCAGATGGCCTGAGTTATGGCATTCACATTATCATCCCTTTCATCTCCTCTTTACTAAAGGAATTTCCCTCCTCTGCTATCAACACTGTTGATCACATTAATAACCTCACGCTGGAAAGTGACTGTTTGCACATACAGCTTCTGTTAGAGTACGAACGTCCGTTTGGGTGACACAAGATCAACTGCGGTGTCAGGAGGATGTGGAGTGTTTGAACATGATCAGATACAGCTCAATTATCCAATATCTCAAACTTGATTTGAATTTAATAACTGCCCCTTGAGGAATGTGTTAAATTTAGTGTGCACAGATATAACAATTGGTATTATTTTTTGGACCTTTAAATTCTAAATTATACTTGTTAGCTCTGCCTTGGCAAAGACACTGTTGAAAGAAAGAAAAAAATCAAGTGAAAACACCCTCCCAACCTCCTCTTTCATCTGAAATAATTCTATTGGGACTATTTTGAGAGAGCCAAGTAGCTGTGTAATTCACACAGTCACATATTTAACGGGAATAATCATTTCAATCCACTTCTTTTGTCTTCTCTGATTCTCTCTTTGAAATTTTCTGAGGCTACTGGAAAAGAAACTGTAGAACACTGCATGGTCACTATCAAGGTTTGAGCATGGGACAAAGTGGAATAAGATTGAGCCCAATATCTTCTCGTTTTTAATCATTCGCTATGACCGTGTTCTTATACTGGACCTGAGTCAAAGAGAGGAGGTTGGGGTGGAAGCACAGGACTTTGATAGTGGAGACTAGGGTTTATTTTCGGAGCAGCTGGTTAGCTTAGTTTAGGATTAATGTCTGGAAATAGTGGAAAACAGCTGGCACGGCTCTTTCGAAAGGTAACAAAACCTGCCTACGAGCACCTCTAAAGCTCATTAGTTAATTAGTTGTATCTCTATATATCTTCCTGACTCTATATGTTGAAGTGTTTTGCAGTTTAGCTATCAGGCATCATAATACAGTGTCGGCCTTGACATTTCAGTTTTATATTTTACTCAGATTTATGTTTGCCATATGAGGATGAGAAGCAACACCATCTGTGATTTACTGTTTAACAGAGTCATCCTGAAGTTCACCCCAGGATATAACAGCTTTTGATGTGATAACCTTACCAGATACCATTCCTAAAAACTTGGCTTGGTCTGAATTATTTGAAAGGGAGGAACACTTGAAAATCTTATTAACTTTCATTATTTTTGATAAGTGGGTTTAAGCTATGCTTGTGCAAAAGACATATTTTGGTACTCAGTGTGCTTCTAGTAGGTCGGTGTAGGTATCTGAGAGTCTGTGTGTGTATCCCTGATGCTGCTGTCACCAGTGGATGGTATATGTCAGCCTTGACTACATGCTGGCTCCACTTCATCACCAGCTGCAGCCCAGCTCAGCTCCAGAAAAACTGGCAAACTGTTTGTCTACCAGCCCGCTCGATGCACAATAAAACTGTGTCTCCGTGAGACGGGCCTTTGCAGGCCCTGCAGACACACACGCATATAAAATTTAAACACTAACATGCAGCTATGCACATACACACACGCGTAGCCAGGCACATGCTCCGATAAATGTGCAAATGGACACACGTTCGCACAATGTCCTTGCAGGAACTGTGTCCATAGTCATTTTGTGGTTGTTCGTGTGTGTGTGAATGCGTGAGCGTGTGTCCTTTGTACCTTTTCTAGAGACAACCGCAGCCTGTGCCAGATACCCTCATAATGTTGGACAGGTGTACAACATGGTAATCAGGGATTTACGAGTGTGTGCGTGTGTGTGTGTGTGTGTGAGTGTGTGTGCATGTGCATGATAAAAGAGTGAGAAGAGACAGAGAGGGAGAAAGTAAGGCAGAGACAAGCAAAGAGAGAAAGATGGCCAAGTATTCAATATTTTTTTACATTTTGCACAGAAAACTGTGCAAAATGACCAACCTACCAGATCCCTCAATGCTCTGTGTCTGCGCCTCAGTGTGTGTGTGTGTGTGTGTGTGTGTGTGTGTGTGTGTGTGTGGGTGTGTCTGAGTGGTCCGTCTGGACAAGGTCAGCCTCCTCCGTCCTCGCTGCCCCTCAACGCCTCCCTCATTACCCCTCATAACAGCCGATCACACTCTCCCTCTTCGACCCCTCTTTCTCTCCCTTTCTCTCTCTTTTACGTGTTAATCCCCACCTCTTCTCCCTCCGTCCTCCCTCCCTCCCTCCCTCCCTCCCTCCCCTCCCTACTATTTCTACCTTTCTCTGGCTGTGGAGCATAAATGACAGGCTGTCAGAGGACACTGAGTGCTCTGTCCTGGTTAGTTAATGTGTTAGTTACAGACACACCTGCCAGTGAAAGAAAGCCCCATCAGGGATATAGACTCTAGACAGCAGAGGGCAGCTATATGAGCAAATCAATCGATCAATCAGCCACTGAACAAAGTCATCAAATTTGTACTTGCTTAACAGCCAGCAGTGATCACTCTACACAGATCCCCCCCTTATATTTTCATATTTATTTCTCTATTCACCATTACCCTGGATATTGCACCGTCCTCATAGATGCGCACACATTAGCACATAGCGCTGTCAACCTAAATGATACTTTTCACCATCTTTCCATTTGCACCTCCTCCTCCTCCTCTCGCCTTCCTGTGCTTTAAATTATTCAGATCTCTCTACATTTGATTTAGCATGCCTCCTGTCTGCCATTTCCCCCTCTTTTTTATACATTTCATTATGTTGTATGACTTTAGACCCACTGGCTGGAAAATGACAATTATTTTGCTCCAGCAGCCAGCTATTAACAGAGCTGAAGAATACATGGAGTGGCGTGCTGAGTGGAGACTGCAGTGTAAGATGAAGACACATGCATGCACACACACACACACGCACACACACGTGGATATACAGATATATGGAGAGCCACACATGCATACAGGTAAATACTGCATATGCACACAGTATGAACAAAAACACATGGAAACGCATGCACGTGTGCAGCTACTTTATAGTTTTCTTTTACGTCTCTTCCTCTCTTGCCTTTTCTCAGATACACACACACCACTATGCATACACTTACTGTACTGTAAAGCAACAAAAAGCTGGCTTGTTGCCGGGACCGCATGAGGAATGATCCCACGGAAAGAGCAGAACAAATAGAGAGATCCGTCACTGCAAAGTAATGCCTTTTAAATGTACCTTTAGCGTGGCCGGGCTAGTGAATTCAACCCATATCTAATGGTAGCTTGTTTGGCCTTTTCATCAATTCTGCATAAATATATATGAGCCACAGGGAAACATACAAGGGGCCTAATAGAAATGAATGAACTACTCAACCATATATTTGCTGTGAGAGATATGCAGCTTGTGATTGGAAAGGGCATTCACTATCTGCAATATTGATAATACTTTTCAAATTTCATCTGCTTTTGTTTGCGTTCTGCGGCCGCCTGTTTAAACATGGTGAGAATTATAATGAGGCCAAACATTATCTCCACTGGTTGTTCTAGGCTGAACATATAAGTTTATCACTGAAATGATTCCCGTACTTTGGCTGCATTGTAGCGTTTCCATTAGAGCTTGGCTATCTGACAGAACTCCAACCAATCGGCAGCAACAGAGGCCCGCGTCTGATGGCCAAGCGGTGCCTGAGTCTGTGACACTGAGCTGTGTGTGTGTGTGTGTGTGTGCGTGTGTGTGTGTGTGTGTGTATGTGTGGAATGTGCCAGGATGTTTAATTGTAATCATCTCTGATCAAATATGCTGGGGGACAATGTGAACTCACTCTATTTTACCTTGGATAGTATTTATCAAACATCACAATTTTCTGAGTATTGTAACATCACATTGCATTTCGGGGATATTTCTGAGATCCTGATCTGGAGGATTTTTGTTGTCAATATGACTCCAAACTATCTATTACCTGTCTGCCTGTCTGTTGTTTGTCCTTTCCTTATTTTTTTCAGCATAGCCTTTGTCCTGGTTTGTCTGTTTATCTCTAGGACGTCCATCACGTCAATGTAAGGCTGACCTTTTTGCAGTAAGGCTGAAAATATAGACGCAGACGTATGAAGAGACAGGTGTTATGGGTACCAGTCAGTCAAAGAGGCTTGCAGAAAAACGGACCCGAGCACCTGCCATGTGACAAAATCCAGTCAGGCATCCTTCAGTGCCAAACAAGCTTGTTGACTGATCTTGTAGAAGGATGGCTTCAAAACAAAAAGAAGCCCGCAATCCGACATTCAGGCCAACTGCACACCATGACTGCTCAGGTGGAGTGGAGGAGAGAAAGTAAGCAGAGTTAGAAATTGTCTCTCAAGCTTTCTTTTTCATTCGTAACATGACTGTCTCTGTCATTTTCGCCGTGTACAACTGAAACACTTTGAAAGCCTCACAGGTGACAATATCTGCCTTTGTCCTCATATTTAAATGATTATTGCATCTGACCCCCCCGCCCTCCAACACGGTCAGACAACACACAGAAAGAAATGGTTCTTTAGAGCATAACTTGGCCTTTACTTGTTCAGCTGTTTACCTCCACGTGTGGATACAGACACCACAATAATCACAATGTAAGGTTGACCTTCTTGTGGTAAGCTCTGTTTAGACAAGTCTGCACATAAACTCTGCAGATCTATTAGGATCTATTAGTCCGTGGGTCAAAGAGGCTTGAAGAAGAAGAGCCGATGTGTACATCTTTCAAATTGCAGCGACGCCTTGAGCATCTCAGCACTTCAAACAAGCTGATTGGTTGATCCAACTTGTTGGTGGGAGGCGGGTTCAAAATGGAAAAGAGTAGCTCTCTGCTACTTTCACATTTGTACATGAACAACAATGGTGTATGTTCACTTCCAAAGCTTGTGCTTCACTTAAGGTGTCATGTCATGATCAAATACATAAAGATGCATGTGATTAGAAATTCTACTACAAAAGGAAATTGTTACCATAGACAGTTAACAGTGATTTATCACCTGCCTTTGATTCTTTTATGATATATCATAGTAGTAGCAGTAGATAAGCAGTGGATATTGCAGTAAACCTTTATACTTTTCTATTCTATTCTTTTTTGCTCCCTTTCTATATTTTTTTTTTTTTCTGTTTTGTTCTGCTTGATTTTGCTCTGTTCTATAAAACATGATCCTCCTTGGTGGCCACAGTTGAAGAGTCTTTTCAAAAGGTTCTCAGCAGCAGTAGTATGCAGAGGTGAACTGTATTATATATCCTCTTAAGAAAGCACAGGAATCAGTCTTGCATGATTGCTCCTCATAGTGCCTCACGGAGAGGGAGAGAGAGCAGGTTATCCATGTAGAAATTGCACAGCAGATATCATACACCGAGCTCTGTCATGCACAAAGACGCTGGAAAAAGTACCAAGACGATCTTTAATCCCGGAGTTGCTGAAATCCCCGACACACACCCTTCGAAGAGCAGCTCAGCCCTGCACAGGGACTGAGGGTTATTTGAACTAAAGCTTTGTACAGGCAGCGTTGAAGCTCTAAGACCAGGGTTGGTCCGATGCCTACCATGGACTTATGGTGATCTTGGTGACTTGGCCAAACGTCGCAGCCCAGATCGAGCTGTGTCACCAGGGATAGACATATCAGAGGAGCTCAGTGAAGCTGGCAGATCATGATAGTCATCTTATGGAGAGGGGTCCCGGTGATTAAATCCAGGCTGTTGGATCCCACCCTCTGGCACTTGACCACACACATGCGCGTGCACACACACACACACACACATAAACTCTCACACTCATACACACACAAAGATGCATGCATGTCCAGAGTCCCAAACCCAGGATCATTAATATTTGCACATTATAACCCTCCTCTTTTCTCACACTGCTGCCACCAGATATACCAGCTGGGTCCGCCTAACCATTACCATAATGCCATCAGTGTGTGTGTGTGTGTGTGTGTGTGTGTGTGTGTGCGCGTGTGTGTGTGTGTTTCTAGGACTGTGTCTGTCTACTTGTAGTTCCTTGTGTGAGATTTCGTTCTGTGACTCTGTATGTATTGTACGTGGTACTGCTCTGCATGTCGGTGTATGTGATATTTATGTGCGTCTTATCTTATGCCTGCCTGTTACAGTGGGCGCGCATATTCAAAATGGATTTAAGGGCTAAATTGTATAATGATTTCTGGGAAAACAATAAATTGAGGTTCCAAATAAAGGCCATTATGGAAATGAGATTAGGGAGCAATTGAATTAGGCTGTAATCACCGTTTCTATATGTCATTACAATGCAACTTTATACAGCATTACTCTGTGCCTAAGGCTATAAATGACAAACACTGTTGTCTTTGAGGGGTATTTCAGTAAATCCACAAGGGGAGGGTTTAATTCAGATCCACTGAATGCAGCTCCACCTCAGCCACTTTATTTCTGATTTCACATTATTCCCATTGGGTTGGATAATAAAAATACATATTTGCAAATTTAACAACTTACTTCCGCGCTGCAGAGCAAATATGGCTGGAGAAAAAAAAACAAAAAAAAACATTAAAAAATAAACTACGGATGGCAAAAAAATATTCATGTAATGTAATCAGATTTCTGATATAGAGTGTTTGGGGACACTGAGTACAATTTTAAGGATCTACTGTGTACACATATTAATCAACCAAATTCGGTGTCCCATCTGAGCATTTACAGTTTGCATAATTTTGTTCTTAAATATAATTTGGCTAAAAATCATGGATAATGGCAAACTTCATTAAGCATGTATTAAGAGGTAACCAGTGCTGATTTATAGGAATTTGGCTAATAACAGCAAAACTAAATTGCAAACATCCTTGCCAAGTTGTGTAGCCTAACATCATGTGAAATGTCATCAAATGACATTTCACATGTCTGAAAGAGACAGAAGGCGTAGTCAGTCAGGGACCAGCATTGGACCTTATTTCTTAAAGAAATATGTAAAGTAGTTAATGGCAAGAGACAAATCTTTTTTGTCCACATTTGAAATGTGACATGAAATTTAAGAAATAATTTCATATGACAAGCACGTCCCAGTGGGCAACATGGCGGTGCGGTGGTTAGCACTGTTGCATCACAGCAAGAAGGTTTGAACCTGGGGCCTTTCTGTGTGGAGTTTGCAGATTTTGTGCTGGTACTCTGGCTTAATCCCACTGTTCAAACATCCCCACAGTCCAGACATGCAGGTTAGGTTAATTGGTGACTCTAAATTTCCCGTTGCTGTGAATGTGAGCATGAGTAGTTGTCTGTCTCTATGGTCCCTCCCACGACCCTTATGGATAAGTGGCACAGACAATGGACTTGGTGTTAAACTGTTAAACTGAAGTGTAAGACTGTGAAAAGACATATTTAGAAAAACTACACAGCCAAAAGTCTACAGTGTCCAATGCCTGTGTGTTTTGTGCCAGAATCTGGTCAGAGGAGCAAGGGGTCTTCTTACTGATTTGCTTCATGGCTGATAAAAGGTGCAGGAGTTGCTGGATAAAACACATTATATCTGGTATGTTGCATTTATGTAAGGAACATAGCTAAGTTACCTTGCTACCTAGCAGGTATATTGTATGTATGTATTGTATGTATGTATTGCATGCGACGAGACATGTAGCTCACTGAGCAGTTTCACTTTAAACTAAATGGTACTTTACTATCTTTACTACAAAACTGTGACATTCTTGACTTGCAACATTATATTTTAAATTGAAAAACAGCATATGTATAAGTCATGGCACAGTTCAAACGGGATCAATAAACTATTTGTTACTCACCGGTGACATATTTTTCCTGAAATAAGGTCAAGAGCAGACTGGAAGGGGAGGGACTTTGCCTCTTTGTTGGTATTGGTCCCACAATGCCAGAACCAGTTGGGCTCCAGTTGCTGAGCACCAGTCTGAGGAGTGGATTAGATGAAATGGCAATGCATCAAGATCCCAAAACAAATGTGTGAGGTAACGTAGAAAATATGTGCAGCATACGCTGCTGCTGTGAGTTTCCCTGAACAAACCAAATACTTTTAAATTCAAACTCTGTCTGAAAAGACTTAAGTTTTCCCTCAGAGAGGAGTCTGTCACAGCTTGTATTCCCCTGACAGTCACCCTGGAAAGCATGGCGGCCTCTTCCAAAGCAACAATCTTTAAAATTAACCAGTTAGATTCAGTCAGTTTATAAAAACATGTCAGAGTGTATTTGATCATATACACATATAAAGACAATTTGAATTCCTGTAATAGGGACTATTAATCTTCCCATCAACACTCACATACACTGCTCCCAGCACACACACACAAACACACACACACACATTCACAGTCCATCATCACCAATGAGAGTCCTCTCCTCCTGTTTTCTGTGGTCCACGGGGATTTGTCAGTGCTCGTCAACCAACCGTGTCAACCGTGACAGTCGTCCAGATGTCTCCTGCTGCCACAGAGATGACAGGAAGGACAGGAGGAGAGGATGAGCAGAGGGATAGAGAGAGAGGAATATCCCTCATCTGACAAGCACTACAGTGGGACATCCGTGAGCAATCAAATTCAGAGCACAGAACTAGCCACGTTGATGAGCGCTAATAGAGTGGATTCCATGCTTGTGGTACGTCTGGGAATACACAAAGTTTGTGAGAGATTGGCCTGTTGATCAACTTACCTGTTGAAGCATAACTTAGGTTTTCTTTGCACAAGTGCCCTGTTTTATGATCTTTTCTATTCTGACCAAGTTCTCAGCAGCTGCTTCCCTACTGAACTATTTGCAGCTCTCCAGCAAGCACCTCTTTAGACCTTCTCTGGAGCCAAAGAACACTCAAACCTCTTAAGGCGAACAAGTATTTTATTTATTTGTTAACATGACAGCTCTCCTTGTGTATTTAACATTGCTTTATACAGAGATGCAGATAAAATATTTAAAAAAGCTGCTGTTCTGTATGTGCACTGCGTGGAGCTTTAATGGACTACCAGTGCTATGAAAATTTGATAAACCACCTCACAAACAATTTTCAATCATCTGCCCTTAAAAGTATATTTGGATTTTTGTGCAATAAATTCGGGAAGCTGACTTACTATGTGAAGTTCAGTATGATTATTAATATACAGCTATAGGCTACTGCTGTATATTCATTTGTGTGTTACTGTAAATTTTTGCCTCCTAGAGAAATTATTTTCTACAGCAAGGCGTCTTAGACTCTCTTCTCAGCTCATTTCACTATCTGCTGGTTTTATGATTTGTCTCTAGTATGGTTAGCTGTTTACTTATGTCAGTTGCAACCATCGTAAGCAAGCAACTACTCTTGCACCTAGGCAACATACTATGTCAATTTTGACTTTTATCCTGTATTGATGTCGTTCATTCAACATTTTAGAAAAGACAAAAAATGGAGACCAAAAAGGAGAGCAGATGGAAGCAAAATGCAATAATCTAAACCATGTTTTTTCATCAATATAGATAAAGCATCTGAGTTTGCAGCAAAAGATCAGTGACTCTTACATTTACACTATCAAAGATTCACTATCCCGCATCCCCCTGTAACCAAATCAAGCTCATAGGGAGAGCATGGCAGGGCAGAGATCCAGGAGACTGGTTGCCTAAGCCAAGAAGTGCTCTGTAAAGCACATGGTGAGAGCCTGCAGCACCAATCAGTCTGTACTGAGGTTGTCAATTGGCTCATTAGCGCTCATTACAGCGACCTCTTGGGCACCTGGGTGCCCTTCAGAGCTCTTAAGGCAGGGGGGTGGGGGTAGAATGTGGGCTGGGTGAGGGGCAAAGTAAGGAAAAACAGAGCAGAAAGAGGGCACCAAAATATACGTCCCGTGCTTTTGTTTTGTAGGAGAGGAGTGTGAAGACGAATGAAGCTGATGAATTGGGGGATGGAATGGCAGGAAGATGAGGTTGAGGTAATGATGTTGAGGCCCCGACACACCAAACCAACATCAAAGAGCCAGTGGCGACGAAGGCCGACTGTTATGTCGAACCGATGGCCTGTGACTGGTCCAAAAAGTTACACTTGAACACACCACAAAGACTGCAGCCAACGACCAACCAGCACGTACGTTCTGCACCTGTGTGAGAGGAAATAAGTCTCCACACCGGCAGGTCACTGTAGTCTGTATTTGTTATTCAAGAAGGGAAACTGGAAGACCTATGAATGCAGATATAGAAGCCATAAACAAAGCATCATTTGCATACAATTTTCACACCACTCTCGCTCAGTACAGACAGTTCCGTAATATTGCTTCTTCTAATCGAGGAAATGTTGATTAGACATGTAGGTAGGTGTAGTTACAAGTGGCACTGGTGTCGTCAGCCCTTGGTCTTTTGGTTGTGGAAGGAGCTTTCGTCAATTGCGTTTTTCTTCTCGTACTAATCAGAGTGATCTCTCTCACCAACTGGCTCCACTGCCAATTCAACATGCTCAATTGGTTGAAAATCCTCCAAGAGAGGTCCGACTAGTGCCAACAGACCACAAAGACTCGGGACACAGGCACTTACCAACATTTGTCAGTGGTCAGAGCCAACCATCGGCATGGTGTGTCAGGACCTTTAGACGACATAGACAATGAAAACGGCTTGCACTGGCGCAGCTCTTGTTTTCTCAAGGTGTGCTCTGGCTGAACACAAAGTTAATTTTTGCCTTTTAAAAGTTATTCACACTAATTTGACCACTAAAGTTTTTCTTCTGTCTGTGTTTACTTGACTTAACGTACCGACAGAACAGACATTATATGACTGTGACATATTATGACTGATATTACCAAAAGCTTCACATGTGTTATTGTGTATTGTGTATTATAGTGTATTTTTCCTCATATATTTGTCATACAGATGTATGTGCACATTTTTCACTGAAGCTGAAATATGCACTCGTCTATGCTTTGGTTTCTTAGCATGCCTTTTTCTGTTGATTTATTGACTAACAAAAATTTGCTGTTTTTGGCAGCTTAATTGCAATACTGAGTTTCTATAGTGACATATCAACACATCAACCCGTGCTTGGCAATGAAAAGCACACAAACGTGTTTGATTATGAGTGTATCAGGTGATCCTGAGAGGATGATCTAGCACAGAATGTCTAAAATATGACGTTCATAGCGTTAAATGAAGAGGTGAATCCAGGTCAAAGCTTTAATCCCTTGTTAATTTTTCTTTATTAAATCTGTACTAATCACATGGAGATACACAATGGAGATAGAGATGAGGAGAAGCAGATGAGTCAGAAAAGTTTTAATTTTTTAGACTCCTATTGCCACTCAGCACCAGGATATTTTGTAATTATTTCTGCATTGTGTTTGTAGTTTGAATCATTTGTGTTCATTGTATCCGGTCTAGACTGTATTTAATTTAATGGGGTCTTCAGAGAGCAACAAGTTCAGCATCAATAGTAACAGGTTGAACAAAGCTCACACAACCATGAAATCAACTCAAACAGCACCATCAATTTGACATCCTCTTACCTTACTCCCTCTGCTTTCTCTTTCAGTAGAAAAGCTTTCACAGGATGATTATACTTACCTGACAGCTTTTCTTTATGGCGCTTTAGCTTTGAGACTCGTACACTTGAAGTGTAACACTGTTTCTTAAAGCTAGAAGTATTTTAAGGCAGCTCTATAGCAGAGCCAAGGGACACAGATGCATTTTTTGAACAGAGGAGCTCTCGTTTTGACGCCAATAAAAGCAGACAGAACTGTCAAAAAAAGAGTATTTACACAGATTTTATAGAAATAGATTATGAAAAGAAAACTCTTTCTAAAATACATGAAAATTCAGAGGACTGAACATTTGTTTCCCCAGAGTGCTCCGACTCTGCCTGCTCCATGTGTCACCCGGGTTTAGGTGTTCCTTGCACATTGAATAAATCATTTACTAAAGCTGGGCACTGTAGTTTTTATCAAACGTCACTCAAACAGGAGTAAATTGTGCATTTACTGGAGACTATTTTCAGCTGTGGATCTGGTATGCTATTGATCATGTCTGGCTGCAGGGCAGTGGATGTGGGATTAGGTCAAAATAGGCTAAAGTTTGTGCTCCTGGTGTAGTCAGAGCCAAACATAAAAACAGTGTTAGAAGTTACTAAAGCGAACAATTATCTGCTAGTACTGCTAAGAGGGGAGGCCGAAGGAGGAGAGGATCGTCAGGGGCAGCAGCTGAGCGTGGCACCAAAGGCAGATGGGTAAAATAAGAACCACAACAAACAAAATAACACCCAAACTATAGCTGCGTCTAAACTGCTACGCCTAAGCCACCACCACAGACCACTCCTCTGTCTACGTTCTGCGCCAAATAAAAACTATCCCAAATTCCACCAAGAAACTCAACAGAAAGATAGGACCAAGTCTAGTATTCTTTTATCATTATTAAACACTACTAAAACTTAATGGATATAATAATCTGGGTTTGACTAGAATTAAAAAGGCAGAGTTAAATTGAAGCTCAATGCCAAATTTTTAGGCTTTTATACATAATTCTCAATAAGTATCAGTCCAAGCAACCCAGGCCATAGGTTAGCATGTCTTCTAGGTCAACCACTATTTGGTATATTCTATCAATATTAAATCTTCCAGCCCAATAATTTTGTTTCCTTTTCAACCATCTCGACTTTTCCTTTCCTTAAAATAAAAGTAGTCACAGTCAGCATAAAGACTTTTTGCAGAATGACTTTAAACAAAACTATGACTTACATCTGGCACTTTAAATGAACACAGATGTATATGTGGGGACTGTGTTAAACAAGCTCTCCAAAGAGAAATGCAAAATATTCTATCTGGACTTAAAAATGACATCATGGCTCTCAATGTGTGCTTCTTACAAACACTTCAAACTTGGCCTTTTATTACCTGAGGACCCACACTCACACACCTGGGTCTCCTTCATCAACCGTTATTCAGATGATATTCATCTAATACCAACCCAAACCTCACCTGAACACTGATGTTAGTGAGATAAAAAGCTAGCTGAAACACAAAGCAACAAAGGTCATCCACACATCAGGTTGGAACGCTATTCTACGCTGATCTTTTCTCAGCCGGCGCTTTTTGTTTCCAAAAACTCTTTTTGAAAAATGTGGTAAAGCAGTAGAGCGGGGTTAAAGGTAGGATGGAGTGGCTCCTTGGGGAAAACAGGGGCATTACAAAGCAGTGCTGAAGGAATGAAAGGTAGGTAAGTAGGACAATGTCCCTTTAAAAAGCAGAAAGGGGAGGAAGAAGTGTGGGACATAAATTTTTAGTGTCTTTACAGAGGGAGAGTGCAGAGCTACAGAGATAGGAGGCAGTGATATAACAGGGTGAGGGTTTAAAGGAGTGTAAAGGCAGCTCAGCGGAACATAATCCAAGAGGCCTTTTGTTCTCTTTGCAACGTGATACTGTTGGTTCATAAAAAAGCACTTCAATTGAGCAAGTGTATTGAGTGGGTGCATGAATTTGATTTCATTCCAAACAGCATTTCTAATACGTATTCTGCTCAGGTGTCACCAAAGATGAAACACAATTAAGGGACCTCAATCTGATATAACATCCTGCACAGAGAAAAGTGGTAAAAAAAAAAAAAAAGGGAGTGAAAACACAAGAGCTGAAAATGAGGCCACGAGGAAGAATACATACATTAAAGCTGAAAATTCACAATATTTGCTCCTCATATTACTCATACAACAGATTCCCACCTGGGAGCAAGGTTGCCTTTTAACAGGCGATGTCAATGAAGGTTGCCTTCTCTTAACATGACACAGATTTTTCTCCTTGAAAAGCTTAAATCCAACATCAGTCTCTCCCTTTTCCTGCGTTTGAGATACCGTCATAAATGTTTCAGAACCTGCAGCACAATATGGAAATAAAAAAAAAAAAGGATAAATACTCAACTCCCTGCAATGGGGATGAGGCCCCAAAATATGTTTTGGAAACATAATCAGCATCATAGCAGCTCTGTGTGTCTGTTTACATTACGGCCTCTACCATCGCTCCCCACTCCTCCAACAAACAAGAGGACGGGGGGGGATGGAGGAGAGGAATAATAAAAAAAAAAGCAAGAAATATCTTTTGCATATTATTTTAAGTAACTGTTCAAATTTCATTTCAGAATGGTAATCCACAAAACAAATATGTAGCGGCATATTTTAAAAAGGGAGGCTCCGCTCGCTTCAATTTCCTATTGTGGCGTTCGGCGTGTGTTTGCTCTTTGTGTCTGTTTGAATTGATTTGCACAGCTCGGCAGACAAGGGCTGAATGCTCAGACCAAGAATCCATAATTTCATATGATCTGATAGTTCTGCAGTATTAGATTGATTTTTTCCCCCTCTCCCTCGCTCCCACTCTTTGGTGTTGATGTTAACAAACAAGCTGAGGTACCTGCGCTCATGGAACCAGAGGAGAGCAAAGAGATGCATTTTGCTCAGGCTAAGGTGATAATGTGGAGACGGGGACATGTTTGTTTGAGGAAGGGGATATGTTTGTTATGTGTTGTTTTCTGAGGAGCCACTTCCCATCTAGACTATTTAGCTGGCAGGCTGTGGTGTGTGTAGCCCCACAATATCCAGGAATGGAGGCTTAACACGCTGCTCATCTACAGCTGCTTAGGTCTGCATTTAATGCTCTAACTGCTGTTACCTCATATGCACAAGTACACCAGTCGTGATGCTTCACAGATGAACAGATCACACGTTGGTTCAGATGGAAAGTAACAAAGTAAACCATCATACTGTAGGTGTGTGACAATACTGGAGTGAAGTACTTTCTTAGTTTTCCTCTTCAGGACTGACAAATCAAACTTTTACTCTAAGTCTTAACATTGGTCCACAATCCTTGATAAGGATTAGGAGAGGATTAGAATGAACTACTTGGTTAAGTTAGCGGATCTTCATCGTCATGGATCAAATAAAATAACTGCTTGCTGAAGGTAAGCAAGAGATTATGGTGGTGGTCAAAGGAAGGACCGTCAGTGGGTAAAGGGTACACCAGCCTCCTGTATTAATGAACACATTAAAGAACACAGTTTGCTTTGGCAATGATATGACGCACTATGTACTTAAAGTTGGTAGTAAGCACTTTAATTGACGTGCATATGTTCACTACTAGATGAGTCCTGGATGGGACACAGGAAGTGTGTGTGCCTGTTATACAATAGTAGACTATGTTGTGTTATTTTCACGACGCTGCTATTGTTTTTATCTTTAAGTGAATGGATATTCTAGTTGTGGTTTATTTGAAAGCCTTGAACTGGCCTTTGAGGTATGAATAACGTACTTCTGGACTGAACCTGAGGATCACGATATGAAAAAGTCATCAGTAGTTAGATGTTGTGGAGGTGAAGTCAACTGATGCTCTACTGCTGCAAAATGGAAGACCAAGATCTCTTGCAGCCCTGACAAACAGCGCCTTATCAAGAAATCTGAGCAGCAGGGAAAATGCATGTTGCATGATTTATATGAGGCAAAACAAGAATAAAACATATTTGCACTGTGCACTGAAACAAATGAGGTTTCACTCTATATCGGGGAAAATCAATACAATAACAGGCTCTGTGCGCAACGCACCCTGTGTGCATGCTTAATAAGTATTAGCCTCCTGCACTGTTAGGCTGAGGATACAGCCTGCAAAGTTACATATTATGATATCAAGAACCTTTTTTTCCTCTTTTTAAACTCCAATCTCAAGCCTCTCATTTGGGATTTGGTTTGAAGAGTGGGGTGTTAAGTACTAAAACTACAGTTCAGAAGAGGCTTATGCTAAAAGAGTCATCCTGAGACACTCACCCACCGCCTTAAAAAGAGGGGGAGAGACAGAGAACTGTGATGCTATCGCCTCCCTTAACTCCTGTTCACCCCCATCCACCCCCACCTGCCGTCAACTTGCATGCACCTGTCACAGACTTATAGAAATACTTAGCTCCTGCTAACCGGGCAGGCAAACACCTCAGAGGGAAGACTGTGGGTGGGCAGGTGTGTGGGTGTGTTTGAAAAGAGACGGAGAGAGAGACAGAGAGAGAGAGAGAGAGAGGGAGAGAGGGAGACAATCAGAGAGAGCGGCTCGAAAGCAGACAGAGAAAGTAAGTCAATGATGGAAAGAGATGGGGATAGAAAAAAGCGATTAGGTTGTAAAGCGGTAACATCCTCTGAGCATTCTCCTATCAGTGGGGCGACAAAGCAGAGAGAAGCCCAGGTATTAGCCTTCCCTCTCTTCCTGTCTCACTCACTCTCCCTCTCATTCTCCTGCCACATACCTCCTCTACCTGCCGCCGTCTATTTTAAGCCATTCCTTCAACGCAGCGTGTCAAACAAGCCTGAAATCCCTGCTAATACTAGTTACCCCTGAAACACTGATCTTACTGCCCCCACCTCCCTCCCCCTCTTCGAGAGGGAAAAAGTTAAGGAGGAAAAAAAAAAAAAAAAGTGTTTTGACATTGCCTTTACATTTTGAGCTCATTAAATCCCGGGATCTGTCTCACTTCTACCTGGATTTTTTTTTTTCTTATTCTCAGAGATAAGCCAAATTAATATGAACACGCCAGGGCCGGTTTTAAATGCTTTGTGTTATCCAAAGCCCTGTGCTCCATCTCCCTCTCGCTCACACTCTCTCAAAGTTATCATGGGGCCGGTGATAGCCTTTAAACAAGCAAGGTGAAGTGCTTTAATTAAAACTAGCAGGGTTCCACGGGAAAAAGGAATGGGAAACGAAGAGGGGGAAGACTTCATAATTTATCATACCAAAGGGCTTTCCCACCGGTGGCTAAAGGAAGAGGGAAATGAGCTAAACATCTCTTAAGGAGAGGCATGAAAGATGGCCACTTTAAAGAGATGCTCGGCTTCCCGTGCATAGAGCACACACCTTGGAGACAAAAATGAAAGCCTTTTGATGTACGGCTGCTCATACAGTGGGGCACGATATATGCTCTCCACAGAATGCTCTCATAATGGCTGGTCTCACTCTTAAAAGTAGGGACACAAAATCAAGATTCAAAATGGGTCTGTGTGCTTCTTCTGATGTTAAGTGCAATGGTGCACTTAACATCGGGGAGAAACCCCCATGCAAGCCATGTAAATCAATCTGAGTTATACCGCTCTAAACTTTATGCAATATACCCTCAGCTGTCATTGCTTCCATAATGCACATTTACATACTGTCTACAAAAACACGCACGGATAGCAGCATGTACACACACGTGCAGTACACGCACAAACTCCCTCACACACACACACACACACTCGCATATAAGAAATCTATTGAGTGTATTTCTCCTTGCCAAGGATTTTCCTGAGTCAAAGATAATACAATTCCTTTTTTTTCTTATTTCCTTACAATACATCTTTCAGTTCTGCCTTTTGCGTGCATGAAATTCATTTTCTAATGGAAATATTTGTTTTGTAAATCAAATATGTATTATGCACAGAATGCAAAGCACAAATTAAATTATGTTAATGAAATGAAAGAGATATGAAATGCATATTTCATGGACAAAACATAACCCTGCCGAACAGCCATTTCTTGATAAAATCTTTAAACACAATCTCATTCGGAGAAAGACATATTGCCATGGCAGATAGCACCTCATTAAAATGGTCTCCTTTAATATCAGTGCTTAGTATATATGGGATTGTAAATAACCACTGGGGAAGAGGAACCAATAATGAAATACTGTCTTTAATAGCTTGCCATTGATGTCAGCATAAAAAGTCTACTAGAGGAATATTGAAAATTGGGTGTGCACACACATATAGTCAAAAGCTGTAAATGATTGCATATTTAAATAGAGCTGACTAAGGAAAAGATGATATAGATATTAGTAATAGGCAGAAAATTATGCTGACCTTACATAATTCCACAAAAAAAGCCCAGACTGTTTTAAATTTTATATTGGTTACACTTAATGAATAATAGATTCTGTAGCTGTTGTTGTGCAGTCCATGATGTTAATAAAAGCCTAAGAATAGGAGCCCTGCTCTGCCCGGCCGACTAGCAAATGAACTAGACTGGCTTTTCAGCAGAAATAAATACAGCAATAAATACAAAAGGAGGGGGGCAGAGTGGTGGGGAGTTGGAGGGGGGGTGAGGGCAAAGAAAACGAGAGAAAACAGAGGAACGATAGCGTGGGGGAGAGAAAGAGGAAAGATACAGTAATAGATAGAGGGAGGAAGGTGTAAACAGACAGAGGGAAATGTGCAGAATAAGGCAGCAAAGAAACAGCGTGGACTTGACTGCAGCACGCTGGAGGTTAGATGAGACTTGTCACTGGACCTGACCCGGCTCAGAAACACCCACCAGCACGTACAGCACATGTATGTTTCAAAGAACACTTTATCAGTTTAAAAGAAGAGCTCAACGTTTTGGGACGTGCACTTCTTCGCTGGATGAGCTTGACCTCAACGTCATGCTTTTGCTATAACACTGAATTGACCCTTTAAATCCTACAGATTCAATTGGTACAGGTTCCTCATGACAAACACATGTCCCCATGCAGAATAACCACACACGCCATTATGGGGACAGTGAAGTGCTTTCTTTCTTTCGACGCCCAAAGCCCACTCACAGGACGAGCGCTTGCACCACACTTGGCCTGCAATACTCATACAGGAACAAAAAAAGAAAGCAGTCAGTTCACAGAACTAATTACAACTTTCATCACAAGGTACAGATAACCAGCATTGCACGCTAAGTAGTAAAACTCTTGGTGGAAGATGTAAAATAGATTCCAATTAGGGTAACCTGCACTGCTTGTATATAATGACATCTAGGCAACAAGTATAAGTAGGAAGCTACAGCTAGCAGTTAGTTAGCTTAGCTTAGCATAAACAGTGGAAACAGAGGGAAACAGCTAGCCTTAACTTTACTAACCTTTAACTGCAATTATGAGGGAAACGCTGCCCAGGAGAAACAAATAGAGGACATTTTATACTATAAAGGCCATTACCTTTGGAAGATATCAAGTTGATTTGTCTATCTCACTTGGCTGAAGCCCCATTTTAGCCCCAGATAAACTTTAGAATACATTTCCTCGTAAAAAAAAAGTCTGACTATTGTTTTAAATTGACTAAATAGTTGTGGCAGCATTTTCAGAAACGTTAAATAAACACAAAATTGTTGTAATCTAACAAAAAAAAAGTGCCATTACTTTTAATTCATGGCTTTGTTGGAGTGTACCACCTGTTTTTATTAGTTTTAAATAATGACCAGCGAAGTCTTTCAATTATTTTCCCCTATTAAAACAGTGCAACAGTGTCGAAGCTAAGATCAAGCTGTTAACATTTCTCTTAGTTCTCCTACTGGCCCAAGCCATTCCTTTCATTTCTAAATGCACTTTTTTCCGACTGTTTGTCTATATTCATAACAAAGAATAAAAAGATCAGTGGTCAGCTTGTCGCCACTGGGCTGAAACACATGTGACAACAAACACAGCAGAGCCCATCACATAAATTTGATGATCTTGTTTTCCTGTTTTGATTAACAGATTACTTATTTCAAATGTGCTCAATGCAGAAAATGCATGAACCAGCATTGTCTCAAGTGTATTACTTTAAATAAATCAGGTTTTCTAATCACATAAATTTAATCTATTTCAACCACAAGCCAACCGATTATCTTGTTTCCACTGAGTGAAGGGAACTTTCAAAGTCAAACAGATGATTGTATGTGACATTTTAGATCATGCTTAAAAGTTTAAACAATATATGACGCGTTCGTGGAAGATAAAAGGGAAACAAATCAGAATCAGTCCTTTCTACAGCAAAAGTATTTGCTGTGCAAATCAGGAAATATGGAAAATGTGGTGCTCCTGCTTTTGAAACCCTTTTATCCTAAATAAAACCCATGATAAATCTCTCTAAACACATACACACACTTTGCTTTTTAATCTGTGTTGTAACAAGGGCAGACTTGGCTATTTCTTAACACCTTCCAATGTCAGTCGAATACTTCATCCAATAAAAAAATAATCAGATTAACATTTTTAATTGTGTTTTAGATAATTGTCATTCTGTTCCCCTCTTCAGTGGCAGAGGGAAGGCGGACGTGACACACACGGGCTGAGACAGAGACGGACAGGGGGGAGGAAGGAAGGGCAGGGTTGGAATAGTGGTGTAAGAGAGAGATGAGAGAGAGGACAGAGGGGGAGGCTGACCTACTAGTACAGTGTAGAAAAGATAGAGAAGACAAAGAGATGTGTGAGGAAAATACTGAGAGATAAAGAGAAAGCAGATCTGCTATTTCAAGAGACTGTACTGTAATGACTGAACAAGAACCAGAACTCTGCAAGATCCTTTTACTTTGTTCCCATTTGTGGTGTTTGTGGCAGCCGTCGCTGAACTAATCCTGCACTGCATTTCCCAGAAATCACTCATCAATCAAATCGTCCCAGCTCTGTGACATGCCTTTGTTTGATGAAGTTCGACTTTCTGTGGGTGGTGTCTATTTCTAACAGAAGTCTAAAATAAATTGCTGCGGAGTGAAAAACAGTGAGAGGAAATATGATGTGAATGTTTTTGTTTGTCTGTTTGTTTGGTGGTTTTCTAGATATTTGCTATTAATGTATTGCTGAATCCATTAAACAATGCTGCCTTGGCTTTGACTATTTCACTCAGTATAAGTGTGATGTAGCTTCAATAAAGCTCTGCAACCAGCAGATATACACACTATATGGACGTGACACTGTCCTACAATATGGAAACACTTCCTGTTTCTCTAACTTTGAACCTACCTAAGAAGGACTCAAAGGGGAATGAGGGTTTAAGGGGTTAACTGCAAAAAAAAAAAATGTTGGGAGGGTGGATCCCTTTACTGCAGTATAACAGCTGATACGGCAAATTCATAAGCACTTATTGTGTCAGTATAACAGAGTCATCATCACTCTACTTGTTTCTACTTTGCCATTTTTTCGATCTATCGACAAAACACCTTTTCTAGCTGTTTTATATTGAAAACTTACAGGCAAAGTTGTATAAATAAAATAAGAAAACAAAAAAGAAAAGAAGAATGACTGCAATAAATTAGCATATGAAAAAGGTATCTCTATTAAACAGCTAAACTCAGAGCAACAGAGTGCCCAGTATGCTATGAGACTATTGTTATATTGATGATATAGAAGTGCTGAGAAAATCTGTGTTATGATGAAGTTATCAAGCGTTGATTTTGCATTAACATCAGCAAATTAAAACAGCAGATCAGAAAACAC
This sequence comes from Pempheris klunzingeri, assembly GCF_042242105.1. Lineage (NCBI taxonomy): Eukaryota > Metazoa > Chordata > Actinopteri > Acropomatiformes > Pempheridae > Pempheris > Pempheris klunzingeri. The sequence goes on along the minus strand of NC_092012.1, from coordinate 30,732,591 downwards.
TGAAAAATGGTAAAACATAAAAACGGGAACTGAGAATTTTAGGTAGTTTAGTAAACTGTCTATAGGCCTCATCACTAACTGTTTATATCAAGAGAGAACAGACAATATTAGGCGTTATTACAAGATTATTCAAATTGGGTAGTCAGACAGACAGGAAATGCACTAAATCCAGGTGTAAACACATCTGTGATCCATGGAAGATCCAATCATCGAGTGATAGATGCTGGAGTCTGTTTTGTTGAGGAAAAATGAAATCCAATTTCAATGTGTATGCAGCAGACATCTTCAGATGTAAGGTGTACTCTGAATGTAATCCAGACATAATCCTGATACAAAACAGGTTATTGTTGGGTATAAAAGGCCACGGAGAGGACACCTGGGTCTGTATCTGGTGGAAGGAATCTTTGCAGGAGGACAAGGAGGAGAAGGTCTGTCTGAGTGTCAGCGAGGAGGAAGGTTTGTCGAAGAGCAGGCCGATTCTTGACAGGAGGTCACCACACTCAATCACTTCATATCAACCTCACATTACACACCTAATTTACCTCCCACTCCCCTCCCACTCCGCCTTTCTCCATTGCCCCTTAACTTCCCCCTTTCTCTTCTTCGCTGCTGTCTCTTCTTTTCCCCACCCATCTCTCCTCCCCTCTCTTCACCTCCTAATCTCCTCCACTGGGCCAGACTGCTCTGAGAGTGGAAAGTTCAGTTTACATTCAGAGCTTCGTATTTTGCTCTTTACAGCAAAAATTCTGTTTTAGGTGGTTGACCCTGAGTCAGCCCTTTTATTTGCCTAAAATGATCTTTTAGCCATTCATTTAATGCGACATATTGTTGTATGTTTCGGTAGTTGACCTTTGGCGACCTGCAAATTTGAGACTATTATACATGGTCTGCATATTAAAATAAGCAGGCTAGAAACATTAAAACATCAGCTTGAGACACAGTTTACTAGTTAATGCTAGCGAGCTAGCGAGTTCTCCATTCCACCGCCAAAATCGACAGAACTTTACCTAAAGACAATGAAAGGCTGTAACTCTTATGATAATCAAAAGGGCAACATGTTTTTGGTTTTTACTCCCCATGAACTACTTTTCAGACACTATTTAGACAGATTTTAGGAAGTTCCTATAAATGAGAGTGCACCAGCTTCCGTTGCAGTTATTGCTATGATCGATGTGCTTTCAAGGCAGAAATAACCCCTCGCAGATGGTAGATAACCTAAATTAGAATAAATAATTAATATAAAAGTTTGATTTATTTTTTGTTGGTTGTGTTCATATTTTGATGATATTTTGATTTCAGTAAGTGAAATCAGTAAGTGGTTAATAGCGATGCACTGATCAAGCCAATATCAGGACCAAGTGCATTCTTTGGTTTGAGTGTTGCCAGCCTGTGCATGAAAAAGCTAGAATCTTTAGATCGGCTTAGGCGGATGGAAAGGCCTTTGGTGAAGAGAAGACTTTTCACCTGGCATAAGACCACTGCAAAATTAGGCTCGCATGAGAAATCACCAATATACAGAAATTATATTGAAACACTAGCTGGGTTACAGCAAATGCCAGTGAGTGCTTTTCTTTCTGATACAGCAGCTAAAGAGCAGCAATCAGCAAGAAATATCTCAGAGATTTTGTTCTGTTCTGTTTCCTTTCCTTGGAAGAAAAAGATGGCCTTTTAGAGGAGAGACAAAGCATAAAACCCAATCTGCCTCATGTTGGAGCAGACATATAATTGACCCAAAGAAAGAGAATGACTGATGAGGTGAGACACTGTTAAAGGGACAGCTGTATCTCAAGCATCAGGCTGATTTTAACAGACTGACACCTGATGGCACAACAGATATCAACACTACGGAACAATTTTCCTGCTGGCTTTAGCATGTTGACAGCAATCATTGTGACTTTTTAGGATTTTACAACTGCCCATACAGTACCACAGAGAGACTGCTTACTTGGTTGTTGAACATTCCTATTGCTCATCATCAGGGGAATTGCTTTGGTTGCTTTGAGGCCGTTTGGCTGGTGATCAGGTCCAGCTAAAAGAAATAAGCCCCCTGGATCCTGCACGTCAGGAAGTCACACATGAGGTGAGCCTGATAGCAGAAGGACTAAACCTTATGCAGGGCGTTGCTCTGCTTACCAAAGAATCAGCTAAACACATGCAGCTGTTTAAATCACTATTTGGCCATGAAGACATCATTGTCAACATTTAGCGCATTTGCCCCATGAGATGGTGTGTGCAGACAAAAATGATTCAGCGCTGTTGTTTATCATACTTGTTCATCTTTCTGGCTACACTGGAAAGTTTGAGGGAGGGCACAAGTTTAATAGGGGATACCAGGACCAAAGTAGCTAGACTGGTCCTTGTGAGGCAGTGGTGAAAACTCTGCAAAGGAAAAAGGCAACTGCTCCTGCTGCCATTGAGCGTGTGAACTCTCTGATGACGCAAGTTGATAGCGTAATGACAGTTGTGATCAACAAGGTGGAGGCGAGTGCCTCCCAGATGGCATAAAAATGCCCGACAAAGCTGAATCAGGTAAACAGAGCCCCTGCTGAGTATCTTCAGGCTGAAACTAAATCGTCACAGTTAACCTATAAAGTCAGATGGAGGGTGGAATATTATGCAGCAGTGGATTTGGTTTACTTGGAAATGAGCACAAATTTCGACTTGGATGGAATGTCGCATTCAGGGAGAAGACTGTCCTCAACGCAGCAAATGGAAAGCTGTTGGTAGTACTGGACGCTGAATGTTTCTGTCCACATGGAGTTTGACCTGGGCCTGCTGCAACTTCAGCTTCTCATGCTGGGGAAAGAGACTGGTCCTTACAAGACAGTGCAAGCAGTTGCCTCAGATCTCTCAAAACCAGAGCACTTTTTGGAGAAGCAGAGAAACTATCAAAGCCCTGCGTTCGCCTATCCATATCAGTTAGTCTAAGACCTAGTTGTGGACCAGCATGTCCTAGAAGACACCAGCACACCTTACACTCATGCATGTGCATGGAGACACTGTTGAACAAATGGCTTTACACAACATGATGAGAAGTTTCATCAGTGTGAAGTAAGACAACTTTTCCATGCACTGCGAAAGTTTATTAATTCTTTTAAAGACAAATATTGCAAGTTCATCAAAGTATAGAATTTATTTTTAAGGGCCATAATCATGTAAGAAAACATGCATCATTAATGTATATTTTACAGCACATAACTTTTATAAAGATCTTTTAAATGTGGGTGTAGAAGGTGGTCAGTGAGGTTTGGTCAATAAATACCTGTATGGCTCAAGCTGATCTTTAATTCATAAGTTCTTTACAGGTTTGTTATACACTTTCTGTGTGCTATTAATCATCTTATGCTTTGTTTGAATTCCTGTTGTATGTTGATCTATACACTGTTGCTTCACTTTGGTTGTGATTGATTATTCAGATGATGTTTTCTGTAGTCCTGAAAGGCATGTTTGTGATCTGTCATCAGAGTTGGAGGATTTTATGTCTGTTTGCTAAATTTATGAATGGATTTGCGGGGAGTTTTGTTGAAAGGCTGGCCGAGGAATAAGGGAAAACTTGTACTGCAGTGGAGATGGCTTCTCACTGATTTGATTAAGGAGCACAATCAAACTTGACGAGGCAAACTTTCTATTATTGGCCCAACATGGGGACACTAAAGTGCCTATTTCTGTATTAGATATCACCACCGTGCCGCAGTTTTTGGAACAGTGGTAGAAGGGCAGCTCTGTTAACTACTGAGCTAGTGCACAGCTGACTGACCACTTGGTACTCTGAATAAATGACTCAAGTACTGTAAAGTGGCCAGAATTTGTCTAGTCATACAGACGGGTGATACATTCAGGAAAACCAGAATAAATAAGCAGCAAAGCAAAAGCAGCAACAAATGTAGAAAATGTGATACGGGGCCTCAGGGCTCACTGAATGAGGTAAGTATGAGAATCATGTGACTCATATGCTCAGTCAGCTGATCTCCAGTGAATACCTACAAGAGGTTTTGGGGCGACACGTTAGGCAGTACGCTCCACCACCACCACCACCATCATCAATGAGGGCACATCTTTTGGAAGAATGCTGTTCATCCCTCCAGTACAGTACCAGAGTCATGACAAGCAGCACTGAAACTGCTTTGGGGTTTTCCTTTCATTTGTAACCCATCTATGTCCTGTGCAGTGGTAGAGGAAGGATTCAGATCGTGTGATCGAGTGAAGATGTTACTTGAAGGTTCTCTCTGATACCTCAGATCTCACGCTGAAGCAAATGTTCATATGTTTTGTGTGCAAAACTGTATTTTTAAAGTAACTATGTAACTAAAGTAGTTCAAATTCATTTTATGCATTTATTTTCAAAAGAATTGAATCTATTTTGCATCTGTTTTTATGTCACTTATGGCTTTTTAAGCTCTGATTTTTAATATAAAAAGTTCTATATATCTATGTTTGTTTTGTGTATGTAAAAAAAAAGCATCTTGGATCTAATATTTGTCTTGTACCAGTCTACTGGCCTACTTGCACAAACAGAGCTACAACATAGTTCTACAGGGTGAAACATCGGCCAACTGTGAGGAAAAATCACTCTGCAGCCTATCGCTGATCCATGCTCCCTCTTAACACAAACCATTGTCTCCATCAGTCCCCTTCTCTTCCTTCACACCGAGTATGGGAAACTTGGTAAATGTAGACAAAGGCCATATTGTGATGAGTTGACGCATCATTTCTGAGTGGAGGACAAGAGAGAAAGGAACAATGGCACAATGAATCCCCATTTTCTCAAAGCTTAAAAAGACCCAGGAAAAGAAAAGTTCTGGGGAAAAAAGATGTTCAAATTTAAAAATGGGACACTGCATATAGGCAATTAACACCATTCTTCTACTTTCCCTTTGAATCCTTGAAGGAAATACTGTTGAAGAAAGGATACCAACAGTAAATTTGGTGGTAGAGAGAGGTGACCTTGTTAGGTAATTAACATCTTATTCTGAGTTTAATTAGACAAACTAAATCAATTCAACCTAAGTATGAAAGGAGGGCGCCTCTGAAAACAGGGAAGGGAGAAGGAAGGTAGATTCTGTTTTAATTGTATGAAAGCATTAAAAATGCACCTGTTCGCCGGCAAATTGCCTCACTCATGGAAATCCACAGGGAGATGCAGCCCCTATTCAAAATAGCATCAAGTTGTTAAGATAGCTATTTATGTGCTTGGGTACATGGAAAGGAAAACAGAGGAGGGGGGAGGAAATCTAAATTATGTTCCTTGTTGTTCACAGTCCCCCTTGTTAGGGATTCTAAACAATGCCTGAGAAACTTTTTAGATTTAGCGCTTTGTGTCTCTGTTGGCTTGTCTTCGCCAGCCAAACCCTGTCTTAACCCCCTTTGGTGTGCAGCGAACAGCCTCAACCTCCCCACAATCATTTCCTTGATGTTTTCATCCTCTCTCTTCTCCATCTTTCTTCTGCCTCTCCTCTCTTCTCTTGAGTCCCCGAGCTATTGCTTTATTTGCATCTGGTCCAAAAATAAAATAAAAAGGGCCTGGTTTCTCGTCAGGATGTGTTGAATGACAGGCCAGTGACAGGAGACTGTACATGAATCATAGATTCATCAGAAATTTAATTGAGATTGGGTCCAGGGGTCGTGAAGTTAACGTAGCGGGGAAGCGCTGGCCTCATAACCATGATTGATAGCATGACAGTAGCCGCTCGTCGGCACACCGGCACTTCCGTGTGTGTATGCCTATTGTGTGTGTGTGTGTGTGTGTGCTGGTGGATGACATGTTGTGTAGTGTAGTGGATGATCTCTGCAGCCACCACAGTTGACAGCTGTATTTACTGGTCAGTCCAGCGTGGTCTCTCTACCTGCCTCGCCTTTCCTAGCAGATTTTGCTGCGTCGAAGAGATGACAGTAGTCTACATCATGGTTATTACTAAAGCGAGTGCAGTACAAGTGGTTTTGAGACATATCATCAACTTGGTGGTGTCACTTAGGTACCCACTGGCAAAAATATAGACCGGCGCCTACGTTATCTCTCCCAGCCTCCTACATGTCCACTTCTTTCAAATCCCACAAGCTTAATGTTGGCTTTTAGTTAAGGTAACATAAGTCACGATTAGAGACACAGAAGACATTTTACAGCCGTCTTCACAGGCTGCGTAGTACTCCTCCTGACGCGGACACTGAACTTTATTTGTTAAATCAGTGCGCCCTTTTAACTAAAGGTCTGCTTACTAGTTGTTTTTTTTCCTGAAGCTTTAAACCACATGTCAAGCACCAAACTAAAAACTAAGAAGTTACCTCTGGCAAGTACTGGCATGTTCTTCTTATTATTATTATTTTTGGTTTTATTATTACTCACCGCATTATTCATTTTTTCCCTTTTTTATTATGCTGTCTTTCAATGTATGCTGTGTCCTTTAAAAGGAGAGATCATAGACATTTGAAGGCGTCTTCAAGACAAAAAGCTTCAGGAGTTTTCTCAGTCCATTAGTTGAAACTAAAATGACCCAAAATGACAAAGAGATGGGGCAGCATGGTGGTGCTGTGGTTAGCACTGCTGCCTCACAGCAAGAAGGTCTCGGGTTCAAATCCCGGTTTGAACCCGGGGTCTTTCTGTGTGGAGTTTGCATGTTCTCCCCATGCTAGCGTGGGTTCTCTCCGGGTACTCCGGCTTCCTCCCACAATCCAAAGACATGCACATTAGGTTAATTGGTGGCTCTAGAATGCCCGTAGGTGTGAGTGTGAGTGTGAGAGTGAGTGGTTGTCTGTCTGTCTGTCTGTCTGTCTGTCTGTCTGGCGACCAGTCCAGGGTGTACCCCGCCTCTCGCCCGAAGTCTGCTGGGATAGGCTCCAGCTCCCCCCGCGACCCTGACGGATATGCGGTATAGAAAATGGATGGATGGACAAAGACATGAGGTGATTCTTTGGCTTTTTTTTGTACCGCTGGGGTGTTGATTCTGTTTAGGGGAAATAAACCCTTTGAGACTATATCAGTGATTAAGGGACACAACGAATATGTAGATTTGATTTGTATACTTTTTTTAATGTCAGGAAAGAGCTAATCTCGAGTTACTGTTAAGCTATCAGTCAACAACTAGAAGTTATAGTTTCCTTTTTGTCATATTTACCACCATATCTATTCATCCTGAGCAAACCTCAGTCTCACCACTGAGCATGTCTTCATTACTCCACAAAGGCAGCGTGTTATCTCGGAGCAGACTTTGCTGTTTGCGCTTGGCTTGATACATCAGGATAAAGAAGAAAGAACCTGTTTTTCATTCAGCTGAATGCAGATAAGGACAAATACAGTAGCTAAGCAAACAAACAGCAGATGCAGAGCGCGTATTGTTGGTCTGAAGTGAAAACAAGTAGCTGCTGAGGTGGCGAGGCCTGCCGGTGGTTGGAACCCGCTGCCGCTCTCCCACAGACAAACTGCGTGCAGCAGGTACTGAGCATGCACTCGCACAACTGTAATTGGCCACAATTGATGCTCTAATAATGCAAGCCTCACCTCCTGGCCCTCTCGAGGAGAGCCTTTTCTCTGCTTTTCAAAAAAGGGACAAGCACAAAGCTAAAAGAGAGCAGGGGAAGAGACAGACAGAGACGGAGAGAAAGAGAAAGAGAGAAATAAAGAGAGGCCAGGCCACCATGAAAAGACAGCCCGTGAACAAAACCACTTCACCTTGCATGAGACGAGCTCCGATTGGCAGCGCTTCATCCGCCCTCAATTATACAGACTAATTAGAGTTTCACAATTTTCTTGTTTGAAGTATAAAGAAACTACAATGGAGGTCATGTGAAAAGCTCTAATGCAAAGCGTATTGGTGTAAAAAATCTAAGACTTTAATCCAACACTACCATGTGCCCCCTATGATAACATAGAAGACATGTAAAGAAACAAAGACCATATAGTAACAAAAAAAACTAAATTGTGTCGTCCTCTTCTCCGCTCCTCCCTTCCTCCCTCCATCCATGCTTTCCTCTCCTTTTTGTATTTCCAGCTTTTTCGTTTTTTTTTTTTTTAATTTTATGCCATCTGGACCTCTCATCTTCCAACGTAAAAAAAAAGAAAACTAATTCATGTTCCGAGTCATCCGCATGATGAATAGTGCAGGTCCAGGTGCTACTGGTGTAAAAAAGGAAAGAGAGAGAGGGAAAGAGGGAGGGACGGCGAAGGAGAGACAGAGACAGATAGAAAGACGGAGACAGAGTCAGAGAAAATTACATATGTATACTAATTATGTATGTAAGCCATTCTAAACAAGGCCTTATTTTAAATGATAGTCTCGTATTTTTTCCAGTCTACCTTTAATACAATACTCACATGCCCATATGTACATTAAGAGAATCACTGGTCTCTATAATCACTCCTCCTGTCCATGGCCATGAGGAGATCCCATTCTAATGTGAACACACTGTAAAAGATGGTAAATAAAAAATGCAATTTTGCAGCCTCCTGGTGAACCACCTCAATGGCTGGACTCTAATGATGGCCGTTTTTCTACCCTTATTTCCTGTGTATGCTATTTAATACAGCTGAGCCAAAATGCCCCCCCAAAAAATGTCCAGCCAGAGCTAATGTTAGCTTTCCTTCCTTTCAATATGTGACCTCGGCTCTGATACGGTCACACAACCTTCTCAGCACAAACCTTGCAGGAAATAGTGTGTTTTTTACCTGTTATCATGGAGTACAGCAAAGAAGTGAAGAGCAGGGCAATGTTAGTAGTTCTGTTTCTGAAAAGCTGGGTACAGTCTCCGGAAATACTGGATTTAATACCCCCATAAGGTTTGCACTGAGACGCCTATGTGGCCGAGTGTACAGAGAGCCGAAGTCCACCTGTTTTGTTTTATAGATATCAGTTTCTGCCAAACACGTCCTGTTCTCTCCTTTAAGAACAAGTCTAAGGTCGCGCTGTGATGCTACACGTAAAGAGCAACTTGTAGATTAACTTTTTCCTGACATTTAAACTTAACCTTGTCTGAAAACGACCATTTTAAATGGTAATGCAGGATTTAATCTGTTTTACAAGGCATAAGGGCAGAAATTCAGAGGAGAAAGTGGCCGTTTTCAGCAATATGACATAACATAAAGGAGTCGCTGTCTGCTGTAGCAATAGGACGTGATGAGTCTGAGGGGTTTGTTAGTCAGTTGGTGATTTTTATCAGTAGGTTTTAATTGCATTTCACCATATATCATCGTGGTAAATTATTGTGTTTGTGCAGGTCGCACAAACTCTAAAAAGGAAAGCTACTAACTTTGTGCCTGGGTGCGCTCTGCTTCATCCGTTACGAAAAACGTGGGCATTTGTGGCGCTCATCTTAGAAAGGAGGATTATCTTCCCGGCAATATGATGGAGTTTAGGATGGGATTTCTAAGCCAAGACCATGTAAGACTGAAAGCTGCTGCCATTCCTTCAGCGCACAGCAGCTTCTGGTTTTCTCGTCTGTTCCTGACATTTACAACTTCCTCAGTATCAAAATTAGCTTCAGATCCATTCACACGTTACGCCACTTCCGGTTTGGCTTTTTCAGATGCGGAAGTAAAATTCACTCACAAAAATCTAGTTCCTAGATCATTTTCCTACACATTGGTTGGATGGAGTCTCCAACCTGCAAGTTGCTCTTTAAACACAGCAGAGTTTCGAGCTAAATGCTAATGTTGGCACTCTAACATGCTCACAGCAACAGTGTTAACATACTGATGCTTAGCGGGCATTGTTTATCATGTTCACCATTTAAAAGAAAAAAAAAAACATTGACCTGATGACAACGCTATATGGAAAGGGGGATCACAAATGTTATTAAAATTCATCCTGAGGGGATGAATGTGCATGACAACCAAACACTGGGGAAAACTGCTCTATCTACGTCAGTGTGCAGGCTAGATTGTTAATTAGCTAGTCAGCACAATAAACGGCTCAACATATACCTGCTAATGCTATTTCAGTCAGATTAGATGCTAAATAGTGCAGTTGTGACTCCTCCCCAGACAGTCTTTCCTTGCATATAGATTTGTTGCCGGATCATAACACCTGCAATAAACCTATAGGCTGACTAATGAGTCTTCCAACAAACATATGTGTGCGCATATGTGCATTTATGTATGTTTGCCATAAACGTGTGTTTTGTGTACACTGGAGGTGTGTAGAATCTTTCACTTACCCTGGGACACAAGGCCATTATAACATATAGGAGGCGTCATACAATGTGGTTATGGGGGAGTTTGGACTTTTGCTGATTCTGATTGGCCAGCACAGTTTATGTGAGGGTTACAAAGAGCACTGTTAGAAATGCTTTGCCTATTTATTGCTTGCATTTTCCCTATATCAACTCACCTTCCTCTTTCGCCCCACTTGTTACCTTGCTGGTTCTCAACGTGGGGGCAGGACCCCCCGAGGGGTTGCAAGAAAGGCCTGCAGGGTTGTAACATGCTTAACAGGATATAAAAGCAGAAACTTTTTTTTTTCTCATCTTACGAAACTATTTTACCTCTTAAGACCTCTATAATTTATTAAAATAAAAAAACCTGAGAGGACAAACTTTGGCTGAACTGGTTAGCGCAGTTCCACACCTCCAAATTGCCACCTAGATCTCAGATTTGTTCAGAGATTCATACAGAGAGATGATTGTAACGGCTTTCAATGAACACTATTTCCCACTGCCGTGGACCACAGTGGGTTAAATGCAGGGGAGACCACGGATGAGTTATGAATTATCTGTAAACACAGCAGGTAAAAGGACTTCAGACGAGAGCACTGTTTTAAAATTCAGTGAATGATGAAAGGCACATCCAAGTGACTGTGATGTAAGTACCTGCGCTGCCATCCCTGGTAAATTTTCATGGGAGCTGTAGTTTTTTTGTTGGCTTACAGAACAATCGTTTAACTTTGTTAAAATCACGAAAGGTTTCATTTTCTAATATTAAGTGCAGTAGTGGATGCTGATTTGTGTCAGACAATTAAAAGTACTCCCCAAATGTAGAAGCTTTCTCACAATGCTCACACTGACATACTACTGCAAAACAGAATAGAAACGGTCTTACATGAAAACAATGTCAGGGTGCATGAATGAGGTAAAGCAACATGTAAATCCAATCTGATTATCAGAATGTAGACTGGTAGCAAGCCAATGAAATCAGGTCCCAAGTAGACATAGTTTAGGGTTGCAAGTCATAAAGGTTGTTGGGATTCACGTTCTTACCTGATCTGACCTGAAGTTACAGGAGTAATCACTTCCTTTTCGTCTCTGACCAAGGGAGGAATTTGGCTGAAAGTGGAAAGTGGCTGTCGAGCATTTCTGAAAAACACAGAAAAGCAAACCAAAGATGAAGACAATGTAACAATGCCATGAAACATTTCGACTACCACTTTCAGTCAACACTCAATGGCAGTGGCACCATTCAGAGGGGTGAATAACAAGAGTAAAACTTGAATGGCATGAGGATGAGGATGTGCAAATTCCATGACATATCACCAGCGAAATGCAGCTCACCCACAGGTACAACCTTATAGGCAATCCCAAGTTATTTGGCCAAACCTTAACATTTTCACAATATGAAAAATCCAATATCGTTTACAATTCTAAACCTCCATGACTTCACACTGCCTGCTAACATCACACTGAGTGCCATTATCCTACAACAATAGCTGGCTCTGCACAGACACACCACCTGAACATTCTGGTCAATAAAACCACAGAGAGACTGTGGAGCTGCAATAGAGATGCCAGGACTGGCTGCGGCTGTAATGAACTCTTAAGACCAGGAAGTACTGGCTATGTGTGTGTGTGCGTGTGCATGTGTGTGTGTGTGTGTGTAACATTGTGTGTGTGTGTGTGCGTGTACATATGTATGTGCGTGTGCATTCTTCAGGGCAAGAGTGTAGACACACATGTACATTTAAGGTTGCACGTCTTGCGAGCATGCATGTCTGACAGTGCGCGCGCGTGTGTGTGTGTGTGTGTGTGTGTGTGTGAGATCGAGCCCAGTAGCTCATCAGTGTCAGGGCTGAAAAGGTTGTGGGATGAATGAGAGCAGAGAATCAAAGAGAGATTACACGTCTGACCATGTATCATCCTCGATATATTGAACGCAGCCTTTGTGGAGATGGGGGCCGCTTATAAAAAGTGGCATTGTGCGGCGACTGAAAGAGCGTGTGGGCTCAACTCCATGACTAATCTGTCCCCCCGCATTATTTTATTCAATCTTCCCCCGACTTTATGTCTTCGACATTTTTGCTACACTCAGTAACTTTGAGTTGAATGGACAATTTTAAAGATTTTTAAAAGGCGTTTGCTCGGGCCCGTACGCTGAGAGAACAAAAAAAGAGACTATCTCTTTGTTTCTGTGCATAATTTATGACTAAAAATGGTCCTCCAACTAATTCTAGCGGGCAGGGTAAAGTCTTGAGCACATTCTTTTTAGACTCAATATTGAAAAGAGTGTTGAATTTCTAAAGGGAAACATTTGATAATACATAAAAGGATTCCCTTTCTCTTTCTTGCCTCTATAACCCACTTCACCCTACGAACTCACTTAGACAAAAAAAAACACTTATATTCACTAGCACGTTCACACATGCATATGAACACGCATTCACTGGTAAAATTCACTCGCTCCGGCTCTCTTCCTCTCTCTGTACACTGTGCTTGATCCTAACTGGAAAAGGATGTCACATAACCGTGTGACTCTAAATGACGAAAATCACCAGCGTTACAACAAAGATTCACGAGAAGAAGATTTAATGGCTGTGAGTGCTTGGAAAACATTTTTTTTTTAAGCTCAGCATGTCTACCCCATGCCATGTACTGAGCTCAGTCTGAAATTCACAGTAAAACACTGAAATATCCAAACCATAGCACATTTAGAAGGATGGAGAGCTGAAAAGTTGCTACACAATAGAAATACGTCAAACAACACAATCACAAGCAACCATATACAAACACTAGTATAGTTCTATACTACAGCACGACTTAAATGTGGTATTTATTTAACATTTCACCCAAATCCAGAGATATATAATATATCTCACCAAATTTCAATTTGCTTTGCCGTCTGACACCAACGCAGAAGTTCCCCCACAATATTAGACGCTCAGAGTAACTCCTCCAGCCTTTCCTCCGCTCCAAATGGTTCTCATTCCCACTTTGTCAAATACCAACTCCCCGGCCTCTGGCCTTGCGGCAAGCGAAGCGGACCTTAGTTATCATGGTAATAATTATAAACACATGTTTACTGTCTGAAACGGTTGCAGCCCTTGCTTAGGTTTTGTCCCCAAACTACTTGGCTAGGTTTAGGAAAGATGATGGTGTGAGTTAAAATAAGTACGCTAGTTAGGGTTCACTTAATGTTTCACACAGGACACAATCCCTGGATTCCTAGGTGAAAGTCCGGTGTTTGACCAAGCATTAGCATTAACAAACGCCAACGGGGGTGACAAAGTAGCGTATTTGCTGATCTTGGAATACGAACAGTCAAAAAATGCAGGGGTGTCCAAAGTCCGGCCCGCGGGCCAAATGCGGCCCGTGTTCAAATTTCCTGCGGCCCGCAGCATCTGTCATAAAATCAATAATATGCGGCCGCCAGCACTGTTGACCACAATATAAAATACAGTGTACAAAAAACTATTTATTTTACCAGAAGATGGCAGCAGACCTGTGGCCACACTCTCGCCGCGGGAAACTTTGACCCTCGTCACAAGGGTCAAAGGGCATCGTCAAAATGGCGACTGTAAATAAAAAAAGGAAAGTTGACAGCGAGGGCCGCCGCTTTCAAGACAAATGGAAATTGGAGTATTTTATCACCGAAATACGAAACAACTGTGTCTGCCTAATTTGCCAGGAGACTGTGGCTGATTTCAAGGAGTTCAACATCAAGAGGCACTACCAGACGAAACACGCTAACTACGACAAGCTAACCGGGAACGAACGTGGCACAAAATTAAAGCAACTGGAAGCTGCTTCGACGGCACAGCAGTGCTTTTTTACAAGAGCCCGTGAATCGAATGAAAATGCCACAAAGGCAAGTTATGAGGTGGCAACGCTGATTGCCAAGCACTGCAAACCCTTTACTGAGGGTGAATTCATTAAAGACTGTGTGATGAAAATTGTGGAGAAAATTTGTCCTAAGAAAAGGCAATCGTTTGGTAATGTTTGCCTGGCCCGTAACACTGTGGTACGGAGAATTGAAGATGTTTCATCTGACATTAAATCTGACATTTGTCTAAAATTGAAATAATGAAAAACACTGCCTTTCTCCTTTTTGATCACGAGTAATACAGGGATTCATGTACCCCTCAATGTTTTGTACTATTGTATAATATAACTGTTAGTAGGATAACGTTACTTTTAAACCGACAATTCAGTAAGAAAAGTCTTCTTCAGAGCGTCATCCGGCGGGTGATGATGCTCTGAGGAAGACTGCAGATGCAGTCGAAACATGTCGACAAAGTAAAGCCATGCTTTCTTACTTAATTGTCGGTTGTAAAGTAACGTTATCAAATGAACATTATCCAATTGTAATTGTTAGTGTTATTTTCCTGTTCACGTTTGAATTTAGAAGTTCATAGTGAATAATATGTAATGTTTCAAATGTGTTTCAAAATGTTGAAATTCAACATCAAAATGTTTCAAAAAGATGTTTTTTTCCAGACAGACTTTTACCTTTTTTATGTGGTCTTCAAATATGAAAGGCAGAGTGATTATGGTAAAACTTTAGATTTGTTTTCTGTGTTAAGACATGAAAAGTATGCCATTTGCAATAAAAAAAATTTCATGAAATATTTCATTTGCATTTAATGTTAATGGTTCAAAAAAATGTCAGGCTGAATGGTTGGCCCCCCACGCATTTTCACCTCCCAAATATGGCCCTCTTTGCAAAAAGTTTGGACACCCCTGGCCTATAGGATACACACAATGCAGTTTGGTGAGCACAACTCTGTTTCTGAGCACCTCACAAGGGCACCTGTAAGTGACACTATCACTAAGGGTGATAAGGGGCCAGAACACACCCCAACATGCTCTCTATGTCTATTTCATAAAGGCGGGGCATATTTGTAACACTCAAATGTGCAAGAGATCGCCTCATAGGCCTAAATCAGAAACGCTGATTTAACTACCTTAAAGAGTCTGAAGGTCTTTTTGGGTAATTTCCTCTTTGTTTTCGACAAATTTCAGAACTAACAAAATCTGGTCACATTGAATGTATTTTTTTTCCTCAAACAAGCTTGTGTGGCCTATAATGACGACGACAGTGCCAACTGGAAATGTTAATTTTGTAAATGGCTGAGAAACCCATTGTGTCCTGCGTGACCAGCACTAAAACCAGATAAAGTTAGCTAATAGCTGGTGAAGAAAGTCAGACATCTAGCAGTTAAAGAGTTAAATATTATCATCAGGAGATGGTGGAGACCAAAACAGTGTTGCAAGGAGAACAACAACTCTGAGTGTAAATAGATCCAACATCCTGGTTTAAGATTCATTTTATAAACTGACAGTGCGGTGTTTTTGAGACACTGCTGCATGCAGAAAACATGTGATAAGTGTCACCATCATGGAATCCAACTGAGGAAAAGGCTTTGTGACTAATGTGGTAGACAATAAACCACAGTGAAGTCAGACCATAACCAGTGCTACATAGGATTAGGGAATAACATTTAGGTTATATAACTGTGCAGCAAACAGGCGCCATGTGAGTATTGATGTGGACAAATACACTTCAGACTCAAAGCTCTGTTGCTATTTAGTGTATAATTTCTTAATCCACCAAAACTCTGCATCAAAAAAGTGTAAAAACTTGTGAAACTTCAATAAATATGGAAAATCAGGTACTGTTTTAACCTGCAAAAATCTTTTTCCAAGGCAAGGGACCACTGATTAAATGGCAAAAACTTCACACTGCCACTACTATCACACTGTCATCTTAGTCAGTCCCTATCTTTCTCTTTTTCTTCCTCTCTCTCTCTCCCTCATGCACATGCAAAGAGACAGACACATATGAAAACACACACACACACAAAACACTCCTCTTTACCTTCAAAAAGCCAGGGGAAGGCAGTCGGCATGAATAAATAGTCTAAGTGCTTATATTTCTATTCCTGCTTACCCAACTGCTAACAAGACCCAGTTCACAGTCAATGAGCTACTTCGGCATTCATGAGGATCACTGACAGTCACTTTGCATTCAACGCCAATCACAAACAGCAGAAAAAAGAGCACACACACACTAACACACATAAAGAAATTTGATTACAAGAGGCATTCTGCAGTGCTTCAGCATTCCCCAGTGTTTTACCAAAATAAAACAGGCAACCCGTACCCATCCAGACAGTTTGAAGCACACACATACATGAGTATAGCAACAAGCAGGAAAACATGATTACCCTCCACGCATTTAGAGGTCACTGGCATTAGGAGATTAGGTAAAGTAAGCAATCATCATTTGGATATTTGATGATGAAACTATCCTGTTAAATTGATTATAGTGGTGCACAGGGCAGGAGAGGGTGACAGCCACACCTGGCGACATATGGAGCGTGTGTGTGTGCATGCATGTGTGTATGTGTGCATGTGTGTGCGATTTCCTGTCACATGTCATAATGGGCCATACCTATCCTCCATTGCTCTGCTCCTCTGTCCATCCTGTTTTTGCTTAATGTACAAGCAGTGTGTTTGAGTACATCTGCAACAACACAAAATATATTACAGGGGATAACTCTGTTTCTCAGTAGGGAAAACCATGTTTTACACACACACACACACACACACACACACACACACACACTCTGTCATATGGATAAAGAGGTGATGAACTTGCAATAAAATTGTGTGCATCTCCTTCACAGTTTATTCCTTTGTCCTTGTAGTTTATTCCTTGTACCCTCCAGTTATATTCCACCACTACTGACACTAAGTTCATTTCGAAAGTGTATATATATGAAGACTGACATTTGAGTTAAGTTCAGTAAATATTTTAGCACAACGAACACATCCTCCGCCTTAGAATAAAGTTACATAAAGCTAAGCTAATCACAGCCAACAATCAGTCGACTAGTGTTAGACAGCTACCAGCACAAAGACATGTGATGTTACCTGATCAAAACAGTGTCATTGGTATGACCATGTATGTTTATAAAGAAATTATAGAAGCAAAGAAAACCTCACAAATAGCAATATAAAGTAAAGAATCACTGTTAACAGTAACAGCACACTAACCACAAAACTAAACATACACAAAGCCAGCGTATGCAAATTAACTGATTACAGATGACCAATTAAGAACGTCGCAGTAATGCAGCGTAACCTTTAGATTAAGGCACATCTGCAGTGTTCCTGCTCAGCATTCCATTTATTTCATAATAATAAATAGATCTCAGAACACTACTAAGTATAGTACTAAATATTCAAGAAATTCAAAAGGCGTACAGTTCAATTAGCAGTGCTGCTAAACAATTTGTTGCTAATGCTTGCTTAGTTTTATACAAGAAATGTTTGAATGAAGTTGAAATGAAAATCAAGTTTTAGTCACTATGGGGCAGAAAAACATCAAAACAAGCTGACAGACTCAGACAGACCGATTATGGTTATGGCGAACATTAATAAAATCAAAATAGATACAAATCTAAACGAGGAGCTAAAACAGGCCGCAAAGCTGTGTGGAGCTGCAGCACTAGGTGTTCATTCTGTGTGGGTCCAGCACTATGAGACACTTTCTCATTACACAAAGCCGTTTTTTCTGAGTAAAATATCGATATCCATCAATGCAGCTTTAAGTGCAGAATTTGTATGTGACTCGAGTGACTGTGATTATTGTGCTGCTCTTCTCTGCAGCTATAGCAGAAGTGACACTTCCCAATCAAGATCAGTGTCTGGCTGTATTGAGGAGTTTACTGCATCCTACATGTCACCAGATTTAAATCATTTACACGTTACGCTTGTATATGGTGAAGTGTTTTTCTCTGAAAAGCCTGTTACTGTCTTTTTTCCTTTTATCACCCCAAATCGTTTTTTTTCATTTTAGGCTTTTCTTTTGGAGGCCAGGAGTGAGATATAGTGTTCTGATAATTCATCTTCAGTCTGAGAGTTAGAGCAGAGGATAAAGCAAGTCAAAAACCTATTTTTCAAGAGCAATATTATTGCTTAAATATGACGATGTAAGTGGTTGAAGTGTACTTTTCCTGGGTAAAGTAATAAAACATTCTCACCTACATGCACCACGCACACTCGCAAAACTAGTGCTGCTATATCCGTCGGCAGCTTGAGATCTCAGTTAAAGCCCAGGAGGAGGGAGAGAGAAAACATGCTGGAAATACCCCGAGTTTAAAGTGCTAAAGTGAAGACTAAAACACAGATTTATTCAGCAGAAGCCAAAGACCAAGGGAGAGTTTTAACACATTTACACCAGAGAGCCCTCTGAGGAGAGACGCACCAGTGGGTGGTTGTTTGAGAGCTTATTTGAGTATGTAGTGTCTGCTTGTGTGTATGCTTGCATGTGTGTGTGTGTGTGTGTGTGTGTGTGTGTGCATACTCCCATCGGTGCGTTCATTTCTCTTATCCGTACACCCACCTTTTTCTTGGTTTCGAGACAATCTCCCAGGATGCCTATTCTACATTAAACAGTGCTTTGAAGACAATTGAGCTGAGACCCAGGCTGATCAAGGCTCCCTTATCCCTCCCAGCACATCTATTATCAAAGCCTTCGTACCATTACCGTCATTATACACTATGTATTATTATTATTATTTTGAAAATGCAGCGCTGAGAGCGGGCGAGAGACGGGGGCCCCCGTAAACAAATCTATTATTGGTGATGAATTGCATAATAACACAGGCATAATGCCGTTCTCTCACAAAACTGGTGAAGGTGCTGAACTGGAAAAAGTACCCCGTCTGTAAAATTTGAATAAACAATGGGCGAGAGAGGGAGAGAGACAAAGATGGAGTGGTCGTTAGATGGTGTGTTTTTACTTGAAAGCTAAAGACTGTAGTTTGCTCGGTGAATGCTGGTCTTGTGCTGTCATGTATGTTTATTATCGAATATGACTTTCATATCAGAGTAGATTTAAAATGAACCATCATTTAGGAACAGTGCTCTCTGAATTCTTGATGACATCTGTATGTGTACGAGTCTCGACTATTTTTAAATCGTTGTTACTTGAGTTAATGATCTTAGTACTTCCTCCCCCCCCCCGCTTGGGGGAATTTTGGGTAATTTGGCCCCAACAGCAGGAAAACACATATTGTAGTTTTAATGGGGAGAAGCCTCTTCCTCCATCACTGGTGCAGAGTTTTCATCGCTGTGGTCGGATCAGCTGTCACTTATTTGTTAAGTTTGTGTTTGTGAAGGTGGTGCTCTTTTCTTGGTGCGTTCATCTGGTGGCCATTACTGCTCACATGACCGCCTGTGCTCAGAATGTGAAGGCTATAGTGAACTCTGATTGTTGCTGATCAATGCAACTGTTGATTGCGGCAGTAGCTAATCTAATTTACATGACACTGTTGCAGATTGTGCCACAATATCAGGCAAAATCTGATCCAAAATGTGCAGTTTATTCAAACTTTTGTCTTATTTCAACAGCTTTGGCCATCTTTCCCATCTCGTATGGTGGCATTATGCGGTGCTCCTCAAGTTAATTGTGAGATCTCAGAACACACTAAAAAGGAGACAGTGGTTTAAAGCAGGCTGTTGGCCTGTTTCCAACTTATCTGATTGCCTGACCGCTTGTTTCTTGCCACATTAGACTGTGTTGTTACGATATCACTGTGTTCCCAGATCTTGATGGCTAAAACTACATAAATAAGACCTAAGTAGTAATAAAGTGGAACTACCCTTTTGCTTTGGTCCAGAAATATGGGCCGCTGCGAAATGTTGTTTATTTATGGTTCCCCCCAAAAAAAGGATCCTAAAGACTTTGGTGGCTTCTAACGCTACCATGAATCTGACATTTGTGGTCCAGTGTGAAATGTCTCCCCAACTATTTGATGGATTACCATGTAATGGTACACGCATTCGTGTTCCCTCATGATGAATTGTGAAAAGACTTTTCATCCAGGCCAAAATTATTCAACATTATATAGTGACATACGTTACAGCTGTCAGCCTGTGAGTGGTATAAAGTCTATGGAGGTACATTAGTATCCACTTCTCATCATCTAAATATGGCCTTGACCCAGCTCCATACCACACACACAATGATGACAGCTGCTGTACTGCATATATTCTCTTTTTCTGTCACGTTCTTCTTCCTCCTCTTATCTCGCCTTCTTTCTATCTCTTGTGGGTCAAAGAAGAACAAGAGAGTGAACAAATGTGTCAATGTTCCTCTGCACACACTCACAAACTTGCTAACCCCCCCTCCTTATCCGCACCCCAGCCCCCACCCCCAAGTGTGCAGACACTGTTTAGCTATGCTAATTTGAATATATTTTTGGGTCAATTGTGCGCTTACCAGAGACGGCCTCCACGCCTACCCTTTGCTGAACAATTTAAATTTTTAATATTCCATTTAATTTATATGGGCCACCACAGAGGCAATCTGACAATGCCAAAAAGCCGTCTTGATTTTTCTTTTTTTTTTTAAAGAAAAAAAAAAAGATTTCTTTCATAGAAATCCCTTCACCCTGGTTTCTGCCCTTCCCTCACCTGACTCCCTGTACTTATCTATCTTAAAACCATTTCACCTTAAGAAATAATCAATAAAAACAATTATGAGATCCAAGCCTAGCACCAATGCTCTCTCCTCTTCTTCTCCTCTTCCCCATCTTTAGTTTTTTCTCTTCCGCTCTCTATCTCTTTCCCTCCCCACTCCCTGCATTTATCCTCTTGTCTCTTCTCCCACCATCCTCTCTCCTTGGTGATTCACCGGGTATAATATTTAATTATACTCTATAATTTATGCAGGTTATCAAACTCTGAGCGCATCATTTTATGTACATTGTGTAAATTGCTTTTTTCTCTCTCCCTCCCTGTCTCTCTGTCTCTTTCTGCTTTTTCTTTTACAGGCTTTTTTTCCCCTCTTGGATGGGAGGAGGGTAAATTCTTTGCAGGCATAGACAGAGATATTGAAGCCCGGGTGCAAATGTGAAATGAATAAACAGGCTGGATCTCTTCTTCAAGGGCCTAAATGAGATCTGCACAAAATAATTTAAACTAGGCCCATTCATCAAGCCCAGCCAGGCAATGTGTGTAGCAGCGGCCTGTGTATGTTGTCCATACTGTATGTGTATGTGTGCGTTTGTGTAATGCGTGTCTCTGTGTGTATTCTGTGCCCCTGGCAGCGGCGGTGGTAGTATCCTTCTGTAGTGACAGAATGACAGAGATTAAGAGTGAAAGACAACCAAATAAATACTGAAAATGAAGGTTTCATAGGAAAGTTTAGAAACATCTGCGAAGTGAGCCACTTAAAGCACGTATTGTATTGTCTTACACTCATAATGATATACCTGCAAAGCATTAGTAGGCAAAAGAAGATTCCTTGAAAAGACAGACACTATATCCCACAAGACTAATACACAGTAGAAAAAGATGCCAGAGCACCAATATTTATTTATTTATATATAATATAATTATTAATAATCATTATTAATTTTTTTTTTTTTTTTTTTTTCATGTTACAATACAACAAAGAACAGGTCTGTGTATGAATACCCCCAATGTTTTAAGTAAAGAAGCGCATGGTGACCATGGTCTCCATGCAAGTCTGCAGCTGTCCTGGAGTGTGATCAAGGCTTAAAATGGTTAACACGATAAACATCGGACCTTCAGCATATTAGCATTGTAATTGTGAGCATGTTAACATGCTGACGTTAGCATTTACCTCAAAGCACCACTGTGCCTTGGTACAGTCTCACTGCTGGGAAGGCTGGAGTGTCTTAGGGCCAGATTTATTAGGACAACTACTACAAATGCAAGCGGTCGCAGGCTGTGTGTACGTAGTTCCATGGTTCAACTGCACCTGAGAAACATCATTACTCAAAATATTACTTATAAACAGACATTAACCATGTTCATGGGAAATGAAGAGACAATAAGACACAATCAAGGACGTACAAAAAATATACAAGCTACCACAATGGAGAGAGAGAGAGAGAGAGAGGGAGGGAGAGAGAGAGAGAGAGCAGCAGGTCCAGCAGCTGAGAGTGGAGCAGGTGCTGATGGTGTTAATACGGCAGGTGTTAATAGTGAGATAACTGCAGCCAAACAGTCACTTACATGTCTTACAAAAGAAATAAGAGTACAGACATGTAATACTATTCATTAGTTCAGGAGACATATGTTCCTTTTCAGGTTCCTATTTTATTTGGGGGGGGGGGTCCTCCTAGAATATTTTACATTCTCTAATGATCAAAAAACACATTCTTTTTATAGTGTATCATGCCTACTGCTCTTTTAACCCTCTTCCAAACGCACTGTTTTACTTCCCCTCTCGGTCTGCTCTGACTGGGCAGGTCCCACAAGCCTGGGCAGGCAACTCCTTAATCAGCTCTGCAACATGCTAACACCACGTTCAACAGGCTAACCTGCCAAATAAGCAGCAAAAACAACATGAGACATGGCGAAATGTAAAGCTTTCAAACATCACAGACAGCCATTATTGATCCGTGCTTGAGCTCCTTCCATTACCAGCCCTCATTAAGAGAACAGCCTTAAGTAAAATAACGTTATCTGCACACATTCAGGTTTTCCATCCAAAATCAAGTTTGTCTGCTGGGTCTGAACTTCCTCAGATAGGGGAGGACATGGAGACTGTTGTGTTGTCTTTTTTCTGCTCACAAAAGAACAATTTGTGTGCTGCTAGTTTTTACCAGAGCCAGCGTTAGTGACATAACAACAATGGTGGTGATGTGGATTCAGATTTTCAGTGGGCCCTGTTGAAGGGCTGAAGGAGGTCACATGCCAAATCGAAATACTGTGTTTTGACACACATTTACTGAAGGATGGCGCAGGAGAAATAAAAAAAGAGAGGATGGGTCTTTTAGTTTGAGGGTCTCTAGATACACCAGGAACAAATATTTATGTTGAAAAAAAACATTAAAAAGTGCATTTTGAATAATATGTCCCCTTTAACGTTATAGTAACCTGATTCTAATTACCATACACAACCTTATCATACTGTTACAGAAAAGTGGGCCTCCCGCCTGCATAGGTCTGTGGGAATATACACACACACATACACACACACACACACACACCCTGCTTTTCTCTTTTTTCCACTCTCCAGTGTTTTAAATGTCATTGACCTCAGGGCAAAGCACATACCATCTCAAGTATACATCAGTCTTCCACTAGGACACATACACACATCAACATACTAATCAAGTCTCAGTGGGCTTCCTCTCTCCCTTGTCTCCTCCCCTCCTCCCTTCCTGCTCTCCTTTTCTTTCTGTCGAAGGGGATTGGTGGAGGCATTATGCAGCGAAAAGCCATTGGCTCAGCACTTCCAGTAAAAAAGGTTAAAGGGACAGCTGACATCGATCAGTCATGATATTCACACCTCACACTTTCCCACTTTCATCAGTCACACTGTTTGCCATCACATGATCGGCAGAGTAATGTAAAATGGAACGTTAGGGTGTTTAAGTCACGCTCAGGATGATAATACAAGTGTTTTTTGTGGATTTCTTTGTGGTTGATGAGTTATGAGTCGCCCCCCGAGAAAATGTGATAAACAGTGAATGTTGTTATTACATGAATAACAGTAACACTGTGTCTTTCTAGGTTTCAGCACTGGTTGAAAGCATTTCCCACCTAAATGTTTTATGCAGTCCTGCTCAATAATAGGCTTTCATACATCTGATGCTCCCTTAATGACACAGAAACATATTAAGTGCAATCAATAAGGAACTTCACATTTAGCCTTGTTATTTTTATGCACACAGACTCAGAATTGGATTAAATAAGCCACATAAATGAATTCTAAAGCAGCATGATGGGCAAATTTCCTCATCTTAAATGATGGCACTATTCTTTATGATGGAGTGAGTGTTTCTCCTCAGATTTCTATCAACAGTAACTGTATTTGTTTGTCTGAAGGTTAACGGATGACAGCGGTGAGCTGAAATTTCACCAAGACTTGCCTATGTGGTAAAACTACAAGTAAGAGCAAGAGCAAGAGCACATATGTCCAGTCAGAGGTCATAACCAGGAAGGCCCAGTTAGGTGACAGGTGACATCAGCGTTTGGTCATCATGAAGTCACGCAGACATGGTTTTGTATCAGCTGTCATAAAGATTTGCTCTGGAATCCAACAGCGTTTTGAATAAATTAATGTAATATGCCAAAATGCCCCCAGCCTGCCTTAATAGCCACATGTTAAGTGCATAGGGAGCGGTAACATAGGGAGCTCTGTGTGTGTGTGTGATTGTGTGTAGCTACACAAAAGTGACATGCATGATAGAAAGCAGAATGTACAATAGGGCTGTGAAAAGAGGAGAGGAGAGGAGAGGAGAGGAGAGGAGAGGAGAGGAGGGGTAGCCAGCATGTTGCTGCTCTGTTGGAAATGACATCATAGCAGGAGTTAAACAGCCACCGTTTACCTTGATTTATAATCCACCTCCTCCTCTCCCTCCTTTCACCTCTTTTCCACCTCTTCCGTTATTCTGCTGCACCCTCCCCACATGGAGGGCTTGGGCCCAACAGCTGGGGAGAGGGCACAGCAAAAAGAGACAGGACGGGAATCATGGGGCAAAAGAATGGAAATGTAGCAGAGAATGAAAAATAAAGCATAGTATTAAGGATAAATGAGTGAATCAATACGGGAATATTTTTCTGTTGTCAAGCAGAAACCTTGTAATGCTAAGTTTGGATATAGTATGTAGTGTTTTCACACTGGAAGAGACTACAGTACAGTACAGTGTATAGTACAAGCTAAACACATGACGGACACTGTTCTCACAGTGCGATACAAAAAAGAAACAGAGGTAAAAGTTAAAGCAAACTGTGTGTAGTGGTGAGCTCAAGAAAGATCTGGGAAAATAAGTACTGAAGGAGCATCAAATCCTGAGAACAGCTTTAAGTTAAAATGACAGTTACATGCCAAAGTTGCGTGTACTGAATGATTTTCATCCATCCACCCAGTGTCGGGGCGCCGTGGCAACAGGTTAAGAAGGGCACTCCAGATGTCCTTCTCCGGAGCAACGCTCATCAGCTCCTCCTGGGCCTCCCAGGCCAGATAATACCTCCAGCAGGTTCTGGTTCTGCCCTGTGGTCTCGTCCCAGTTGGACGTGCCAAGAGGACCAAGAACGGGAGGCACCCAGGAGGCATCCTGACCAGATCCCACCTCAACTGGCTCCTTTCGATGAAAAGGAGCAGCGCCTGTACACTGAGCTCCCTCCAGATGTCCGGGCTCCTTTCCTTAAAACCCTCCTGTTGTCCTAAGGGTCAAAAATGACCCGCCACCATGTGGCAGCAGAGAAAACGCCCTAAACGCTCTGAGATGACTTGTGCTGTGAGCAGCACTATACAAACAAAATTGAATTGAATTGACAAATAACAGGTTGTTTCATCATGCAAACTAGATTTGGGATTTAAAATTCAATTAAGCTGCTTTATTTTAGGGGTTTAGTGAAGGGAATCATTTTTGACCCTTAGGGCAAGGGGAATATACAGAATGTTAAGACATCACAAGGGTTACTCATGATTGAGGTGAGGCTTGGAACGCAGATCAACAGTTAAATAGAGAGCTTCGCTACAATTTCACCACAACTGTCCGGTACAAGCGCCTGCATTAGTGCTGACAACACACCAATCCGTCTGCCCAGCTCTCTCTCCACTATACCCTCACTCGTGAGCATGATTCTGAGATATTTGAGCTCCCTTGCTTGGAGCAGCAACTCGCTCGCAACCCGGAGGGGGCAATCTATCGTTTTCCTGTAGAGAATCCCCCCAGCTCCTCACCTCGGCTGCGCCTTGAGAGCCAGAGAACAGAATCGGTGACAAGGGAAAGCCTTGGCAGAGTCCAACACCCACTGAGAACACGCTTGACTTTGTGCCGAGAATGTAGACCCAGGTTTTAAAATCAGAGTTCCCGAAGTTCCTGAGAACTGCAAGACCTACTTTGTGCCTGGTAATATACTTCATATTTCACATATTTCCAACCTTTGTTCTGAGAATTTAGATGTTGAGAGTAGCGTTGGTGGCACTGGATGAAAGTCAGGGTCATCAGGGTTCATCCTCTGAGCAGCAATCTCTGTACCAAATTTAATGGCTACATACCCAATAGCTGTTGAGGCATTCTACTAAAAATCGAAAATGTCATCAAGTAGGATTCATCCTTTGGGGACCTACAATGTCTAAACAAAATTCTATGGGAATTGATCAACTGGTTGAGAGCTACTGCTGTGGCTAAAAGTCTGGGACCTCAAGGACTAATGAGACTACCAAGAATACAAAGGTGTCAAGAAAAAAAAAAGTCAATTTATTTGAGTTCCTGAAAAGCTGCCACTTACCAGTGACCATTTAAATAAAGCAATTGATGAAAGCATGAATGGAAGTCCAAAGCTCCAATGTGTATATGTGTGTGGATAGAGAAGAGAGAGAAGAGAGAGGGAGATGACAACATAGTCCAGTTGCCTGGGGGCTGACTGAAGCTCAAGCCTAAATTCCTCATGTCTACCATAAAACAGTCCAGCATTCCACTACTTTTTGACACACACACACACACACTCAGTCACACACCCTCTCTTCACAGCGGTGGCAGCACTTCACAAAGGAACCATTGAAGGGGCTCCTTCAGTTTAAAAGTTGAAGAGTATGTCTAATTTTGGTCAGAGTTCATTAGGCAACACAAAAGTGGGAGCTTGCAGAGAACATGAGGACAGTGGCAGAGGCAAGTGCTTCATGCCAGGACTGATAAGAGCAGACAGAAACTACAAAGGCGCCTCTCTTTCAGAAGGAAAGGATGAGGAAGGAAGAGAGGGAGAAGAGAAGAGAGTAGAGAGAAAGAAAGAAACCAAAAGCCAAGCGAAAGTCTTGGCCCAGAATGTTGTATGGTTTTAATACATGCATGTCAGTGTTTGTTAATGTGACCCGGAGAGCCTGCAACACACCAAAACTCAACTTTAATATTCAGCTGTGAGGGAAAAAAAGCAGCAAAATGTAATGGGAAGCGAATAAAAATGAAATACTTTATATATGACTACTATATTAAGGGTATTAAATTGTCACCGCGGCTAAGTGAAAGCTACGACAGAGCCATGACACAACTTTATGTCAAATGGAAATCCACCCTCACGAGTCAAATTCCATCCCCTCATTATGAGGCACAAATTAGGAGCTTATAAAATGAAAATATAAAAGCAACAACAGCAAAAGTAAAGAACTGCTTAAAGTGCATGGCCTCAGAATCGCCCACATTGTTGAAGAGAGAGTGTGAAGATGAATGTGAATCTGCCCGTGAGATGTGTGTTTTTCTTTTTTTGCTGTAACTGGGATGCAGTGTTGCTGCTTTAGTGCAAGGCCCTGAGCTGAAAGTGGATATCGGAGATTAGATCTTTCATCTGGAGAGAGCCATGTCATTTTCTTATTTTTCTCTCTTATTGATTCTGGCCACTCTGAGCTCCACATGAACAAACCCTTTCAGACTGGGAAAGGCCAACCCAGACCTGTTCCTACTCCCTGCTTATAGATCCTACTACATTATAAGACATGTTACAGCAGATGACGACAAGATTTGATGGATAAATGTGTAGCTGTGCTGAGAGATGGAAATGCATTATCACGTCCGGTGTTTTATTCAAAGGTACGACTCATATAGTACCATCTGTTCTACACTGCAGACTTGAGATGATCTGAATGAATGAAGTACTTTACGCAGCCATCTACAGACTATTGCAGCAGCAAGAAGTTGTCAGGTGTAAGAAATGGATGAGTGCGGTGGTATTACATTGATCTCTTTTGCTCTCTCAAACAAAGTACCTCCATCACTATACCATTACTGCATTATTGCCATATATCAGTCACATTCGCAGATGTTGTGGGGTCAATATTTAACACACATGCTGGTTCAAGTGTGTTTGTGGCAACCAGTCTTTCAAACTAAATGACTAAATGCATTGTTTTGTAACATTTTTCCTGTGAAGCTCACTGGTAACCACGATGTAAGATAAGGTATTCAAATATACAGTCGTTTTGATATGAAAGTCTTACTCATGGTTTTAAGGGTCGCCACAGCCCTGCAAACCCTATAAAGGCAACACAGCACAGGTGTGCTCTATTATGGGGAACAGTGTCCTCAATCACACCCAAACACTGTGGGAAGAGGAAGTGCCCGATTCACATGCCATTCAAACACCTCGTCAGGAAAAAGCAGAGCCAGATCATAAGTAATACAGTGCATCAGAAAACATCATCAAAGATACAATAGATTATATACTACAAGAGTAAACGGTACGATATATCAACAAAACAGAAAAAGCTAAGGCTCCAAGGTACAGTCCAATCAGGACATATATCTTTAGGGGAGACACAGTAACTCCTGCTATAAGGAAAAACCAAACACCCCCGGCTCTGACTGGGCACGTAGAGAGGAAACCTGAAGGCATGGTAATGTTTCACACACAGATAAGAAATAAATATAATAGAAAAAGCTACTCTAGAAGAACAGATTTTTTTCCCACGGTATTTGGATGTGATTGAGGACACTCCTCCCCATGATAGAAAGCACCTGTGTTGTATTGCCTGTATAATGTTTGCTGGGCTGTGGTGTCCCTGAACACCCCCGAGGAAGACTTTCCGGTCGTAAAGTCGGTCCAGTATATTTAAATACATTTTCTTGCACTGTGGCTGTGAGTGTGCGACTTCCTTCTCCCACACCTGTATTTTCTCTGTGGTCAGCATCTCCTGAATACACTGAACACGCTCCTCCTCTCATCCTTATTGCCTTATAAATCCACCCTGATGTCTGATCTGGTGCAGGACAACATCATTTGCGATGCCTTCCAAAACGCAAATGACCAAATTCAAAATCAGCTTCGACCATTTTCTGATCTGGCGCCGCGATGCTTCAAGACGAGATGAGTGAGATGAGAAGAGCTGCAGAATTTAAATGTATTAATTATCCTTTATTACTTGTTTGTACAAATATAACCAGCCATGCAAATATTCCAGCAGCAGGGGCAATAACTGTTCTTGTTACGACTGACAGCATATTTGGGCTGATGTATATTAATATTCAGGATGATGTGAACTTCATGTGCTGCATGGAGGTGAATGCTTTTGTATTCTGACAGAGACCTCAGGCTCTCTGACCTATCCCTTCACCTGTTGCTTGCTTTTAAAAGGGGATGTGAGGAGCGCGTGTTATTGGTCATCATGGACATCAGCCCCAACTCCACCTGCTGATTCTGTAGTCCTCTTACTAATAATGTATTCAGCCCCTACAATGCCTGTGGTCACCAAAAATGGATAAATTGGCTGATCATGCCCATTTGTGTCTGCGCCATCTGTCAGATAAGTGAAGCAAACATATATTTCGACACAATGATGGCACTCAAAAAGTTAAATTCATAATTTAGGAAGACCACTAATGTCTAAATCAAAACTGCATGGTAATCCATGCGATAGTTATATTAGTGGAGGTCAGTGGTGGACTGACCAACCAACACTGTCTTCCCTAGAGCCTGTAATGGATGGATGGACGGCCTTCTATTCATTACTCTTCACAGACAGAGCAAAACAACATGTCAACAGTATTTACCTTAAAACATCTGCCCATGTCTTCATTCTTTAAGCAATTCAAATATAACTAAAGAAGTTAAATGAAACTTCAGGATGTAGCTGTGGAGCCAGTGGAGTGACAGCCATGCTCCAACCATCATCATGTCACTCTGCCCTGGACTGGAGCTCCACCAGGCTGCAGCTGCAAGGACCAACGCAGCTTTAGGCTAACTCCTTTAGCTAGCAAGGTCCATCCCATAATGACTATCCTCAGCATAAGCTTCAGCCACCCACCCACTTCCCCCGCTGCAGAGTTACCCCAGCGTTGGGAGCTAATGAAAACAAATGGCTTTTCAATAGGCAGACAAACCTATTTCAGACATTCATCATCAGCCTCATAGATTTCTAAAATCCCATCAAGTCTGTCCCTGGCCTACACCTCACTTTGTCTCTGGCCTTCCCTCTTTGTCCGTCCGTCTCTCTCTCTCCTCTAAATGCCACTTGTGGACTGCAATCACAAACTTTTTAACTTTTCAGCATCATTTATACAAGCTCCGCGTAGAGTAAGCCGCCTGACACTTATTCACTACTGACAGAAACAAGTGGACAGGACAGCGTTATCCAGAGACGGCAGAATGAATGGAAACCTGCTGCTAATTTCTGTGAGCAGGGCACGGCACTGCTCTGAGCTTCTACAAAACTTTCACATTTTCCACAGCAAATAAACAAAAATTTGATTAGATAAGATCAGACTTTAATGATCCCTGTGAGGAAATTGGGTTGTTGCAGCAGCACAGCGAAGAATATACTGTAGATAAACAGGACAGATATAGATTATTTGAAGAAAATACAACAAATATTAAGTAATAACAATGCAGGAGCATAGTGACAATAATACTACAGATACATGTGAAGACAAAGAATTTCAGAGGTAGAGAGATGCAATGTAGGTCGTGTGCATGACAGAAGATCAGATTGTGCATGTCAGACAGGGGTTCAGAGAAGTGCTGAGCATAGCAAATTAAGTTTGGATAGAAGCATTTTTGTTCTGTTAGTCTGAAATCAGCCCTTGGATTGTTAGCCAGAAGTGCTTTTAATATCTGTCCTAGCATAAACAGGTAGGGAAATGTACTGAGTCCAATCAGCATCTTCTCAGAGGAAGAATGCTGCACAGACCTTTAAGGCTGAAGTGGTCCTTTTCTGTTCCACTTCCAGATTAACAAACTGATGAGAAAAGGCACCGCTGATCTTAATATTCATGTCACATAATATTCATGTCTTGTCACGCGAGGCAGTATTTATTGGCTTATTTGTTTTATACAATTCAATTATGAATCCAAACAAATGCTATATTTGTGCTATGATGGCAAACAACAAACGCAAAGTTTCCATGTAGTGTTTATGATGTCATCAGGGTTATTTCTGACTGGACTTTAGAAAGATATGGGCATTTACTAAATGTTATATGAAATCATTTTAGATCAAGTCAGTTATCAAGGTAACCCCCAACCAGGCGAGTGAGTACATCTTTTAAACTGTTTGCTATATTAAGGTTTGTGGCTTCAGCAGCAGTTTTCTTGCTAGATAAGATTAAAACTAACATTGAATACATGAGACGAAACTTCTCAAATGACTTTTCCAGTTTTTTACTTAATAAAGAAGTTAATTTAACGATTCATGAGAAATAAGTTACTAAAGTCTGACAATGTTTACATTGTTTACACTGTTTAAGTCATTTTCCAGTAGAAAATAGTTCATGTTAGAGCTGTCAAAATGCCCCGTTTTCGTGGTCTCTCTGCAGTAAGATGATGATTGATTGGAGGTCATAGTTTGCTCACCTTCTTATTTGCCGCTACATCAGTGCCTGAAACTCCCCGCTGCTCGGCTGAACGAGTGGCATACAGAGGGACACTCGTTGTAACAGCAGGACTGACTGATGGGCAATGATGTCATTGAGTGCCAATCCTGATCAGGGTGGTGGATCAGTGCCAGGCTGCGGGTGGCCGTAGCAACCAGATGCCAAGGCAACAATGCCACTCAGCCAATCAACGAGGGGCGGCACGATGGAACATGGCAGGTGCACTGTAGAGGGATCTGTGGAGTTAACATATTAGGAGCATTTGCAACCATCTTAAAGATTGTTTGGCTCATTATTATTCATCTAATGCCTGTGTGTTTAATTAAGACCCATCTTAAGACGCTCACAGTGTTAGATACAATCAATTTGTCACGTTGAGTGCAATTCAGGGGTTAATTTGTCATGTAATGTTACAAACTCTTTTTTGGCTACCTGCATTTCCGCCTGTGGTTTACATGTAGGTGGACACCAACACATCGTACGCTTTCTAAATGAGAGAAAAGTTGCAAGTAGCTGAGTTGCTGCATATCAGTGATTGGCTCTCTGAATGGCAACATAAGCAAAACAAAAAAAGATATCATAATTTTTAAAAGGTGAACTTGAAGCTTATTTAGGTTGCTTGTATAGTTATGTGGATGAACACGTTCACAGCGCTTTTAGGTTACTTTCACACCTGTAGTTCATTTGGTTTAGAATGAGCAAGCAGACTTAAATGAACCAAGAGGAGACAAGTGACATACGGTGATTCATTAATTGGATCACGATCAGCAGATGGATTAGTTTAGTTTTTCAATTCATGGTAAAAACCTCAACGTACCATCAAAACTTCCTGTGGTTGGTCTTCTCCAATTTCAAACTACAAATGAGCCGCATCCGAGTCCAACTGCACTTCCTCTTTCTGATCCCATCCTTCCCAGCTGATCCACGGAGTGGGAATTAACCCCTGTGTAATTACGTGAAGGGGGTCAATGTGTAGTCGGGATGGAGAAGTGTTAGACACTCCCGGTCTCTCCGCTAAGTGATATCAAGAATGGATGGATTAGCTTATAGATGGATAGACAAGTGGATCACAGATGATCAGATACCTGAATGAATGGCAACACAGTATCAATAGTAGGTCTCCATTTTGGTCACCTGCAACTCAAAATAACTGACCCATTGAGTGCTTCATAATTCTTGTAATTTACAGTGCTGAGCCAATTCATCCATCTCTTTCCGTCACACAATAGCCTATGCAGTAAACATAATTATGTCACTGCATTTTAATAGCACACAGTGTGCCATTTGAACCCCATCTTCAGCTGCAGTACTGACCACCATGCTTTTAAAACAAGGACGCATTTGTAAAGCCAGCCGAGTAAACAAATTAAATATGTCTCTCCATGCAAATGTAATGTACACCAGATCTTTGCGGAGGATTGTAATATGATAGCGTGAAAATGTACAACAGAAAATATATCATCAAAATAGCAATTTTATACTTAAATTAATCATTTTTCTCTGTATCACACTGGCGATGTGTTCAATTTGCTGTTTTTGTGTTTCCTCTCTCTCTCTCACTAGGTAGGAGCCCTCAGCAGCAGAAGCAGGAGTGGTGAACAGTTTAATAGTGGCGCTGCAATAACAATAAAATGTCATCAATCTGTGGGCGCCTCCTGCCTCTGTCACACCAAGTTTGTACAGAGTAATGACATTAGGCCCGGAGTAGCTGGCACATTGCTCTCTTAAAGGCACCGCACCTCCCAAACAAACAAACGTTAGACCCAGAGAGAGAAATGTGGGGGGGGAGGGAGGGCAGAGAGAAGGGTAGAGGAAAAGAGAGGAAGGTGGCAAAACGAGGAACGAAGGAATAGAGGGTGAGAAACACTAGTTCCTGCGGCAGCCATTTTGAAGTTTTATTACACTCATCTAGACAAGAAACTGCATATCAGCTACTGTATGTTTTAATGGTTTGTGTGAGCCACGCAAATGTCAGTATATGTCAGGATTACAGTTCTAACAATTAAATAATATAGAACACATTGCAGCAATTGGCAATATCAATATCAGTACCAGTCCTCTGAAACCCAACTCAAACCATTAAACATCACAGCACTACATCTTAATCTAGACATGTGTGTTTACTTGCACGTGTGTGTTTGTGCGAATGCCTTTTTTTTTAAACACATGTATAGGTGTGTATGTGTTTCTGTGTGCGTGCATGTGTGCGCGCATGCTTTAGCATTGGTTTGTTTGCGTTTATGTGTGCCAAAGTGTTCTCATTGGGGTGTGTTGACTAGCATCCATCTGCATGCCCGCTGGTGACACATCAGCCAAGAGCCTCCATCAGTGACACACACACTTGGGGGATGGGGGAAGGGGGGTGGGGGCTGGGGTGGCAGAGTCTGAGAGGGAGACAAAAGTGTATGTATTAGTGTAAGAGAACGAGGGAGGCAGAATGACAGAGGGGAGGGTCTGGCCAGGCGGCATTAACACTGCACTGCCTGAGGCCAAGCCATGCCACTGATCCTGTTTCTAATTCACCCCTGCTGGCAGTGCTAATGCCAGCTACTACCAGTTACCACACAATCTGCTCAGAGGACTGCCCAGCCCTGCTCCCTCATATACAATAATCTGGGCTGGGCTATGCATAATGATTAGCATCCTGCTCAGACCATATATCTCCTCACACTGAGAGGAAAAAATATAATATAGTCTGACTGCAAAATTCTTGCTTAAAGCTTAACGTACAACTCTGATTCATCTTGTTTTTATCTCAAGCTTAGGCATATTTTGTATTGTTCTTATCTTCCAGCTTTGCTAGGATTCAAAGCTTTACTGGGATTTAAATCGGCATTCATCTTATTTTGTACTTTTACTGCATGGATCATTCAAAAAATGTTGTGTTTCCGCAGTGCTTGACAAATGTACCTCATACATGGTTCCAAAATGAGTGCAGCGCCACAATTACATGGCTTTTCTTTTTTAATTAAATCCTAAAAATAAAATTTAATCTAAACATTTGACATGATTCTGTTGTTTGAGCATAGGAGTATGAGCCCTCTAAAAGTGGGTGTGCACAAACCAGTATGAAGCAAGGAATGGGCATGGTTCTGATAGGGCTGGTCCTTATCCGTCAGCACTTCCCCATCGTGTACCCTAGCTGACTGCCGTTCTGACGTTGTTTCATTGACATCGCTCACTGAGGAAGTGTCCAACAATCCTGTGTGGGTTAACGCTGTCATCTCTGTGCTACTGGGTTTTTTTTTTCGGGGGTGGAAGGAGATCTGAGCAGCGTAAGATATAACTCTATAACTCACTGGCTACCAACTAAGTTCCCAAATCCTGTCCTGGGCGGAAACAGGAAACGTATTGCCCTGAAGGTCATTAAGGTGGTGGAATATCTGAACAAGGTTATACTGTGTTTTCCTCTAGAGTATCACAGAGTGAAACTTAATTGTTAGCATCACGGCCTACATGCCATCATCCTCAAAGTCAGATAAGGCATCCCTGTCAGATTATGAGTTGGAGCGCACGTCTTGCATTGACGGCTGTGCCACTGCCATCTTAATGCCACCAAGACATTCAGGGAGGAAGCTGATACATCCCAACTGATAAACAGTAGGTAGGGAAGTAGAAGGGACAAATACTGGTAGTTCAAACAGGCATCCCACACTTTCTCTGGGTTTGTCTGGAACTGCAGAGACACTGGGGAATGAGAGTGTCGCATGCACCATATATGCATGACCCAGAGAGGGGAGATGACCTCTATGTCATGTTCAAATGCCTGCGCAAGTATGGATGGATCTGATTGACATGGATGGTAGGTACAACGTCAAAACTTGGAACATGAGCAGAACACAGAGTGCCCTCATGCCATGGAGATCATTCACAGGTTTGTTATAGCCTGGCCAATCTTCTACAGGTGGGGAGGGATCACGCAGGGAAGCAGCTTCTGTGTCGCAGCAGGGTGTGTGTGCATCAGGCTCCGCACCCAGAGAGAAACCTCTGGGAAATAAAGCACTGCCTATGTATCAAAACCCTTTTGAGGGGTGTTCTACAGCCCTTTAATCTGACAGCACCTCTGCTCTGTCTAAGCATCCTGGTCCCTTTTACGTTAATTCATGATGTACACGTTATTAAGTTGGACCAGGTAACATCTCCATAACACTTTCAACATCGCACAATTCTGAAGTGACTGCCATCAGATTAATGTAAAGACTGCACAGGGTAAAACGTGCAAAGAGAGAGACAGATTCCCTCCAGTGGACAGAGGACTGTTGCTTTAGAGGACACACAAGAACAACAGCGGGCGACTGAATGACCAATGAATGCAAAACTTGACAAAAACTAAACGAGTCATGCTCCGTATCTGCTACTCTGCTGACTGAGTCCCTGTAGCCATTTATATATGAAAAACACCCTCAGTGTCCAAGCAAAGAGCCTACAGTACATTATATGATCTCATCAGTACATCCTTGTTAAAGTGACACATAACCATCAGAAAAGAAACCAACTATCAAAGAGACAGACAGAGAGAGAGGTAAACAGAGAGGCATAATATGTAACTATATATAAAACACAACTTCTGGCTACACACTGGTGGAAAAACTACATGTTTTCCATTGAAGACTGAAAACTCATCTGTCCAGGCAGCATCTCAGCCCATAAAAACTCTCTCTTAAAGCAGGCTTGTGTACTTGCACGACTCTTGTCATCTTTGGGCTGTATTAACATGAGTATGGTGTTCTTGATACTAACAATTAGAATTAGAAATTACAGTTAGAAATGATGTGCTAGAATGAAATACTTTAAGTATGACAGATTTTTAAGCAGATTGGAAACCACTAGGCTATACCACTCCATATTACAGTAATATCATAGAGGCCTTAGAATGATTCACTGTGAACGAGTAGTCATGCTTTCCTATCACTGTGCAATGCCCATCACTGTGTAAACAATATTACTGATTATATCATTCAGTGATTGGGGCAGAGGGGCCGTCAAAGAGAAAACTTTTGTTCACGTTGAAAGTAGTTATGAATGTGTGTGCATTTTTAACACAATTAAAATTGACATTATTATCCTGCAAGCTGATGAGTCACTTTGTGTTTAAGATGATGAGCCAAATCCACAAGACGCCCAAGTTGCACTAGAAAGCGATAGCTATGCAAGTGTAAAAGGAGATAAGAGACAGAGAAGGAAATAGTTGAGACCGAAAAGTTCTATATAAAGATACAAAAGGCCAATATTGAGACAGGAGGGGACCATTCAGAGACAGATATTGAAAGTTTAGGCTGACCCCATGGGTGAGTGGTGAGGGTGCATACCACATGGGCGCAAATGGCTGGACCGTTTGCTGCATGTCATTCCCCTAACAAAAGAAAGTGAGGGTTTAGAGACAGAAATGCCAATTTTACTTGAGAAAAGAAGCCAGCAGAATTAGATCTTTTCAGACTTTACAAATTCCACGTCACAAACACAATGCGTCCTTCATTAAAATTTCAAACTCAAGTGGACCTTGTCAACCCATTATGTATTTCCCCAAAAACCAGCAAGGGTGCCGTTTTCAGACGAGCTGGTCTGAACAGCACCCCTGGTTACAATATTCTCCTGAAAATGATGTTGTGTACTGCTACAGCTGCGGACTGTGTCTGGATGAGTCAAAGTATAAGAGCGGGACTGCATGGAAATCTGTAAGGGTAAACCTGTGGAGGAGGGCCAAATGCAAAATCAGGGACCACTGCAATACCGAGTCATACATGGTAAACATGACCAGGTGACATGCCTATAAAGGAAAGGCAAAGGCAACCTGCCCAGAGAAAGGCAAAAGACCACAGACATTATCTCATGTTGACTGTGATTACACTGTACATAACACAAGTAGGGATGCCCCTTCAGAGGATGTGATGAAAGCCTCCCAAGTTCAAACAGACTCAACTCTTCCTAGAGTTGTAGGAATCATTTAGCTAATATGACTGACTTCAAGTTTCATCTTCATGCAATCAAGGAAGAGCAAGCCTCAGACAAAAAGATGGACATCTCCCCTTTTCAACACAACTCAAACGACTTACACAAAACAGGTCATACAGGAGGAAGTTTGCTTGATGATGTGATGTGACTGATGCGTCTCACATTGAACAGTGAGTAAAAGGTCTTCATTGCTGTTGTGCATTTCCTGGACGATCTGACCGACAGTGAGCCGCCTGATCTGGCTGCAGGAGAAGCAAAGATGCTGCTACTGTCTAATGTCTCAACTTTGATTTCATCCTATGCTTCGAAATCATGTGATCCGCATTCTTGGAAGCTGCAGTTGCCTCAACATCCGGACTTGGAAGCTTACACTTGTACACTGTTGTTGATATGTCCTGAGGATGAATTCAAAGAGATATAACAAAACACAACCACTCGGCAGATCATGAGTTGCCTGATGTGGTCCCTGGGCAGACAAGACACAAAAAAGTGTGAGCAAAGTTGAAATACTGTGCAACGCCCACAAAAGAAGAGGCAGTCTTTGGAGGAGTTTTAAAAGGGAAGGCCCCCGTCCCCATCCTCGTGTTCGATTTGAGAGAGAGATGGTGAAAACCAAATTGTGAACAAGAAAGAATCTTTGATACTACTTGTTTCCATCCAGAGGGACATCCCCATCATAAAAGAAGAAGTCGTCAAGGTCTTTCCAAGACATGGTCCACATGGAGATTTTGCTATAAAAAGGTCCACATGTGGACAAAGCAAGAGAGAAAGTGGCATCAACATACGCAGGTCAGCAAGACAAGTATAGGTTGTTCATTTATATATGACCATGTTAATGATAAATATTTGTAATCATCTGCAAACTGTGTTCAGCGAATGAGTTTTTTCATTATCTAATCATCAAATCTGTGTTTCATCCTCGCACACACAAGCGTGCATGTGTGTTGTATGTGTGTGTGTGCATTTCTTTGCGTGCTTGGCTGAACAAATTTTATACTGCGGTCAGGAGAAGGCATGACATAAAGGATGTGAGGGTGCCTTTTTTTTTTTCTTTTTTTCTAAATTGAGCCACTGCCCCTCTGTACACGTCTCTGTTGTGTACAGTCGTTATAAAACAGGCAGCAGGATTCTCCATGTAATACTGTTAAATGATGAAAGTGATGTGAAAATGTATTATTGGATTCACTATGAGGAGAGGGAGCAAACGTCCCTTGCACGCTTCAAAAGCAAAATAAGTTTAAAATCCATCAATAATGCAGCCTGTAAGAGAGCAGTCTGAACGAGCAAAAGCCGTCACGGTAACAGAGGGAAGAAGACAGCAAATATTGCGACATCCACGGCTAAAAAGGACTTTATGATGGCAGTCGTGTGATGACTTTAACGCTACTACATCCTCTTACTCCATGCTGAACTTCAGTGGATGCAGTGGTTGGTAAACGGCCCCTTTTACAGGGCTCATATTTACAGGTTTATTCCGCGTTGGCTAACTGAGCGTGCATTATGCAAATTTTCCATGCATGGTATGCACAAGGATGAAAGGTTAAACCCATAGATCCCTATTACAGGGTTCACAGTGTTCATAGAACTAGAATTATAACACATAATCATTGTGTCCTCTACTTACATCCCTGCGTTTAGCAGTAGTATTGTAATTAGTAATTGCGTGTGACACTTTCAAGGGAATCAAAGTATATACTTAAGAGAGATTGAGAGTGGAATGGAAGTTCCTCGGGCACTGTTAAGGAAATAAAATAATCCTTTATTTAAACTAGTGTATTTTGCACAAAAATACACTGGGATTTATCCTTCGAGGAGTGCACGCAGGGAGATTTAATGACAGCAAAATATTGAAATAAAACTATGACATTGAATATCTTGAGATAATGTTGTTCTCAAATTGTACTTCAAATCTGTTAAATAAGAATTCGAATGTTGTTCACTTGTATTTTCATGTCTTTGTTCCTGTCTGCATAATTCATTTACCAAAAGGATAAAAGCAGAATACAAACTACTCTCTGTGATCTTAAACAAGCAGGTTTTTAATAAAAGCCTTCTCCAAACTAAAAGTCAGTGATATCTTTACTGTGAAACGGCAGGCCACCAGAGAGTACGACACAATGTCACTGTCACACAAACACATTCCCTCTCTCCACGTAGGGGAGGGAGGGGGGGGGTAATGTTGGTTGCCTTGGAAACACTTCAGTCCAGATAATTATTACTGTAACTGTCTCTGCACCCCACCTATAATAGAAATTGATCATAAATTATAATCACTGAGTGGCAGCCTTCTGTTAGGGCTGCCTGCTCGCTGCTGCCACCCACTGGGAAGCAGAGGAGATGCACCACTCGGCACGAGGAGCCGCTGTTCTCGTTTCACTGCCCTCATCTGAACTGACACAGAAAAAAAGACCTATGTGTACTTTTTTCCCTTTGTTTTTTTCTTTACTCTTAGTAAATGATTTTCACTGTGTGAATGACAAACCCAGATGACTATAACAATCATTTAAAAACATTAATGGCAGAATGGAAATATGGCATCATGCTGAATCTGTTTAAATATTTACAAAGGCCTATTCCCATGGCCCATTCCTAAGTAATCAAAAAACAATTAAATATTCTTCCCGGTTGAAAGTCGCTTTTTTGTTTGTTTGTTTTTAAAACAAAATAATTCAGTGCCTTATAAAGAAGTAGTCTGGGGTTGAGTAGTAATTGCAAAGTGAGCGCCCTACTTTTCCTCTCCCCCTTTGTGAGAGCTGGGAAGGAACAACCAAAAAATGAAAAACAAGGGGAAAAAT
The DNA here is from genome assembly GCF_042242105.1 of Pempheris klunzingeri. Classification (NCBI taxonomy): domain Eukaryota; kingdom Metazoa; phylum Chordata; class Actinopteri; order Acropomatiformes; family Pempheridae; genus Pempheris; species Pempheris klunzingeri. The sequence goes on along the minus strand of NC_092012.1, from coordinate 30,692,357 downwards.
GAATAAACAAACAAAAAAATAGATTAAAGTAGCATTAAGAATATAAACTAGCAGCCAAAGGAAATAGGATAATTGCCTGGCTGTGTATTTATCATGTCTTTTGTTTAGCAATCATTCCACAAAAATGATGAGTTTCTGACCTTCAGATTGAGAGCTATAGCATGCACTTTTGTGTGGCAGAAGACTTTTATTAGCAGAGGACTGCCACTTTGTTTCACCCCCTCTCGCTGTCTCCCCTTTGCATTTGAAACTTGGAGCTATTCATCACATTCATATCCTGACAGAAACCCGCCTTTACATTAGCCGCTAAACAGCTGATTTTAATTCAGCTTTTTCCTATGAAGTGTTTCCTGATAGGAGACAGGTCTGCAACAGAGGTCTTCACCACATCGCCAATTACTGGCAAGACACAACCGCCTTAAATCAGCTTCCGTTTATAAACACAACTTCAACCTCAGCGGTCAGATTACTGTAAAACAGCAGGTTTAAAAGCCAAACCTCAACAGAAATTCAGGTTTCATATCTGGTGTCAACTCTGCTCACGTCTTCTGTTTTAAAATGAGATGCCACAGCATTTTACTTCCTGCAGCCACGCATGGATGAGCAGCAAAGTTTCAGGCTGTTCAAATGACCTCAGCATTATGATTGTAACTCTGCAGAAAGCTTGGCAATAGAACCTTTTAATCATCAATTGTTGTTTCTGCTGAAATCCCAGTCCATTTCTTTTCAAAGGACAGACGGTGTCACACACAGTGAGACAAACACGCGCACGCCGACACAATCATACGCACCGAATCTCTTTCAAAATAAAGAAGAAGGAAACATCTTCTGTCTAGTTACTGAACAACTTTAAATTACACCATCTCACAACTTCATTTCAAAAGAGAAGACTTGGCTGTTTCAGGAAGGAGGACCTTTGAAAAGTTGATGGCACCTCATGTTAGCAGTTTACGGCCAGGGCTTTTGCTCACTGCACAACGCAAATCACAGGTGGGTTTCCTCATTAGGCGCTATTGACAGGCCACATAAAACGGAATCTGTCGCTCCTCCAAAAGGCTCCATCTAGCAGGCCCTTTTGCTCTCCCCCCTTCCACTCCCTCTCCTCGTCATCCTCTCGTCTCTCGTCTTTTCTCCACCATGCATATTTCAGATCAGGGATGGCTGTCAGACGGTGCGTGGGAATTATTAATCTCAGGTTCTGTACTTGTGGTGAGCTGTTTAAGGATTCATACTAACAAAGGGCAGTGGAGTCACGCAACAGGGCTGACAAGGCCTGTCTTTCTATCTCCATATCTCCACCTGTCTGCTGCCTCTCCTCCCCCCCCCCACACACACACACATACACACACACACACTCTTTTTGTCTGTTTCTCTGTCACTCCTTGCCTCTGTCTCTCTCTCCAGCTGACCTTTGGAGCCGCTTAGGTTCACAAAACACCTCCAAACAGCTCCTCTCTAATGGCCTTCTACTCAAACAATCGGTAGAACGACCTGACGAAGATGATTGATCTCTGACAAGCGGCTCGATGCATTCCTATGAGTCATTAGATCAGCCAGAACGGAGAGAGAGAGAGAAACGGGGAGATAGAAGGAGAGAGAGAGACCTATCGGAGAATTGGTACAGCTGTGTGTACAACCAGACCAGGCATTTATCTAATGTCAAGACGTGCAGACAACCTTTAGTCTGAGTTTGATGTTGGAGGAGCTTTGGAATGACAACAGCATTCATATCCACACTGGCATGCTCAAGCTCAGGCCTATGCACACACATACACACTTAAAAGGCACTCATATACGTATGTGCTCAAATGAAATGAATCTGTGAGAAGAGAAAAGACATAGCACGCACTCACACACACACACACACAGTCAGCATTGAAACAGTATCACTCGAGCAGCTCAGCGCTGTGGAAAAGAGAAATGTCTTCTTTAAAGATCCTCTTGTTGTGTTGTCGCACTGGGAGATAAGGAAGGATTAGGCTGAGAGACGCTCTGAGCTGAGACACGCAAACATGCTGTTGAACATGGAAGGGAAGCACCACAAACTCTCTTCGTAACCCATCAACACACACGCACACACACACACACACACACACACACACACACACACACACAGAGTGCTGTGCAGTACAGAAACTGACTTTTAGATGGGTGAGCACCAAAGAGTTTGCCATGGGAGGACTGACAAGAAGTCCCAAATAATTCCGTTGATGTGGACATGAAAAACACGATTGTGTGTTTGATATGCAGGGCTGGCTTTAGGTGTGAACTGTCAAAGGTTTGAAGCTACAAAAAGATCTACAGTGACACACACACACTGAAATCTTAAATTGTTGAGAAGGCAGGAAGTCAAGGCCCATTGGGTAGAAATGTCCTAAATTATCGTTTAAAGCAGATTTGATAAAAAAATATTCAATAGTCTGCAAAGGTCAATAGACATTAAGAGAATTCATTTTAAACAACTGCTGCACATCTTCATCTGTCATCTGTATCTTAGAATGAAAACTATATATAAAATTACCCAAAATGACAGTGAAAAAGACTTATTATGATTAGCTTTATTTTAGAGGATGATTCATTTAAATATACCTGGACTGGCCCCGATACAGATCCTGAGGGAGATCTCTACATTGAACGTAATCTTTTATAGAGTGGTCCAATATAGACGTTCTTATCTGGTGACAGGGTTGTTATACCTACCTTTAGTTTTATCAGTACGCACAGCGAACACTTAAAAAGCGAGAGAGTAATCTAAAAAAAGTGGATGACATAAGTTCCCCTCAGATACAAATCTAATGTGAAGTATTCCTTCCAGCTTTGTATTAAAATCAGACGCTGCATAGTGCACGTCTTTATGTGGTTCTGCTCTCGACGTCATTAGACTGTAAATACCTTGCACAAAATAGCAACAATGGAAACCATTTCTACTGAGAAACATGTGTGAGACAGAGAAACTTACATATGGACATGAATAGAATGTGTACACACACTTCCTGAGACCTTCACGCTTTTGAGAAGGGAAAAATATGAGGGGAGGAGAGGAGAATAAATTCTAAAAGTGGGTGAAAGAGCGAAGACAATAATTCCCTCCAATCTTTCCATTAGAGACCTCTAAAAGTTGATCAGGGGGGACAGGGTGTATCATGGCTCTTGGTTCTGATCCAGCCACTTTCCCCTTCATCTTTTCCACAGATGACTATCATCACGACTCACACACTTTTTATCACATGGCCACAGTGACATGAAACAAAGAGGGACAGCTGGGTACGCCAAGAACGTACCGAAAATCTGAAATATGTTTCATCCAGGCCGGAGGAGTGATTAGCGGTAGGGTGGAGGACAGGGATAATGATATGCTATGTATGTATGTGTGTGTGTGTGTGTGTGTGTGTGGGCGTGCAGCATGCTGCCTATTTGATGCCCTTTTCTTCACCCTCCTTAACTGCAATGTCACCTCCATTTTCAAAGACAACACCACAATCTTAAAAACACTTAGACCGACCAAAGAAAAACAATCACACACACAAAAGCACACCTTGCACTTGGCCACCATCGGAAAAAGGGTCAGAGGTGAGCCAGTCGTGTTGAGGCTCATTTCCTGGTGGCTTGCGTTTCACCCTGGGTCTGTGATACGTGGCCCGTCCACACCGCTGCAGCTATAGCCCGAATAAACGCTCATCCCAGACAACTTCCTGCTATCATCGCTGTCATCAGGCTCTATAATCCACAGCACATGTGGTGGAGAAACATATTAACAACAGTCGCTGGTGGATAAAAACAGCTGGGACAGGGATGAATGAGCAAGGAATAAGACGCTCGAATGAAATAAATACATTGGAGCATGTGGAGGATCAAAATAGACTGCAGACTAGACTCAACTAGATAGATAGATAGATAGATAGATAGATAGATAGATAGATAGATAGATAGATAGATAGATAGATAGATAGATAGATAGATAGATAGATAGATAGATAGATAGATAGATAGATAGATAGAGGACAGAAGGGAAGTTTCAAGGAGAGGAGGCTCAAAGGAGCAGAAGGAGAGAGCAACAGACAGAGGGGAAAGAAGGATAAATGAGGGTGAATAGGAAGAGTGAATAATGGAGAGAAGGGGAGAAAAATGAGGTGGAAAAAAAATGGAGGGGGAGGCCAGATTGAGAGGAGGAGTTGAGGGAGAAAGGGGAGAGGAAATGTAGCTAGAAAGGGGGGTACGACAGACAAATGTGGAAAGAGAGATCTCTCCATATCTGAGCCCGTCTCCCTCTGTATGTAGCTGGAGAGCTAACACGTTAGCAAGGGAACAGGCTATTCTGGAGCTCGTCAGTCACTACAGCTGCCCCGTCTTCTGTCCCTTTGCTCTTTGCTCATTTCATTGAATGAAGAGTTTTTAAGCTTTCTGATCTATCTATTCTGATAGCCAGCCCATTAGCAAGTGATTAAAAACTACAAGCGTCAACAAGCCATTGGCAAAATGTCTTTAGTATGTCTTTATTTCAGTTTTTAATGGGGAAGTCACGGTCAACTTCTTAATTCTTCAATTGTCTAGCTCTCAAACCCGTCGATTGTCTTTCCATCTAACCGCTGGAGTTAAAAGTGCGATATATCAAATAAGCTGTGATAGCGCTCTGTTCTTGAAAGACGGCATGTTTACCAAGTTGATGTAATTTTGCTGTTACGCACGAATCACAGCGATCCCATTTGAATATTTCACTGGAACATTTCACTGGCTGGTGTGACGAGGCTTTGATGCCTTGTATTGCTATCTTGGAATTTCAACTTTAAAGCATTGTAGCTTGGTTTTACAAAGCTTTATAACGAACTTAAGCTCATCGTTTAGCTGTCCGCAACTTTAATGTTGTGGTTCACTCTGCAGGCTAAGCAGGCAGCTGATCTCAGTGAGAAAAGTCTGTACACAAATGCAAGACAGAGTCAGCAATTAGCTGGTGAACATGGTCAAACATTTTGCAGGTAGAAGAACCAGAAATTATTCCCATCAGGAGCTGGTAGAGACCAAAAACAGAGCTAAAAGACAGTGAATATCAGATTTACATTCTCAAGGTGTCCAGATACATGACTCCAAATGAATAATGTTGCTCCGTAACTACTGGATGTGTAAATAAGGACCTGTTTGCTAACAAGTTCGCCACATCAACTGGTTAACGCCTTTACAACTTGTTTCCGCTGCCCCCCTAGAGGCCAAAAAAAATCAGCATGTTTAAGGTTAGAATTTGTTTTAGTTAAAGGTCAGGAGAGAGGTTGGCTGGGGTTAGACTTGTAGTTGTGATAGTTAGGGGCTAGTGGATGCATTATGTCCTCATTAGGATAGAGACACAAATGTGTGTGCAAGGTGAGGCGAGGGGTTGTTAAGAGGTGAAAAGGTGTGGCCCTCAGCCCCCTCAACCTTCAACACACAAACTACATACATATACACAAACACACACACACACACACACACACACACACACACACACACACACACACACACATACACACACTCCATCCACCTCAATCCACCACAACCACAATCCAGCCTAGTGCCAAGGCAGCACAGATGCAAACTCCCCCCTGACCGGGCGGCTGCCAAGGCGCCGCTTCCGAAGCCTCTCCACCAGCTGGAGACTCTCTGATGAGGCCAACACATCCATTTCCCTGGTAACCGACGAGCCCAGTCACACACACACACGCATAGGCATACACGCACTTGCATATAAACATGTATATACACCCATGTGAATATGTATATGCCACACAGGCGCGGTGTACCCTCGACTCCTCCCCCCCTCCATGCAAAATCCTACCCCCCTCCTTGCCCTGTTTGCTGCCAGGTCTATTATCACACAAGATGCGTTGCAGGGCCACAACACAACAGCTAGACACATTTACACCCAGTTACCAGGCATATGCAGTGAACAGCCCACTGTTCTGATTAACAGGACCCAAGATGTCACCTTTGCTTTTGCAGGAGAACACTGAGATGTACCTCAAAAAGTCATATTTAATTTGAGGCAAATGTGAAACGTTCAATATTTTTGTCTAATTGGGAAAAATATGTAAAATCGATATTAGAAAATTGCTTGTTTCTTTCTTTAAAAGTCCTGGGGTATTCACAGAGACTGGCAACAATGAAATATTTTTTAGGTTAATTTAAAAAGCTACTTTGATGCTTTAAAGGTTTAGATTTAAAGGGTTTCAGCAACAAATGAAAAAAAGAACAATATTTCAGTTCTGACACCATTTGTACATTTACATCTATGATTATAAATTATGGTTTACTCTTCATTGTTTCTTTTAAGCCAACTGTAGTTAGCAGCCAGGTTTTACTTTAAGTAAATAAGCTAGAAGTAATTTTAGATCGCACTGATTTCCTGTCCTTTCATGGAAACATGATAAAATGCTTTAGCTTTTCAGTTATCGTGGTATCATTTATTCAGTTTCCCACTACAACAACAATCGGAATACATAGAAAAACATAGGTGTGGGGGAAGATGTGGTGTTTTGCCCCAAACCAATGGGGTGACATCTTTTTATAATTATCAGAAAAAGCTATTTTATTTAAAAAGATTCTGACAACATTGTACCAAACTACCTTAAAATGTCACTGACCGTGTAAAACACTGACATGTAAAATATAAGAATAACATCTAAAATATCTATATATAAATGATCTAAAGTCTAGTCTGACAAAACATCCTGCGCTTTGACTGCAATTGTCGGCCAGTTTGCGTCAGTGTGTCTGTACAGTCAGCATCTCATCCATCCACCGAGCAAGCTGGAGGTAAACACAAAAAGTAGATGAAGAATGAAAGTGCTATGTAGATGCAAAAAGAAAGAAAGAACGTGGAGAGGAAAAGGGGAACAATGTCTCGACAAGACAGGAGGACGCTGCTAAATATACAGTATATTCTCCTTAAAGAGTCGAGGTCAGACACACAGCACCTGTATGTGTCAGGACGACAACGAATGGCAAGGAATAGCATGGCATGGCATGGCATGGCATGGCATGGCACAGAATAAGACACAAGGAAGGAAGGATAGGAGGAACGTGGATGCTGGAAGGGGATCAGTGGCTCAGCTTTAACCTTGGGGCTCTTTATGTTGGAAAAGGAGAGGGCCCTTAGCCTCCTCTGTTGCGTTTACACACAAAGAGCCAAAGGGGGTCTGAGGCTTCCACCACCCTCCTTACATAAAACGACTCCACTCGCCGTCTGAGAGACAAGGAAGGTTCAGCGATGCTCATGTCGACAGAGCCCTGCAAAAGCCTTTTGATGTCCCTCTTCTTTTTGAGGGGACCGCAGAAAGGCTGGAGGACTTTTGGATGTGGTGCCAAGAACAACAAGCGAGGAGGCAGCTGTGTGCAAGAAGAGGCGGATCGGCCCAGGAATCAAAGATGGCTGGCGAAGAAAGGAAAACAGCGTATCAAAGGGGGGGTCCCACGTAATTGGAGTTAGTCAGTGTCTTTAAATAAATTGACTTGGGCGGAGGCCACTGAAAGAACATACACACAAGCAAAATGTGGGCCACGAACACAAGTGTTTATCAAAAACTTTCACCTCCAGCCTCTTAAAGGAGAGGTCCACCACTTTTATCCATTATAACCAGTTAACCGGTCATTAAATATGTTATATACAGTATTTCTACATTAGTAAGAGATTGGTTTACCGTGTGTAATATCAAAGGTGTGTGTGAGTTCAGCTCATTGTTTGTGGTCATTTAAGGTTAGCTGTGAAAATATACTATCGATTAACATTATCGTAAATCCAGCACCAATCTTAAAATTATAACTATCACTTTTACATGAAATTTAAAATGAAGTTTAATTCTAACAATTTGTTCATTAACTGATGAAAAATTATAACAGCTGTGACAACTGATTTATCAGTGAAACATTAAATGAAAATATTAATTGATAGATTAATCAATTGTGATATTAGCTGAATTATATTTGTGTCATATTATCCTTTGATTAGGATAATAATAACTTAATACAATGTGCCTTAAAAGCAATGCTTAAAGGCCAGTGTGTGAACCTAATATCTCCCATTCGTCTCTCTCCTGATCCGCACAGTTAAGTGATCATGAAGTGAACTTTATGTTACAAAAATACAGTTTTTCTGTGTTCCACACTCCATTACAGATGGGGGGGAAACAGCCTCTTAAGAGATATCCAGACGTTTCCCGAGGCTTAGTGCCCCAAGGGCCTCCCCTCTCTTCGCCCATAGCAGGAAGAAATCAGCAGCTAAAGCAACAGCATCTCCTTTCCCTGCGGCTACTCCAACCATACACATGTACTGCTAATGCCTGGAAATCACATTTTCCCATCACTTTACCGCCATCACTTAAAAGCATGCCTTTTTCCACCAGTTTAAGACAAGTAAAGAGATTAAAAGGATAACGCAGAAGAGAGATGTTTTCTCAAGACATTTTTTAACGGAAGCGTCCCGAAAAACAGGAAGAAATAAAATAATAATAGGGGAGAGTGATAGGGAGTATCATTCTACAGACAGACCTGAGAGCTCCATGCAAAAAATGTCCAGTTTTTATACACAGCCAGGTTTCCTGTTTGTGTAGAAAAAGATGTCAAAAGAAGTAGCCACCACTATAAAACTGATTCTTCAAGTAAGGCTCACCCACCTATTCAGTCATAGAATATTATTTTTTTAAAAACAAAATCTGCAAATATGTCACGTTTCCTAACAGTTTTACATTTATTTACGGGGGACAAGTGTCAACACCAAGGTAAAAGAAATAATTAAGTAGACTACTGCGGTCTTAGACTATGAAGAAACATTTTATTAGGTTAAGCGCTTTACAGGCCCTGAAAATAAGCTCATACAAGATTTTCTGCCAAAGTTCGAACTGGTTGAGTTACTTCACGAGATTCTGTGTGTTGTATTTTTCTCTATGCTTTTCTCATAAATTTGAAGTGGTGGGATTTGAAGTCGCTTATTCTGGTGGACTAACCAGGATTTTGAAACATCCGGATTAGAATCTGATGGTGGTTGCTGATGTTTCAAATGAGTTTCAAATGTGATGTCAATCAAATGTGACCAGACCACATCACAGTCCTGAGGAGTTTTAAAATGTGTTAAATTCATGTTTATTTGTTTGCTTTGCCTACTTCAACTTTAATTGTTGCTTACTTAGCTGATTGTTCCGTCATAAATATCTGTTTGATGAAGAAAACTTTTAGGGGCTTTAAAAAAGATGGATTGCATTAGAAAAATATTAAATCACTTTGCCAAATGTTGCTGAAGTGGGAAACTGTTATATAGAAAATTCACCCGTTGCACAGTGTTCTATGAAATACAAGCATTCAAATTCAGTCCATACTAATTTCTCAAGAGGAAAATCTGCTGCCATGTGCGTCTTTCATCCACAGGAAATGACAAAACAAAAATGAAGGCCCCAAAGAGTCTGACCGGTCACAAACCACCTGGCAGGTAAACATGTCTGCACCAGTTGTGGTAGTCAGACTGCTGTCTCTTACTGCTACTTGGTGAGGAGAGAGACCCAAGTTGCCAAATAGGTTAAACGCCGACGACATTTTCTCAGCAGAGATGGCGTGGTAAAGGCGTTGAGAGGTTGAAGGTGTGGATGTGTGAAAGATGATTCTGAACACGCAATATTTGAGTCGGGGGAGAAAGAGGTGTGGGAAGAGCATGATGTTTGGATGGTGGAGGATTTGTCGGCGAGGGGGCGAAAAGGGAAAGGATGAAAGTGAGTAGGAGGCAGGAGAGGAGAGGGGACAAGACCCCTACAGCAGTGTGTTATGATCAGCTGTCAAGTACTCACCTCCTCGTCTCGTTTCCGCTGATCTACACCACCTTCTATTTTACTTAGGTGTTGCCTCTTTTCTTCACCTTTCTTTGATGTTTACTCTCATCTCTGTTCTCTGCTCCTTTTACACTGCCTTCCATCCTTATGTCTCCTTGCCTGAGATCAGTTCACTCACATTGTGAGTTGCTTCACGAACAAAACCCTTGAGATGTGGTGGCGGGGTAATGTTGTTGCTGGTGTTTGATGGTGTCTCATTTAGAGAGATTGTGTGTGTGTGTGTGTGTGAGTGTGTGATTTAGTAAATGGCTGATGAGCGAAAAGTATTTAACCAGATACTGAAAATTGGTGGTGTAACGCTTTGTGTTTACGGTTTGCGTGTCTGGCACAACAGAAATGTGATCAGTTCTATTTTTGCTCTGATACAAAATACAGAAAGCTGTCACAATCCCAACATGTTGTGGTGTTAAGACATTTACTTTCAGCAGTTTCTCCACTCGCTAGTAACTCCTGACTGATTTACAAGTGAAGAGAATTGGGAGGGGGAAAAAAAAAACAGCTTTAGCACTTTTTGTGCTTACAAAGCCTGATGAAGAATGGAATGGAGAGAGTATACAAAAGTGATAATGAGTCCCCTTTTCAGTGATGAGAAACTCATTTGAAACTGCCCAGATTTCTCCTACAAAGAGACACGACACCAAGGCTGCATGTTCGCGCTGTCTCCTCAGAATGTGCTTTCACAGCCTCAAAATCATTCCCACAGAAAAAAAAAAAGAAGTCATTTTCTCCTCTGTCTCTCTCTCTGTCTAGTTTCTTGGTGCCGTGTCCGTCCACCGGCGTCCGTCTCCAGCTGAATTGTCTTCAATCAGCTCCTGGATGCCTTCATGGGAGATCTCTCGGAAATACAGACGCACGCCAATACAGCTGTATGTCTGTTCGCGCAACAGTCAACAGAGTCAGGGCGTCGGTCAGATGGATTTTCATAAAGAAATATATTTGAACTGGAATCTGTCGAGGGCTGCTTGTGGTAAACACTGTCATGTCAGGGAGACAGTAAAGCCCTACAAGGCTTTTCCGCCTAAAGGCTCCACTTAAAGCAAATTATCATTTACCTTTCGACGCGTGCCAGATCATTAGGCAGGGACATTAAAACCAGCCACCACAGCACCAGAGGGGGCCGAGTGAACCGCTGCCCGGTACATAGCTGTATGGGAGTGTGTGTGTGTGTGTGTGTGTGTGTGTGTGTGTGTGTTTGTGGGAGTACGTGAAAGGGTGTGTGGGCGCATGCAGAAGTGCTTGTGTGAGTATTTTCAAGAAAGTGTGTGTGCGTATGTGCGTGCTCATTGACATCAAAGGGGCCAGCAGCCCTGGGTTTCGCCATGTGCCCAGAATCATTTGACACAAGCAGATGCATCATTAAAACACTGCCACACTTGCTGGCCAGGCGAGAGACCAGGCAAGTCTCTCATATTCATGCACATTAGCATTTTTTTTTTTTTTTGTGCCTCCCATTCTTTTCGAAACGCTCCCAAATTCCACAAAGACACGAAAATGTAGGAAGGTTGACGCATCCAGGACGGGCCTTTTCTTTTCCATTTTCATATTTTCCCCATGACTTTCCAGGAGAGCAGTGTGAGTTTTGACAAGCGTGTGTGATTTTGGAGGGGAGTGACGTGGCAGTGGGGAATCGGCTGGGCATGTCGAGTAGTGTGTGTGTGTGTGTGTGTGTGTGTGTGAGAAAGAGACAGTGCCTGCCCTAGCCATGGCAACCCAACCCTTCTCATTAAATCAGCCAGAGCAGCTCGTGTCTGGGGTCGACGCTGGCCACATAATGTGCACACACACACACTCGCAGACAAACACACGCACTCGTCCGCACAGAGAGACAGCGGGGCCGACGCCGGGCCAACGGCAGGCCTGTGATGTGCGGCCAGAGGATAGATGTGGACAGACCTCACCTTCTTCTGCTCTGCTGCTGCTACTGCTGCTGCTGCTGCTGCTGGGGAACACACAACAGATGGCCGAAGCACAACGCCTTTCTCCTTAGCCCTTTCTCACCTTCTTCTCTGTTCTCAAACTGATCCTTCCCTCCCATCCTTCTACTCTCACTCGCCTTCACGACAGAAGGAGTAGCTATCGAGCGGTGGACAACTGGCAGCCAAGTCTGACATTAATCTAAAAAAAAGGCAATCATATTCGGACTATAACACAGTAGAACCAATCATTCTCATAATTCAGTCCTGACTGAGGACAATAATTGGGGTTTCCCGTGTTTACAGGATTTTCTGATGCACGATGTTAAAGTTTGAGAAAACATCTGTTGGGTTTTTCTGTTGCCTTGTGCCCTTTAAAAACATGACAGCCGGGGCGCTTATTGTAACTCCAACTGTCTAAAAACTGAAGTCAAATCAAAGTCACAAGTAGTTGACTGCCCTCTAACAACCTCTGACAGCTGCATTAATGTGACCCATAGCAGGAGCATGACACACATCAGCTCATGTGGGTCTGTACACTAAATAACATGATCTTCTCTCTGATATAATTTCACATTTTGGTGTCGAGTTGGAATTTTACTCTTTTTTTTTCTCTCTTTCACACAGTGAAGAAAAGCTTGGCAACTCAGTTTTTTTTGCTTTGCAGCTCCTTCGTTGATTGCCGCTAATCACTAAAACACCATACAGCCTGTAGCTTTTACATTTGCTAACACTTCTGTGCCTGGGGCTTTGACGTGAAAGCATTTCCTGTGATATATTTGACTTGTCAGTTGCTTGCCATAAACTAGAGATGTGTGGTTTGAGCACTGGGTTTCTGGCTGAATATTGACTTTAACTGACATAACTTAACATAATTTGGACTTTTTGTATTCATCAAATTGTGAAAGAATTGCAAACACAATTAGTTACTGAACTAAAATAAATTCATCCTGAAATCATTGTTAATCATTCAATTCAATCATTTGATCTTAAGCAGATTAAAACTGAACATGCTTTGAATGTTGCTGTTTTTTTTATTTTTATTTTCTTTTAATGAAGCATTTGATGTGGGTTAATTGATAATAAAAGGTATTACAAACTCGAGGAGCTTGAGGTTGGATTCAAAACAAATAAGTGTCTCTCACAAGCACACGTAACCCAGAACTGTTTTAAGAAGAGACACCAGGCATCTTAGAGTCAACATTTTGCTGTTCGAGTCTCTGCGATTTCCAGAGAGGAAGAGGATGTTTGGTCTTGGGTCTCATTTCTGCTGTCCAAGGAACTATAAATACACACCTAGACACTTCCAGGTGAAAGGACGGGGCAATTCAAACACACAAACACGGCTAGCCAGAGAGACGGAGTATGGGAGAGTGAGGGAGGGAGACTGAGGGAGGGAGGGGTAAAGCAGCCAAATAAAAATCTATTGAGCTTAACAATGGTGTTATAAAAACGTACAGAGGTAGTGTTAAACAATGTGATGGGAAGAGACGGGGGTAAATACCTCTGGGAACGATGGGGCTTGGCTCAGCTTCAAAGCCCTGGCAAGCACACAGCATTGTCTTTAAATTCACACCATTGTCTCCTTTGAACACACGCACACACACACCTCCATACATCTAAAATGATGATGTAGAGGGATATTTTGGGGGCTAAAACCCTTTTTATTTTGCAACTCTGTATTCTGATTCAGATATGCTGCTGTAAAGCAGCAGAGTGAGCTACTGATATTAGCCATTAAGTTTAGCTCGGATTGTCTATTGTGGATAAGTGTTTGATGTTAAGAGAACAGTTCTATATTCTCGGTAAGATGAGAAGACTGGATGAGATCCGTCTGATTATATCTGTCCATTGTATGTGAAGCTGAAGCCAGAAGACAGTAAGCTTAGCATAAAGACTGAAACAGGGAAACGCAGCAAGTCTAACTTTGTCAAAAATCGTCACCCATTTTAAAATCAGGTTGCGCCACGTAAGGCGAACCTTCACAGATGTTTTTCTCTCCATTCTCAAACATGCACACACAACAAGATCTGAAAATAATGACGCATTACACACTACAGGATATGATGATCGTGCCAGTGGGAGCAGTAGACGACCTCGCACGATCTAACGTGATCTCATGGGGAAACAGATGTAAACAAAATGGAGACCGACGTGGTGCAACATGCTAATATTTCGTAGCGAGAAAAAACACAAGCGGAAGACTACACCACTCCGGGCTCAAGGGCTAGGACCGCTTACCGTTGCTCGGCAGTACCATCCCCTTCTCCAGGACCGTGTCCTTGTAGACTCTCATTGGCTGTTGTGGTCCGGCTCAGAAAGTAGTGACGTCAAACTTGCTTGAGATTATCAGGACGGGCCAGATGAGTCTGCGAGCAGATCTGGAGGTGCAAAGACAACAAGTTATGGTTTTATGGGAGTTATGTGACCATTAATTGGCTGGGCAACGAGTAGTGAACTTGACTTTTTCACATTTTTTATAATCAAATGAGATATAGCAGGTTTAATGAGTGGAAGGCTAATTTTCCTGAGCTTTGGACAGAGCCAGGCTTGCTCTCTCCCCCTGCCTCTTGTCTTTGTCCCAGGACAGGCCAGCCCTCTCCTGATGCTTCATATTTAACACACAGATATGAGCGTGGTATCAATCTTCTCATCCATCTCTTGGCAAGAAAGTGAATATGCATAAATCCCAAAATGTCAAAGTCTTGCTTCAAAGGAATTGCCCGCCGTTGGGAGTTTACAGTGTGTTGTGGCCCTAAACTGAATATTTAGTGTTGGGAGAAAATGCACCACAAACATGCAGGTGAGCACATCCACTTCATACAGCAGGTAGTCACCAAGAACACAGGACATGGTCCCAGACGCGATCCTGAAAGAGGATTACAGTCTAACATCCACAGCACCCTCACGTCTGTGATCCTTCAGCTGACTTACTACCATCAGACTTTGCAGAGATGAGCTTCCAGCTTAAATAAAATAGATAAGTGCACAAAAATCCCCTGCATAAAAAGACATTTGGCAGTAAATAAGATACATGAATATTTTCTCTCCGCCATTCTGCAAACCATACAGAAAATGCTCACAACATACTTACTGAGACTGACGAGGTGTTGCCACGAATCCTTCAATAGCACCAGCAATAAAGTGCAGATTTATAGCAAATGTTTTCATCGTTTCGCCTCTATCAGTGCCCCTGCTTCAAAATTAATTATTGATTAATCACTTTGCTTTTAAAGCAAAAATGCAGAGCAGCAATATCAAACTATCACAAAAAAATGATTATGCCCCCAAATCACATTTATCTGGCCCATTCATTACTATTGTATTGACAAGGACCAAGTAGCTAATCGCCAAAGCAAAAGAAATAAGAGCTGTCAGCACTTCTGTTGGTCGCGCTAAACCAGATATATACAACAGTAAATGGATTGATCAGAGCAGGAGGCAGGGATGGCGAGGCTAACTATGTGGAGGAAGGCGCATATGCATAATCATCAGTTTGCTTTAGTCTTAAGTCTACAGCGAAACAGCACCGAGACATGATGACACAGATACTGTGAGTGTGTATGTGTGGGCATGTGCGTGTGTGCCTACGTACTGAAGCTGCAGCTCAATTGCCAGTGCGGGCGGCCAGCAGTAAAGGTCAAGGCAAAGTTTAGATGGCATGTACCAGGGGCCTTAAGATATTCATAGCCAGCATTTTAGCCTGGAACATAACGAGATGGAACTGGTAAATATTTGCTGATGGCCTGAAAAATTCCAACCATGCTGGGAACCTATTTTGAATACAAAAGATGTCGGGGGAGGATGATAAGTGAGGATGGGGTGGTTGTGGGGGTGGGGGTGTGGGGGTACCTGATAGCTAATTAGTACATTTGCCCAAATAATTAGAATGAGCGCTCATGGCTGATATCACACAGGAGAGCGGTGTGTGTAGCATTCTGAATGGGGGAATCTGCATTTCATAGGCTGCTGGGCGCTTATAATCCCGCCTCTGGGGGCCTTTAATGGACATATTTACCTTTGCTGCATATTGGTTGTCTGTGATTAAGATTGGCAGGTTGATGCACCAAGGAGTGTGCACTTCCCAAAATTCCTACAGCTGATAGGGAGAAGGGGATCCTCCGGCTGTTTAGTGGAGGTGAATGGGGGGGGGTACGAAAAAATAACACCGAGCGACACAGCTCTGTGTGATTCCCCACCCCACCTCTTACGAGGGCTGAAAGAGAGAAGTCCACGTGTCTTTTAACAGCGTCTGGACACACACATTACGCTATGCAAATAGATACCCCGTCTCATTATCCTGTCCTTTAAGGAAAAGACGAACATGGCTGTTTGTGGTGCCCTTATTATTATTACCTCTTCACTTATAATTCAAATATGGACAGTCAGGAAATAGAGCGAGGCGGAGACGCGAGGATGGAGGGAAGGGGAAAGAGGATTTAAGAGAGAGAAGAAAAAGAATCACAGGCACTTCATTTGCCAACTGCACAGGATAAATGTGCAGGGGTTTGTCTCGGTGGTATTAATGCAAACATATCACGGCCTTACAGCTTTACAGCTTATACAGACACATGTTATAAGAGCATATTATCATAATGTAGTGCCAGAGGTTTCCTCTTGCCCCAACCATAGGGAGGTTAGAGGTCAGAGGTAAGGTTACTGATTCAGTTTTTTCACGCAACACTAGACAGAGAAGATGCTTGGCAACATCACACTTTGAACCAGGATTGAGAATGGTTTTGATCCTGTCTATGGAATGGGTAAGCAAAGTAACGCAAATCTATAGGAAAAGAACACTGGAATGGGTGTTTAAATCTGTATTAATGACAAGCTATGCGTGTCAGGCATGTTAAAGCCATGCTATACTCCCTGCTGTTTACAACACTGTTTGGATTCCACTCATTGTCTTGGCCCCACACTTATTGTGTGGATAAGACTTTCCACCATAATGTGACACTGGAATTTTAACTGGATACGGGACTGGAACGCTCTGGTCTGCTGCAGCCCTTCGTTTGTGATACCTAAACGCTGCAAACACTTGAACCTCAGCCAGCAGGATAAATGCTCTTGACAGGCGGTCTGATAAGCACACATGAACAAATTCATCTCAATAGTATAAGACCATGGATGGGCCCCCCCAGTGCAGATACATAGCATATCACAAAATATTATTATCTGTGATTATTCAATATTTTTAGGAGAAAGTTCTCTCTTTGACTTTCCAACAGTTACTTCGTACAAAGGCTTTGGCTTAGGGGCCTCCTGACCCCTTTAACCCCCGAGCCTGTGCCTGCTTAACCCATTCATTAATCCATAGGCCGAACACCTGCCTGAGCTGCATGTGCAACGGTAAATCTTTAAAAACTGTTTAAAGTGGGAACTAAGGAGACTTGATAGCTCCTGCTGCTGCTACAAACTCTGGCCTCAAAACACTGCAGTGGATTAAAGCTGTGGTGGGTGCAACGCGTGGCCCTGCTGCTTAGAAGGCAACCGATAAACCGTGCATGGTTTGAGGTGTCGGTTATATGTGCGACTCTTCTTTACGCAGAAAAGCTGGTAGCAATGGAAAGACAGGGGGAAGTGGAGAAGAGCAACGGAGAAAAGCAGAGAGATGTGAGGTGAGAAGATGAGAAGGAGAGAAAATTGAGGAGCGGGAGGAAGAGGAGGGTGCATTTAGAGGACTAAGTGGGAGTGCAGTGTGAAAGGGTTCTTATTGGGTTACTGTAACTTAGACCTGAAAAGTTTTTCAAGGTCCTCTCGCGAATCTCGCCTCAAAAGTCTTCACCACTTTGAACAAGTCATCAAGCACAATGTTTTTCATACGTCCTCTCATCTGGCCAAGACAGCAGCGAAACAGGGGGAGGAGGAGGAGGAAATGGGGAGTGACATAACTGAAATAGAAATCTGAAATGGAAGCAAGGATACAGATCAAAATGTAATCCCGCTTATGGCTGGGTCACGCTGACGAGAGAGAGAGAGAGAGAGAGAGAGAGTGGAAGAGAGATTATGTGATACCTTACCCTATCTTTACAATTAGTTTCCTACAGGTGCAGCACACTCCAAAATCACATTGAACAACTTCTCTAACAGGGTCAAGGAAAAGATGATTTAAGCCTCTACTATATTTACGTGCAGGGCTACAACAGCATGCCGCAATTTGTCTCTGTCTTGCTGTGTTTTAGCAACATCTGGCGCCCAGAGATTTAGGTTAGACAGGTAATTAGTGGCACATATTTGTCCTAAAGACAGGTGTATTTTCATTTAAGAAACACTCCATCACTTCTCTGGATGGGAGCCTGTTTGTTACACTCCGATGTGAAGGAGGCACACGGGCTCTGCAGCCCGCTGCAGACGCACAGCACATCCATACGGGTCTTCAATATTCATCTAGATGTTTTTAGTTTTAGAGTTTGATGATGGAGGAGACACTTACAAAAAGCAATATCACCATGGGTCCATTGTGACATGCCACCCCTGCACTGGCAAAGCCCTGTTTTCATTACACAACCCTTGCATGATTGCAAGGTTTGGCACCGACTATCCCAAAATGTTCCCCTGCTTAAGTATGAGTATTACTCTATGTTAACAACTTCACACAGGATTAAATATCTAATATCAATGTCGTGTCTAAAAACATATTTTTCTCCATCTCTAAATCGCTTACTTTCTCTCTCTCTCTGCATCACAATTACTCCTCTCCTTCTCCCCAGCAACCATGCTCGTAATGTAAAATAATATTTCTCATTTTAGTGCATCTAAATGTGTTTTTATAATATCTGTCATAGTGGATATACTAAAAACTGACTTTCTGGTGGATCTATTTTCTCTCCATTTCTCTATTCTCCAGTCATTCCTGTCTTTGTGATTATTGCAGCTCAGCAGTCTGCTCCGCGCTCGTCATCAGCCCATTCCCTTTGTGCGTTTCTGCGCTCTTTAACTTTCTTCTTCCCTCTCCGGATGAAGCTGTATAGTCTTTTAAAATGGAAATGCACTTCATCATGGTCACTTGGCTCATGGTTCTAATAAATCAAGGGCCGTCCACCATTGCTGTTCCTCTCCGGAAAACAAACTGCCCCTGGACGGATCTCCTCAGCTGCTCCTAATGGAGGTCACATTCACAGAGACACATTTACCCGCACGCCCGGCGGTGAAAAAAGAAAAAAGAGAAAAAAAAGGGCATGCACAAACACATGCATACGTAGTCCTGACTGAAAGTAATGCCTTTGCATCTGAGCATAAAGTAGAGGAAGAGTCATCTGAATCGTCCTGCCATGAGAAAGTCACTTGATATGTGGTACAATGCACTGAAAAACACTTATATTATCACGGACAAATTGATGCGATTGCGTGGCACTAATAGAAACCCCTATTATTAACAGTAAAGGACCGGTTGGGTAAAAAGGTCTATTTATACATTCTGGTCTATATCATCATCATCCTCCGTCTTCTTTGAAGTGTGATACAGCTGTCATGAAGTACACCTGCAGACGCTTTATGTGTGCCGCATGCAAACGTATGTGCCAGCAGTTACTAACACAGATTGCTCAGTTACTTGCATTTTCTTTTTTTTTTTTTACACATAGTGGCTTTGAAGAAAATCGGTTCTTTTTAACTGGGGCTTATGTTAATGATGATCAGTTTTCATTATTAAAATTTTCTTCATAAATGATTAATCGTTTGGTGTATAAAATGTTTGAAAATAGTGAGGAATGCCTGTTACAGTTTGCTAAAGCCCAAAATGAAATCTCCAAATTCAGATATTCAGTTTACGATCAAATAATATACACAAGAGCTCGTACTGCAGGTAGGAAGCTGGAACCAATTAATATTTGCTGGGAAAAAAAAAAAAACAGGAGAGGTAACAGATTAAAATTGTTGCCAGTTCATTTTGTCAATTAACGAATCGACGTATTGTTTCACTTCTAATTTGAACGACACATTGCGCCGTCCCGTTTCACATTCTTATTTATGTTTTCCCTTCAGATCATGCTGACCAGTAATTACCCGCTCTGCCTCATATCCGCTGTGCAAAAGAAATGCTGCTGAAATGCGACCGGCGCTTTCTTACGTCTGTGAAGCTCAACTTGAAGTTCACATTTGTAAAGCAGCCCAGTGCGTTACAGTAACATATAACCAATTAGAAGATTTCATTCAATTAATTAGAAAGTGCTCCATCACAGCCCTCACCTACATGCAGATATAGGTCATTATGAGGCATTAGAGGTCATTACAGTAATTCCTATGATATCATGTGTTATGTCAGGTTGCCCACATATTGCACATAAATACAGCAGCTGATGGTTTAACGCCACCGAGAGGCATTTTAGAGGCATTTTTCTTCAGAAGTCTCTGATGAAGTCAAACTGCTAAATTTGCTGGCCTGCACAAACCAATACCCTCTGTAGCCACTTTATCCATAGAAATATATTCCTCCATATTTAATTGTAAGTGGGGGGAAAAAGAAAACAACAAGATCAATTGTGATTCAACTCATTCCCCTGAATGGAATTATCTGCACACAAAAAGAAATTCAAAATGCCTCTGCTGTACAGGCTCAATCAAAATATTCTGATCCTAGTTACAGAAACTGAATATGTATGAACAGCTCAAATATGCTGAATTTATTTTGAATATTTAATGAGATATAAAATATAAGTCTATTTCAGCAACTAATAAAATCAGTCTTGTATGAATGTGCCATAGATTGAAAATGAATGGTGAGAGAGGGCCAGACAAGAGGGAAGGGGGGGAGGAGGAGTGGGAGGGTGGAGAGACTAGGGAGAAAAACAAAGGGTGTCAGAGCTTCATCAACATGCTATAACTGAGTGGCACGGCCATATTTTCCAGCATCAAGCTCAGTCAAAATACCAATGTGCAAATTGGAGCGCCTCCTCCCCTCCATCTCTCCATCTCTCCATATTCTTCCACTAGCTCCCCCAACTCCCCCCCCCTTTCTCTCTCTCCCTCTATCTCTCTATGTGTCCAATCACACGGCAGTCCTTCTCAATAAAACAAATTAACTGATTAGACATTTTAATCTCAGTTGTCTTTGACCTTGTAGAATATATTACTGATGTCTACATCGCTGAGAGCAGATAATGCGGCAGGCAGCTGCTTTTCTTAAAGACAAAACTGCCCTTTTTAAAGAGGAGCCAGACACACAAGCTAACAGGTTGGGGGCAGAAATCACCCTCCTCCTGCGCCTCCTCCTCATCACCACCCTCCCTGACCCAATACAAACCCCCCTATTTCACCACACACACACACACACACGCACACACACACACGCGCTCACACTCTCCTCCCTCCCTCCCTCCCCTCCCTGCAGGCAGCCAGCGGGGAAGGGGTTAAGGCGGAATGCATTAACAAAAGAAAATTATAGCGTAAACAGTTCATAAAATCTCACAGCCCCTGATGTCGGGGCTAGATCATTAAATTTCTGCAACAATTAGACCTTTTCTCACGGCGGCAAATTGGAGCCGTTGCCATGGCAAATCCGAGCCCTTAAGTCATATATCTTTGATTGCGGAAAGGTCAGGCGCAGACAGCCTAATAACTCAGGGAGCTGTTTGACAGATTTCATCCAAGCATGATCACATAACAGAGCCAAACTATGTCGGCAGTTGTTAAAAGCAAAGGAGGGGTCAGCGGTAAGGTTGGGGTTATGGAATGTTTCTGCTCGGCTGGGCCCAGCCAGATAATGTTCCTGACTGACTTTAAATCCACTGGAATAAAAAAAAAAAAGAAAGAAAAAAGAAAAAAGCTTATTTCTTTAAATGTGGATCAGTGGGAGTTCTTTTTTTCACTTGACCAGACCCGGATTAGGCTTTAAAGGGGGTGATGTTAGGGATGGGTGATTTAATGTCTGCATGATGTGAAATATGCTTTTTTTTTTTCAAAAATAGAATAGAGTACAATTAAGAAGAGCATGGGAGAACAGGAAGCCGTGATGAGCAGGAGTGACTGACAGTGTTTTGAGACACCAATGATGAGCCATGATTTATTTCCCGTTCAAACACATATGTTGAGGGAATTGAGATGGATGTGAACTCCTGGTACGGTGTGGGATCGAGCGGCAGGCTGCTGCTGAAATCCCCGTCATCGACTCGTTTAACGACCCTGACACACAGAACTTTGAATAACAATCAGCTTCATCCCGACTCGGTTAAGACTACATGTCTGATACTGTTGGGTTGTTTAGACCCCCTCTCCCTCTCTCTCTCCCTCTCTCTCTCTCTCTCTCTCTCTCTGCCACCCCTCCTCTTTCCTTCTGTCTCTGTAGGCAGTGCTGGCATTTCAGCTGTCTACCCCAAAAGGCCCAGCTGAGAAACAAGTGCTAATACCACCCCCTGCTGGAGGAAAGGGGCTACTGGTTCCTGCTCTGTCCCAGGTAACGAAAACGGAAGGGTACAGTGGGTGGACAGAATAATACGAACACCTTACATTATGGTGAAATATCTAAAAGCAAAACTAGCCTGACAAGAATGATATTTATTGCACGTTTGCTGCCTTGGTACTGCTCATGTGCTGTACAATAGCAGAAAAGTGATGAAGTGAGCCTCCCTATCCGGATTAACCCACCACTGAGCCCTGGGGTAAAAATGAGTTGTCTGGCCCCCATTGATGCCCCATTTCTCACGCTCTCTGTGCATTGTGTACAAGCCCTGTCACCTCCAACTAAGCCCAATCTGCAGACTACTTAGGGAAACATTAGATTTTACCTTGTAGGCCCATTAAACAACCAGTGCTACCTGTGCCTGCCCGAAGTTTAATGTGTGTCAAGTAGTTTTTGATCAGTGTAAAAATTAAACAAGCAACTTTATTTGAGGATTTCCACCATGTGAGCAAAATGTCAGCTTAAAAAGTAAAGAAAAACTAGGGTTTCATTCAGACATGGTCTCAGAAAAGACCATGTCTAGCAGATGATCTGATAAACAAAAGACCTACAGGGATTAACATCTGCCATCAATACAATGTCAACTGAAATGCAATCTCTCGTGGGGAGAGGGGGACAGGGGGATTGTGTGTGAGACCACAGGCTGACAACAAACCACTGTGATATACTGTGATTTATACCATGGTCTGGATGAATGCTCCAAACTGACTGGCTGCAGTGTCCATTAAATGTGAGCCAGCCACTGCCTCGGTTTATGATTCAACGCAACACGTTAACAAGTGAACTTATTTTTAATAGTGAGTGTCCTCCTTCAGGTCCTCATCCTCTGAACACCACCACAGGATGGAGACTGCACAAGCTGCAGGAAGTAGACTGCCCCCTGACCTCCCTGAGACTTTTCTACCACATCATCCCCGTCTGATCTGTGAGTCTGAACAGCTCAAGGGATCCGGCTCTGATCTTTCATCTGATCTCTGATGTTCAAAAACTCTCTGCAAGTTGAAAATCCCCTTGATATGAGCGATCACGTCACATCCCACAATTCAGCTCGCTATGCTGACAGTAACATTACTCATGGTCACACAGTTGTTCCTGAAAACATTGACATTAATTTGGGGACGCTGACATAGCTGGTTAGCTAGCTAGCCTTGTCGTTAAACATACTGTAGAATTACATTTACTGTTTTGTCAATATTAAAGCAGTGTTGTTGACTTTGACTCATGCTAGCATCACGTTAGCTCTCTGGCTAACAGCCGAGTTACGGCACGACGTTCTCAGTCCCGTGTTTTAATGTGACTGTCGAGCCCAGAGCAATGCTAACTTTGCTTTAACAACAAAGTAACATAAAGTAACGTTAAGTAACATTTCCAGTTTTATGGCAAACAAAGTCACTGCAACTTACCCTCTACCTGTCCACCGCGGTGATCTCTGTGTGACGACGGAGGCGAAGGTGTGTGTGTGCAGGTTGTATCTCCTGCAGGCTGGTGCGTCAACTAACACCGTCTTTTGACAGGGAGTCCAAAAACACTAAAAAAGTAACAATGGCGAACTAACTGTTGGAGTTACGGTTCAGTGTTTCGCTTCTCCGACACGATTTTGCGCGGCCTTAACGTTAAAAGCTACACTGTGGTAGAAGCTATCTAGCTAGCTAGCCAACTAGCTAACTACTATATCAAGTGTAAGTGCGTGTGTGCGTGAAGGAGACAAAAACGGAAAAGATTTAAGATTCAAGATTATTTAGTGTGCGTGATATGATTATATGTGTATTTTCAACATGATAGCAATATAGATTTTTTTTTTTTAATATCACGGTTATAGTCGGTACCTGTATATGGTGACACCCCAATCAATAAAACCTCCAGAGAAGGAAGAGTCCAAGTGCACATGATGGTGTTTTGAACGCGGTTGAAGGCACATACTCCAGATGATGAACGTACTTACACAGACATACAAAGAAATAGTACTTCAAACAATGTCTGCAGTGAGGTAGTGTGGAAAGCTATTATGAAATGTTTATTATTAGAAACAGATGTGCCTCAAAGAAAAGTTGTGAGAAAAAAATGAAGATATATAGACTTGGATCTGACATGAAACACCGAGTCTGTCTTTCAGCCATATTGAGGACTCTTAAGCAAACTTTTCAACGGTACACGACAGGCTGCCTTTCACGCCGTCTGGAAGCAAACCTCCTCAAATTAAAGCTTCGATGTTGAAATTCAAACCTAATATTCTGGAGTTCAGTGCCAACACAACAGATAAAGGTGTCACACCACTTGCAGATTAAACGGTATTTATACAATTAATCTAAAAGTGAGACACTCTCAGGTGAGCGCGGCTCGTTCTCAAAGCCATCTGACACTCCCTTTGTTAAGCGTTAGAGAGCCAGCATAAGCTCAAGGATCCATGTCTGTCTGCACAACCCCTTCCCTCTCCCTTGACTGCTAGAGCAAAGGCCACTGGGACTTGTAGGACAAAGGGGAGGGGAGATGCTGGGGGCTAATGGGGAGGTGGGCTCAGCTGTGACACAGATGTCTCCCTGGCAATGAAATCTGTAATATTCGTTTCCCCGAGTCCCATCATGAGTCAAAGATCTCCTAGAGCGCCTTATAGCTTGTCTCCTCTGTGGAATTCTGGTCCCACGGTGGATACCCAAGCCCCCCCACCCACCCTCCCACCCAGAGCACAGTGAGCGCTGCAACATCTCTAGTCTGGTGGGTTTGCACCCTGCAATGTAGGTGTAGAGTTGATAATGCTCTAGATTAAGAGAACATCCATCCATTCATTGTCCATACCGCTTATCCTTAAGGGTCGTGGGGGGGCTGGAGCCAATCCCAGATAACTTTGGGCGAGAGGCGGGGTACACCCCGGACTGGTCGCCAGCCAATCGCAGGGCCGACACATGGACACAGACAACCATAGAGACAGCTCACACTCACAATAAGAGAGCATTTCACTATGTATTTCTAACCTGTACCCGATAATACTATTATACTATACTAATACTATTTTAAATCGAACTGTTTTACCAAAACACCAGCGATTGTGATGTTACAGCAGCCAGAACCTTGTTAGGCCATGTTCAGACAGACAACAGCATTGTGTGGAAAATGCGACACAATGTGATGTCATCTGTTAAGGCGTTGCATTGGCCGATCAAAGATGTTGTGGCAGACATTCATGGTAGTTACTTTGCGGCATAAATGTCATATTTCTGCTGTTAACCTTGCAATTTTCACAACCAAAAATCAAAAGATTGGCACCGTACCAACTTTTGTAAACTCTGGTTTCTTGTGATTATTCATCTCTATGCAGTGTTTATCTTTCTGATAAACCTTCAGCCTCATGGAGGCATCACTCAAACTGGACTTCCTGGATCACATTGTATTGTCTCGCTGGTCACCCCTTGCATTGTTGTGTTTTTGAATGGCTCTGAGAGGGTGAATGGGTTAGCAAAGCTTGTCACTTTGTTTGTTTTCTGTTCCCTACAAACAGTCACCAGTTTCCTTTAATCATAACCACAGCTGTTCCCTAACCTTAAAGTCAGGGTCTGTGGAATTGGAGAAACTAGCTGAAGTAGGCCAGATTTTGAAAGTATCCAAATGATAGATCCCTTCAGGCGATCCTCCAAAGTCATCGTGATGACAAGACGGTCGCAGATCCACAGCCAGGTCTCTCATTTGTTCTGTACACAACCACTAACAGACAGCAGAAATTGCTTATTTACACATCCATCAGTTACAGAGCAACATTGTCATTGAGTCTCAGTAACTTTAAATGGGACATATGTAAAATGCTCTTTTTCGTGTCTTTTTAACATAAATTCGTGTCTCCAGTGTGTCCAGAGACCCGCAAACGATAAGAAAAGACCGTCCTCTCTCTTTTTGTCCTGTTGTATCTTCTGATGTCAGTAATGTTACAAGTTCAAGTATTGATTGATACCGGAAATCTGTCCATTTTTCCATTTTTCATGGTGTTTTACTGTTTATATACCAGGTTAGTCTGATGAACTTGGCATTGTGTGGCTAGTCAAAACAAACAGTGTACACATTAAGTCTCAACTGAAGCCAACTAAATAACGAAAGTAGCAGGTTTGATGCTGGTAACTGTTTTTTCATGTTGCCATTTGTGAACATTATACTGCAGCGTTAGCTAAGCTAGGTCCATTCTACTCTGTGATCCTGTGTGTGTGTGTTGCTGCTGTAATGTTATGTCAATGTAGACGTTCAATGAAAGTAATTATATAATATGAAAAAGAAGTGGTGAAAATGCGAGGTATTTAGCATCTTTGATTAGCACCAAGCTACTAACCTGCTCAGCTGTAAGCTGTAGTGGCCCGATGGCCTGGCAGTGTGTGTTAAGTCAAGCATAGGCTAATACAACCATTAGAATGGGATCTTATTCTGTATTTACGAGTGTTGAAGTCAAATGTCCTGTGTAATCAATTTCTTCTTTAATAATTGATTGAACAAATGATTTGTCATCATTATAGCAGTGTTTATAGTGTAACCTCGTCACTGTTTCCTACATACAGGCCAGCACATCACTACAGTTACCTGCAACAAGGAAAACTGTCTGCTGGACTGACCCACCAGACGAAGCCAACGCTAGACTCTTCAGTCTCACATCAGAATGCAGGTTTGTAGCCTGATATATTAGAACTACTCTGAGCTACAATAAGATGCTGCAGCCTTCATCGTCTGAGTGAGCCGGTGAAGCTCAGGAGTCCCTGGACCCATCAGAGGAGGAAGTTCTTGCTGAAGATAACACCAGCAGCCAGCAGCATGAGGAAAGTCTTGGTATCCACAGGAAGACCTGAGAGCTCCATTACCAGCTGACACTTCAGTATGCAAGAAATCCTTTACTACGTCAATAGAGGACATGATCTGGACAGTTTCCATAAAAGTTATGGCTTTGCTACTTTGTTCATATATCATGGACATGGACATAGTACAGTCCTCACAGTGGCTGCAGTTACTGAGCAGATCTTCAACTACATGTGCAAGTCAATTCATAAGATGAGTAACTGCTACAGTTATGTTGACATGGCAAATAGGCAATAGACATTTAAAGGCATCTCAACTAAATTACACTCAATTGGTGGCTGTAAAAAGTTATCTAATATTTCAGACAGCCTATTCAACCACAAGTGTTTTGATAAGTGACGGTCAAATAGGTCACACTCCACAAGGAGGGAAAACCTTTCAGGTGGTGCTCCTGCCTCCAGAGTGTCACTCAGTAAACTACTCAACTTTCTTGTTGAACAAAACCAAAAGAGCCAGTTAAGGACTTATGGGTGTAAGACACGTGGACAGTGACACCTCTTACAATAGCTGGAGTGGAGGGGTGTGTGTGTGTGTGTGTGGGTGTAGGTGTGTGTGTGTGGGGGGTCAGTTAATTAATAGAGGAATTTTAAAGCGAGCGGATATCGCTCCCACATATTCCGAAACAGCAGGAATCCATGACAAGCAGCTCATCACACACTTCACCAGGAGAGGAGTGTGTGACTCTGTGTGTGTGTGTGTGTGTGTGTGTGTGTGATAGAGAGAGAGACAGAGAGAGAGAGAGATAGGGAGAGCATCTCTCTCTTTCACACAAAATATGAGGAAGGAAATGTCCATTAATGTGTGTTCGTGTGTGTAAGAGAGACAGAAAAAGAATAGTGGAGAGTAGGATCATATCACAGTACGAGAAACCTGAGTGTGTAGGTGTGTGTGTGTGTGTGTGTGTGTGTGTGTTGCTCCTCCACAGGCAGCCAGGCAGCTCTCTTCAATGAATGTTGCCTGGGGTTTGTCGGGCCTCCCGCTGCTCCCCGGCACTCCAGGCGTCGGTGAGCAGGGAGGTAATTCGCTGACACTGTGTCACTTGTGATAATTGGGGAACGTCAGTGCGCTCGCTCACCTGTCTCAGCACAGGTGCTGGTATGTCATCGCCCACCGGAGAGGAACAGCTCCTCTTCCTCATCTTCCTCCTTTTATTCCTCAGCATCCAAACAGCTGCTGTTTATGTGATTGAGACAGAGAAAAGCATAGAAAAAAACTCATTTAAAGCTACATTTTGTAATTTATTGTCATTACCTACCTCTATCTGTGGCTGGTGAGACTTACAACAACACAATTTAAGGTTCATTTATAAATACGTGTTAAGAGGTTACAGCATTTCTGCTTGCTGATACTGCTGTGCTCTATTACACTGAATCAACGAAATAGCATATACACAGCACTGCAAACAACGGTCTTACTAATACTACTGACATCTATGGCAGGCACTAGCTAGTTATTTCATGAGTAGTAGCTGCTATGGTAGGACTAGTGGCGGTGGTTAATTCAAAATAATGACTTTTTTTAATTGCTTTAGTGAGATGACAGAAAAATAACTCATCTCATGATAAAATCCAGTGGGAAAGGATCATTAATGTTAAAGAATGAGTCAGGTTTATTTTAACTTGTTTCTTACTTGTGTAGCTTCAGCTGTTGTTTCTCTCTGCTGTGATAACGCTGTGTGAACTGGGGAGTTCCTGCTCATTTCTCGCGTTTATATAAAGAATAATATGTTTTATAGCAGCTTTTTTTTTTTTGGACCTGTAATTATAGCAGCCCTCTTAGGCCACTTACAGTGATGTTGACTGGCAGACCACTCAAATGAATGAATTGAAGGCTGGAAACTGATTCACACCTTTTCCCAAAACACCAAAATAAATAGATGCACTGGAGTGGGAGGATGAAAAAGGAGAGACGTTGATTCCTGTGAATATGATGTGGTGGCTTGATGAGACGCCCTTGTACAGTTGCTGAAACCAGTCCAGACCTACAGGGTTAATTTGATCTGTGAAGAAAAAGACAAAAGTTGTGGAAAAAAAAAAAAAAAATGTCAGATTAGGCGAGAAGTGAAACAGGAGGTGAGGGGGCCACCCGCAGAACGAGGCAAGAAGGAGCAATAGCCAAACCACTTGGGAGTAATGGTCTGTGAGGCTAATATTTCCTCTGTCTCAGCTGAACCCTGAAGGAGAGGAGGGGGGGGCTCACTTGTTGTCGGTGCCATGTTGGGGGGGAAGAGGGGGGGCAGGAGTGGGTCACCTGTAATGGCAGAGCGCTACATTGTGACCATTCCACACTCATTACACCATTTACAATTACTGCTACCTATCACCCCCCTCCCCCCCCCAAACTCCCCAAGAGGCCAGTCTAGCACCATGACTCAAATGAAGTGGATAATTGTGTCTCTCTGTGGCATATCATGAGACAAGAGAGTCAGACAGGAGAGGAGGGAGGAGAGAGATGGACCAAATGAGAGAGACGGGGAGAGAGAAATGTTGAGACAAAGACGTGTCATGACTAATTTTGTGTTTAGGTATACTGCAGTGGTAACAACTGCAGTGGGGGTGTACTATGGAGCGAGATGGGTCTCTTAACCTGCCTACATGGCCTCAGTAAATTATGCTGCACACCTAACCTGCACCAGAGGAGGTTATGCTCAGAGTTTTGGTTTAAATCAGTTGTAACAAGCACCTTCCTTTCACTCATTCTTCTTCTGACGATATTATAGATGGTCTTGAGTGGCATATTATTATTAATAATAATAATATTAATAATAATAATAAGTACATGCACGTATGTATGCAAGTGCAATAATAAAAACAACAAAAAATAAAAGGAATTAAGTAAATGAATGAGTGAATAAAAGACATGGAATAACTAAATCCTTGCAAAACACAATGCCACACAAGGCAGTAAAAGACGTAAAGGATTGGACTATGTAATATGACTTTTACTGATAAAAAAAAGACAAAGACCGATTCAATAGCTGTATGTATACACGTATAAAGTGAACAGACAACAACAACTTGTGAACACACTTTGCAAAAGCCCAAACTACATCTGACAAGACTCTCCACATGTTGATCCGTGTTCTGTTCTTAAGTAAAACAACTGTTTGATCACCATGTATTATCTCAAAATGTTACCTTATATTCAAATACAAAGATTAGAAAATCAAAAAGTTCAAAGATACGCTGCTAGTAGGCTGATATTCATTGCTAAACAGATACTCAGGGAACGGTGAGAATGAAGGCTGGGAGAACATCCTTTCAGTGCCACAGAGGAAAGGTGGCATGCTTGCCATCGACCTGGTGCGCCTCGTCTCTGAAGATCTCCAATTCTCTTCAGGGTCCAAGTGTTAAGGACTGATGTTGATCATAAGAGCAGCTTCCACACACTGACGCACTAATGACAGTTACCATCCCCAAAAGGGAAGCCTACCACTGTGCATTCAAAGTGGAACACTCTTATATTTTTCACATAGGGTGAGAAAGAAGAATTCATGAATAGGAAAGTGAACAAAAATAAAGATTCATCTTGTGGCGTCTCTTGAATGCTAAATATAAGATGAAGGCCAATGATTTTAGAGCAACCCCAGACAGACTTGTCAAACTTTGTGCCATTACTATCCTTTGTCTTAGCACAGTTGTCATGTACAGCCTGTACCCATATGAAATATTAATTTTGCATAATAACTTTCAAAGGGGAATAAAGCACATAGTTAATTATTAATAGCATGTGTATTCAAGGCATCTTTTTTTTCACACACACCAAAATACTCCCTGACAGTTGCCACTCGAAGGAAGAGAATCCCCATAATGCCGCGCTAAAGCAGAAATGACAATCACTAAACACTGATGCAAGTTCCACGAAACATCTAACCTACATTTCACAGGTATCAGTGGGAAATTAACCAGCGCTCTGCATTTTCTTATCTTTCTCTCAGCTAGTCCCACCTGCTCTTCACATTTATAGACAGTATTAAAATGATTGAAATGAAGCAGCGGTTTTGGTGTAGGCCATAGGACACATGCGTGACAATGGAGCTTCACCTAGAACACTGATATGTTAGAATCATAAATGTTTCATGGCTGACAGGTTAGCAAGCAGTTGCCTATTACAGGAGACACGCAGCAACATTAGGAATGGTGTTTCTGGTCACCTAATGATCTAAGTCCACCGTTCACTCTCCTTTTAGCTCTATTTTGGCCTCCACCAACTAAGCACTATACTATTTAAATACTATGTTCACTTGCTAACTTGCTAATGGCTAACATCTGCTGTCTGGTGCTGGGCAGGTAGTGCACAGTGGGTTTAATGGAAGTTTTCCACTGAACTTTCCACATGACGCTCATCAGCGCGGTGAGAGTGACCAACACTGGTAAAAAAAAAAAAAAAACAATGAGCTGAAAGACACTAAAAAGCTCCACAGAGCTGAGGAGAACTCTCTGTGAGTTCTCCACTATGAGCGACCCCCTTTAGATTGCACAGTCATTCTGATTTTGATTTTGATGTGTCTTAATATATAGTTCATATCAAAATGACTAATTGATAAGAGCAGTTTGTAGGAATGTTATAGTGAATAAATGAAAGAAACAGCTAGATTAAGATATTTTCAGCACTGTGTGTGTGTGTGTGTGCAGACAGCGAGGCCAAGGTCAGTTAATTTGGAGTGGCTACGTCATAAACCCATCAGGCGTCAGTAGGGGAGGAAATCAAGCAAGCCGCTCTGATGAGGGGAAATGCTATCTACTAGACAATGGATATCTCATTTACTGCATTTCTGTCCCATTTCAACACACTTTGTCCAGAGCCCGTTAATATGCACGTTATCCGACTGCACTGAGGGGGTGTATGGAGCCGACGAAAAGGGAAGTGGGGGTGGGGGGGTGCTCAGAGGGTGGTTAAAGGGAGGGCGGCTGAGGCGAGACGGACCATTTCAGTGTCAATTTACAGCAATTCCCACCGTCAAAAATGAGAGGGAAAAAGTGAGAGTACTTCCCATTTTCTTCCCAGATCTTTTAGTTTAATTCAATTGGACCTTTCAATACCTTATTTATGACACACAGGAAGCATTCACCCTATTGCATTATGGGGAGTGGGGGAGAGATAAAGACGCTGATTCTTTAAAGCTCTTCGGCACAAAGGGAGATAAAAGCAGATAAAGCGAGGAGTGTGTTTTTCATTGTGTTCTGTTCTGTAAGGGAGGAGAGGATTAGGTCGCTTCATAATGTTGCCTGCCCATGTTCAGGAGACAAAACACAAGCTAACACATTTAACTAAACTCACACCCAGGCTGGATTTGACTTCTCTACATGTTCTCAAAGCGACGACACGCCAAACGTACACTTAGAAGTTATCGGGCCCTTCCCGTCAGCTGAGGATGTAGGGAACGCTCTCATTCTTTAATCTTAATCAAAGGGATCGTTCCAGGACTCTGATGAGATGAAACCCTAAAAAAAACGTAGAGGGGAATCGCGGCAAGACAAAAGCAACAACTGTAGGCCGCCACACATGAATAATAGGTTAGATGTGATCGAACAGCTCCATCCGCAGCGATGGCGAGCCGTCATATCTCTTCTTTTCCAGGAATGTCAATCAATAAGCAGTCGGTAATGGGGGAGAGGGGGTAAGTGGGGGGTGGGGTGGGAGGCATTGTTGCGCACATCATCTCCAGATTCATAATGATTATGAGCGTCTTTAACCCAAAGTCTTCCAGGATCGCAACCCCTGTGCGCTCCGTACGCAGGCCTTCCACACAGCGAAGCGCAGAGGGAGGCTGCCAGATAAAACATAATAAAATGACACATTCCCTCACTGAGTAGCACCGCCATGATGGCTCCAGGCGCTACCTTTGTTTCCATCACAGCGATGACTAAAATCAAGCATTGTAACGCGACACCCCTGATTTCATGCAATGTGGTGGATTATGGATATGAATTGAACGCTTGGCTCTTTTTTTTTGTGTTCCAATTTCCAAATTAGGATTTTCTGCCTTCATAATGACACACAAAGCATTCTCTTAGTCAAATCAATGGCAGCTATTTATATGAGTAATCCCTCACCCAGCACTGAACTGCCAGAAAAGAGGGATGGTTTTTAAAGTAATGCTGCAAAACAAAAGGAGTCACTAAATGAATGCAAATTGGCTTTTCTATCTTTCTGAATGTCCATCTTTAAGAACATGGTTCGGCTGGCCAGGAAGAGGAAACAAAACAGCTGTTTAAGACAGCTCATTTAGCAAATAACCCATAACGCCATGTTCGTTACCAGTTAAGCTCAGAATAAAATGTTCAAATAACCACCCCTCCCCTTCAGTAGCAGCACCAGCTCATTCCTCTCTGTCTTGCATTTCAACAGAACAGGGCATGAATGCCTGACAAGTAGGCTATCATCCAAGAGATCATTAAGCACAAGGGTTGAAGTGCCATCTTCACTGCCATGGCAACAGGGTTGAGAGATGAGATAAAAACAATGCGAGGCAGGAGGCAGGAGGCGGGGCGGGCGCTCAACGATCGCCACTGATCGATGGATCTCTCTCTCTCTCTCTCTCTCTCTCCCTTCAGAGGCCAGCCACAGGAAGGGGAGGCTGGAGTGGGGAGGACAGCAAGAGAAGGAGGGAGGGAGGGGAGGGGGGGAGAAAGGCCAAGCAGCTTTAGGGCTTCATAGGTGCACTAACAGTGGGAACTGTCTCTCTTCAAAGCGCCGATCGTTTTCTTCACAAGGGTCTAATTCAACATGTCAAACAGCACATTTGCATGGGAATGATTATTTTTACTCTGTAGCAAGGCGGAGCCAGAGGCCTCACATCTGTACCAAAGAACACCAAGTATAATAATAAAGTCACAGAGACCGTATCAAACCAATTCGGCTGATTATTTTACAGCTGTGTCTAAAAATGGTTCAGGGCCCTCGCAAATCCGCGTGGATCAGACGGTGGTTGTGTTTCAGTCCAAACAGATCAGCCACACTGTACCACAGGTTTGTGAAGCATAAGCACTTTTTTTTGTGAGAGTGTGTATGAACACAGTATCTATTTACCTCTTCTCTTCCTACATAACAGCCGTTTTGAGTATGAAAGAGGTGAGCCGAGAGGAGCGAGTGTATTATCTTTTGCAGCTGTCAGCACTGTTCGTGGTTTTGTGCCGGAGCTCCACGGGGCTCCCACTAAATGCCATCAGGTTACGACTGTGGTTGTTTGCTTTTTTAATTATAGCAGGAATGCTTTTTGAAGCGTGCGATAAGCACTCCTAGACTCCCCCCCCCCCCTACACACACACACACACACACGCACACACTCTGGATGTTGCATGCGCACGCAGCAGCACCACAACGTGCACGAGTGCAAAAACGTACACAAACCCAGTTTGGGTAGTTGTCTCTCTCACAACATGTGCTAATCAATCTGTTGAGAGCAATCTGTCAGGAAATCTTTAGCTTTAAACAACCCACTGTGAATGGGGATGAGGCCCTTTCCATGGGGCAGGGCACTGCAGGGACTTAGCAATAGCTGTCTTTACGCATCCCAGAGTGTCAATAAGGATTATGAGAGCGAGCTTTTATCTCCTCAAACACACAGACCAGTCACTCATTTAAATGGATGAACAATTCAGGTCTGCTCAATAAATAAAAAAAGAATATACTTCCATAAATACATTCAAATCCCAACACCATTCACATTCCAGCACCATATGCTTAATTTAAGATCTAATCTCCCCTTTTTCTATTTCCACCAATTCACGGAAGGCAAATCTTTGTACACATAGTTGTTTAAGACCTCAAAGGATAAACACAGACTACCTATTGTTGATGGCAATGCACCTTTATCCTCAACTTAAGACCCACAGTTCCTTTGAGAGTGCTCCTGGCAGATGCCGTATGCAAAGCAGGTGCACTGAGGGAAACATGCCCGACAAAAGAGACATTATTGCATTTCACAACCTCCCAAAAAGACGAGCGGAATATTAAAGGTGACACAACTGTATTTACACATCAGTTCAATAGACCTAAAATAACCTAATTTCTATCTTGCTCTATCAAATAAAAGGAGGCAATAAAATCTGCGAAGAGAAGAACAAATAAAAGCAAATTTTGACATTTTGCTTTTCGACGCCTTCCATTTATAGGTCAGAGGAAACACCAGCCGACCTCTCATTGTTTTTAAATGCCATTTTGTAAGGCTTGGAAGCAGGAATTAATTAATGCGTGGGTAGCTGCCACTGTCAAGAGGCAGCACATTAAAATCAATGATTAATAAATTCAAAACACACAACAAACTCAGCTGGGAGATGAAAATAGTATTGTGTGCTCCATAGGAAGCAGCCCCAGTGCGGGTCCTCCCACTGAACGCGGCGTCCACTCAGATGGCTAATGGAAAGTAGCCGGTGCCAGCTGTGTGCCTGTGAATAAAATCACTTTAATTAAAGGAATTACAATGGAAAAGGAACCGGGGATGTGTGGAGTAGTATCGACAGGAAACGGTCTCTCATGTGTGACACACACACACTTTTACACACATTATGAAATCCCATAAAGACTTGAAAGAACAGAGTGCCTTTGTGCTCGCATTATTAAATAGGCCTAATCCACACATGCTCTATTGTACTATACAGCTCTAAGATCTACTCCAAATATGTCCCCCTCAGTCTAAATTGTAAGGCAAGATACAGATACTTCTTTTATCAACCATGACATGAGTGTGGAGCACTTCGCCAAAGGATTTTTAGAAGTTCTGGCTCTGCCACAAACCCACTTCCAGATCTAGATGAAATCCACAAAAGGCTCTTAGACGAACATTATTGGAACAATTAAACATTTGGCGTCATTGGCACCGCAGAAACAATGTCATTCAGCTTGCTTTTGCACGTCTTTTAGTGATACGTCGCTCGTGAGCGAGGCGGCTCCACGGGCTGTCTTAAGTGACCGATGGGGGGCCAATTTCTCTTTTTTCAGGAGATGAATACGAGACGGAATAATAGGATGATCCTATGACACATTTGTTAAATACAGTACGATCCAGAAACATCTCAGTAGTAAGACCCGAGCACTTTTGTTCGTTGTGCCACTTTCCAACACACAAACATATTTTGGTATAAATAAAATGTCCAATTTACATGTGTAATAGTTTTTGATCTGTATTTATACAAAGCAAGAATTATAGTATTTTGGAAATGACATGCCAATCATAGGTCAAACATTGCTAAATTTAGCTTAATTAGAAAAGCCAGAGGTGGACACATTGAGCCACATGATCTGGTTCACTGAAAAGAGCCTGAATTCCGATCACTAGTGTCCTTCCTTGCAGCGGGTTAGTGACTGAGTGGAGTGACAACAAAGTACGACTCAGTGTTCAGTACTTCTTACGTCTCTCCACTTTGGTACGTCGAATTTGTAATATAATGTCACACTGTAACGTCGGCGTGTGCCTGTGGGGACTTATCCTACAGAACGCAGAAATCTAGTGAGAGAGGTGAAGCAGTTGTGGAACGGACTATCACACAAACAGGTACTTGTAAATATCCTTTTTTATGTTTGGGGTCCGGAAATCAGGGAGTAGTTTTCAGTTTTTTGTTTATGAGACACAGCTCAAGTTTAGGGAAAAAACAGAGGTATCTTCAGGAGGTATTCTGTAAGAAAAACGGACACATCTGGGTAACTCTTTGAACCTGTATCAGATATGGGGTTACAGAGGGTTTTGAAAAAGTGAAAATATCCATAATATGGCAGGTCGATTCTTTTTGGGAGTTCATATACATGCGCCTGTTTTGGTGGGAGATGAAGATCCACTGGGACCTTGTATGTTGGATGTTTTGTATGAGGTCGTTATATTATGCTGTTAAAATGTAATGTAAATGGTCATATATGAATATAAAATGATACAATCAATCATTCGATAATAATAATAATAGTTAATATGTGAAAATGAAAGTAATCTAACCCTTGTTTCTGGGTTGTGTTTTCTCATCGACAGATTCTTCAGATCAGTGGTAAAACCTCTGTTCCATTAAAAGCTGTTAATCCTTCACGATGAATCACAAAACACTGGAGAGCGCACGCAGGATTCAATAGCGAAACATAAGCATGTTTAATGGTGGTTATTATTGAAGACTTTAGTTTCCTTGCAATAATCTGAAATGTACAAACTTTGCAGCACACAGAAACAGTGTGAAAACTCAAGCACAGGCGTTACTGTTCGAAAGAGCCTGAGAACCCCCCCGTTCTCTGTCAGATGTAATCATGCTGATATTACTCGTTACATTCCATAATGTTTGCATTCAGGGTGCTTGTTTGTAGCCACTCTTCATGTTAATTGTTGTTAATTAAGCAGTGTTGTGTTGTATTTGGCCCACCAGAGGGCGCCCTTTGAGTAGAAGCAATGCAGCAGACCTTCCCTCTGACTCTTTGTCCAAGCTGCTCACGCTTGATCGAACTAGTTGATCATTTTCACGCTCAATCTGACTATCTGAAGGCTTAAGAGTCCAGTGTGTCTGCTTGTTGTTGGATGATTTCTGGGCATTGATGCTTTATTTATAGAGCCACTTCTATATGCATAAAGAGGCTTGGAATAGTCACTGTCATATGTGCCCTGACTGTGCCTTTTACTCTACCTGGATATAATTAGAGGGAAAGTATCAGGTCTGCGCACTATATCCACACTCATCATCACACTGACTGTCAGGCAACACAGTTCCTTTTCTTTGTGTGTGTGTGTGTGTGTGTGTGTGTGTGTGTGTGTGTGTGTGTGTGTGTGTGTGTGTGTGTGTGTGTGTGTGTGTGTGTGTGTGTGTGTGTGTGTGTGTGTGTGTGTGTGTGTGTGTGTGTGTCCTCTCCTGTGAGGGGAATCTGCCATCCTGCAAGTGGTCCCGCATTTAATCAGAGTAGCCACAAGAGGGAGACAGACACATGTTTAAAACAGCATGGAAGAAAGAGTGGCATGTACATGAGGAGACCCCGAGTACTTCAGCACAAGCATGTCACAGTTCGAAGCCACTTTGGGGTTTGGAGGCTCCTAAATCACCAGCGGCCCTTCAGACACTCCAGCTCATCAGTAAATCCCTCTAGATGTTTGTGATCACCGTACACCATGAGATCAACGGATCCCTTCGAGGGTTTGAGAAAGAGTCAGCAGTCAGAGCCCCTGTTATGGTTCTATATCTCACTCCACTGTTGTGAATTAGCCTAAGTCAATGAAATATTTAAGAGTAAGAAGAGAAACTGAGTCAGCTGCTGACATCAAAGTGTCTGCTAATATACACTGGAGCAACTTGTTTACATGGGATGGTGGCAAGGCCCTGAGGGACGCCTGGCCTGGTTCTCACTCACAAACAACACCATCGGCAGCGTCAACACGCAGAGAGGAAACTAACCACTGGAGACAGGTCTGGATCTGTGCTGGTGGTTAACAAAAACCTCCGTGTGGTCTAGTTTTCTGTGCGACTCTCCGGCCTCCAGCGCCCGAACGCGGAGCTGGATCTCACGAGGCACCAAAGAGGCGTCAGAGTCACAAAACTGACCCATCAAGACAAAACTGTCGGTCGTAACTCAGGACCCCCGGTCAGGTGATTCATTTCACAGCAAGGAAATAAAGTCTGTCAGTGGGGCTGTGCTAACTGGGTGATATAAACAGCTTCCATATGGCGGCAGAGCTGTTTCGAAAACTTCAGCCTCTTTGTATTTAGGTCACAGGCGGATAAGGTTTTGAAAATCAAACAAAAGACAAAAGTAAAAAAACTGATTCAGAATCTCATTTCGAGTGTCCGGAGTGTTGTATTTGCACACTTAATGGGGATCTTTAAGAATAATGCAGATGCTGACAAAAATGTCATTCAGTGTATCAATTCAGTGCAAACTAGTAAGATATAAAAGTTAAAAAAAAACAAAACTATTTACACATCCTGAAATACCTGATACGTGTGTTATTATATTCACCGTCTCATAAATGTTGTTCATGTAGCAGAACTGTAAAAAAAAATCTTAAATCTTAATATAAAAATGTATGCAATAGATACAATAGATTACATTAGTATTTACAGTAAGTTTCTCTTGGTATTGAACAAGAGGAACATTTTCATTATTTAGCTTTTTACTCTGCTTATGTTTCATGAAACCAACTCCCTGCTCCTCCCTGACCACTGGATCAGAGTTTACTTTTTTCTATTAGACAATGGAGCACAAATGTGCTTTTAAATTTACTTTAAATTCAATTAAATTGAAAAATAAATGAAATTAAGTTAGAATTTTGTCTTTCTTATCGAAGGTGAGAGGGCTTTATTTGTCTGAACATTCATTTAATGATCAAAAACACATGACGGCATGGTTCCAGCCATGTCATGTGACTTAAAATGGCTCTTAACTGTGAGATCTGTGTTTGGAGCATAGACTGTGGTTTTAGGACAAAAGTACATCATGTATTGCGATATTTGTTAAAACAATATTATAAAAGGTTTTTTTTAAATGTTCTTGAACCCACAAACTGTCAACACAAACCGTAACACCATAAGGGTACATTCGCAGCTTTACTCTATTTTGTGCATATTTAAC
Source organism: Pempheris klunzingeri (assembly GCF_042242105.1). Taxonomy (NCBI): domain Eukaryota; kingdom Metazoa; phylum Chordata; class Actinopteri; order Acropomatiformes; family Pempheridae; genus Pempheris; species Pempheris klunzingeri. The sequence goes on along the minus strand of NC_092012.1, from coordinate 30,652,854 downwards.
TGGTTTTGTGAGGACATTCATACTTTAAAAATCAAAGACTCCGTAATGGTTCACTGTTAATGAATTACTGCAAAGTGCAAAAATTATATATTTATATTTTCAAAAGAAAAAAAAAATAAACTGAAGAGAAAATGTAAACGTTTTGTCTTTGACCCATTTTTGATTAACATGTTTCAGAGTGCGTTCTTTCATTTTACTGAGGTGACATTTAAAGAGACGTGTTGAACATATTTCTTACTATGAGGCTACAGCCATGGGCAAGTTTTTTTTTTCCCCATCTGCTTTACTTGAATTTCAGTGTATTTAAAAATCACATATTTGACTAAAATCCTATGCAGATACTTAAAGCTGAAAAAGACCTGACCTTAGATTTTAATTGTGCAGTTTAACATGATCTGTACACTGACTCGTGTTCACAGTGCAACAGTAGAGCGGAGCTGTGGGGGTGGAACTTTGGAGAAAACACTGTTTCCTTCTGACAGATTGTCACTTTCCCTGTGACACCGCGACCCGAGCCTGGATAAGCTGAAGAGAATGGATGGAGATCGTCACTTAGGTTAAGCCTGGGCTAAAGCTAAACCTGAGAACTAATGTGGTCAGTCCGGCTGTCTTTGGGTTACCTGGCTTCACTGGGCCCAACATTAGTGATCCTGGAGCGTGTTATCATGACACTGGTCATCAACCGGCTGTTACCCTCTGGTAACTCGGGAATGAAGCACTTGATATGAAATGACAGGAAAAGGTGAAATGCATACGATAGAACCACATAACAGGAATAGAATACGCAGCTGTAGAAACATGGGATGTGATTTATAGGAACTATAGAGAGAATCATTATATACTTTAGTGTCTTTAGTGCAACTTCTGTCTACTTTTTCATTGTGGAGTTTTTTGCTCGTCTGCGCTGACAGTATAAGGACAGACTGCATCTTTTATCAACTCATCACATTTCAAAAGTAATGACTGTCGAGTGGCTGCCTGTGTTGCTCCCACCTACTGTAACCCACTCGAGAGACGTCTGGAGCTCTCGGAAATAACTGGGGAGCTGACACCAAATCAACTTGTTTTTAAATTCTGAGAGTTACAGCTAAATTTTGATGCACTTTAGTGATGGTGTATTTGCAGGTTTTTCTTTTCTGGTGAAAACAGAACGGCTTCAGATTGACAGCAGCACAGTGACACCTAGTGGTATACAGCCAGTGTGACCTGCTATGACTAGGTTTCCTTCAAAAGAATTCTCAGAAACAGTCTAATGGAAAATATGTAGCAGCATTTTATTTTAAAAAGTCAAATAGAAATCTTACATTTTGGTGGTGGGGAAACAAACTGCAGGTTGGGATTAAAATAAAAGTTAAATACAATCAATATTTTAGCTTCTGAAGCCTGGCTGGTTCACTTGTCCATATAGGTAGCCAAGCTACTGGTCCCTAAGCAAAACATGGCCATGTTTTGTCCAATAAAATGGCAAGATTAGAACCAAAAACAATAGTAACACCTATTTTACACACACACTCACACACACTCTTTCCCCTCCATCATGTGAAGCCCACTTTTATAGCAGCAGATAGAGCCAAACGTGACCCTAGGAATAGTTTTTGGGCAAATGCGGCCACTAATAGATTAAAAACAGCGATCACCACATACACGCACACACACACACACACACACACACACACTAAATCAAGTAGAGACTCCATAAAATGTCCATTCAATTTGGCCTCTGCATAGAAAATAAAAATGGCAACCACTAAATGTAGGCGTGGTTGGAAATGCAACTCAAAAACACAAATCTCCTCGAGCCGTCCCATCCCCATCTGCCCTTTGCTTTGTGTTTCACCAGAGTAGGGGGGGTTAAATAGGTAAGATTCCTGTGGGGATAGGGACCATCCAAATCATTTGCTCACTGTGTGCCAGCGCGTCCCCAATTTAGCCGGCGTTGGTGCGTGAGCCCACCACACAGACATTTAGAAGCATCTTAATCCAAGTAATCAGCATGACTTTGAAAGGAGACAATACTATTTCCATCAGTGTTTCCCCACTGAAAAAAAAAAGTCCCTCGTACATGTGTGTACTGGTACTGCAGAGGCAGCGCTGTTCAGAGTCAACACTCCAGAGTTGCTTCTCATCCACTTCCAGCTCCAATGTAAAAATCTAATTAGGATGCGGTGTTGTCTCGTCAGTTTCAGTGTTTGCGTCGTTACTTTGGAAGGAGGAGGACGGAGAACGCATCCTCGGCTTGATTTTCAGCACCGTGGCATCCATTCGGACAAACTCCTCGGTTTTCTCACTGCTCAGGGGCGGGGTCAGGACGCCTGAAGGGACAGGACAGCTGCTGTGACGCTCCAGCTCCACGTCCTGGTAAGAGTAGGCCTTGTCCTGAACACAGCCACAAACAGATTAGAGGCATTATGAGAAAGTGGAGGAAGGGTGGCGGTTTGTAGTATTAAAGTTGAGTGTTTTACATGTGTGTTGAAGGAATGTCAAAATTCTTTTCACTGCATCTACAAGTTTGATTTTGAACCATGCTTCTTAAATATATTAAACCTAAGGGAAAAAAACTCAGTTGCCTTCTCATTAGAATAATTTCACTCACCAGCCACGTCATGTAGGAGGCATGGGTCTGGATGTTGTGCATGTCATCTGCAGGGATTCCTGTGAATGTTCTCATGGGCGACCCACCAACCTCCCGCAGCGCCATGGCGAACGGCACCATCCACCTCACGCACTCCTCTACTTCTACCCTCTTCAGAGCTGCACGGTCAGAGCAAACAAAGTGGTGAGTCAAGGCAACAAAAAGGAAAAGACAAATATTCACGGTAAAAAAACGAATCCTGCTGGTATGTTTTAATAAAACTTTAGCAAGAAAGAGTACATTTACAATTACGTTTTTGTTTTTTACCTGAGACATTTTCCACCAGCTCCAGAGAAGAGAAGTGAAACAGGGCTGAAGCAGCAAGGATGCGATTAGAAAACTCCAGGCAGCGCATATCGAGCATACACACGTCCAACAACTAGGGGGGAAAGGAAAAGAGCCGATTAAACATTAGAGCACTTACTTGGTGTGGTGAAACGTTTAAATCTACAGATTTATTATGTCTAGACTTGCTGTATTTTTTGCTTATAGTTCTGATTTTGATTGACAGCTGGGCCACAGCCATAGTAACTGGTGGTGTGGTCTAATTAACAGAAGGAAGGTGGAAACGCTCTGGAATAATAGAGTCCCAGCTTTAGTTGAGGCCAAACAAATTTTTAAATCACCTCATTGGTTAAGAATCTATTAGAATCATCTCATGTGCAGGGCGATGAGATGATATATACAGTGCAAAAGAAAGATGTGTCCATCTCAATGCCAAATCATGTGATCTCTATAACGTGTGATACGATGTTGTGAATTCAGCTGCCTGGCAGGGTAACATGATTTGGGCAGACAGGAGGTGAGTAAAACTGTAGACACAGTGCAGTTAGTTTTGCGTCTTTCCTTTTTAACTTTGCTGTATCATGTGAGACAGCAAAGCTTTGAGAGCTAAATTCAAGCACTTTTTAAAAGGAGATACCCAAGCTGTGGCACCTGGATCTACAGCCAGGTGCATTAAGACAACTCCTCTACTGCTGGGCCATGGCCCATGGTCATTCTGGTTTAGTATTGCCTCGTCCTGTTAGATTCTGCTCTATTACGTTTGTGTAGTTTACAGGAACTAGAATTACATTTTTACATAAAATGTAGCAGTCTGAAGTTTTAAAACAGTGCTTTTTTTGTGAAGTCAATGAATCAATACTTGTTTCATTGTAGAATCTAAGCTGAACTGCATGGTGCTGCCTGCGCTTCTATCAAACACCACTGATGTGAACAATGAAGAATGACAAGATGCACAGAACTGCTCAGCATTCAGTTAATTGTGCTGTTAAGTGCAAATGTCACCATCAAACATCCCAGGTGAGAAATAACTTGGTCCAGAGCTGTCTAAAGTCTTACTGAACGAGATATGGAAAAAAGACACCAGCCTGAAAAATCTACACTTCTTGGTCATGTTCTGTATTAATGGAGTATCTGATACATGCATCAACTTATCATTAAGGAAGGAGGGAGGGAAACACAACAAAAAAAAAAAACATACCTCTGCAATCTGTGTGAAGGTAGCCTGGGGGTATCTGGGGATGAGCAGCTCGTCTGTCTCTTTCAGGTAGGCCACCTGCATGTAAACATTGAGCCAGGAGATGGGAGTCTGTGGGCTCAGACTCCATTTCAGCTCCTGTGGTAGAAAAGAGAAAGCAGACAAGCTGTTGGTGCTGAGAAAGTGACACCATCGCCAACAGCAGTGCGACGACTTGCAACTTAAAATCTACATAGATTCAAGATTTGCCAGGGTTCCAGGATTGTGACCACAAAACATCATGCTCTGAAATAAGATAGTAAAAGAAAGGGAAGAAAACATGTCCTCCATGAATGATTTAGGTTACTAAGGGCCAAAAAGTCATAGTCAAAGAGTCATACTACTTATACACTAGAATCTACTAAACCTACATCAGTTGGGGTAGATTGGGGTAACACAATGCAGACCAGTTCATATTGGCGTCATTATCAATGAGCAATGTGCGCTCTTTACCTTCATAATAATGATTTCCATACTGAGAATCTCATCTTCAGTGCAGGCTTCATCTGTAACATAGGCAAACTGGTGGACCTTAGGAGGATACATCTCCTGTGACAAGGAAAAACACAGAGAGAACATTACTGCAACCAATCATACCAACCAACGTCATGTAGCAGGAGAAAAGGGACACTGCACCAAAGATAATAAACCGAAAGCAAACCCACAAAGACTAGAAAGAACTATAAGGTATTTAACGAGCAGGGACTGTGATCTCCCCACTCTACATCCTGTGCTGTGTGACCCTTCTTACCTCTACTTTGGCAGCAATGAAGAGACACGTGATGCCTATGAGCTGCAGCGTTGATTTGAAGACGTTCCTCTGTGTGGCCATGAAGCGATCAAAGTAGTCCTGGGCGAGGTGGTACGTCTCCCTGTGCAGTTTGTACACCTCACTCACCTAAAACATGCAGACAGACAGACCATCACTGCACTGATGTGGCACCCCCCCATGACTTCAAGTGACATCCACCGGTAGGTTTAAGTGAGTTAACTGTGGACATTAAGGTGTCAGGATGTTCACAATAAAGATGGTTTGTTCATCAGGAGAAGCTCATCAATAGGCAAAGACTCGATCCTATTAATTGGAACAAAGTCATATGTATCTTTGACGATTAGTGAGATTCCTTTTCTGCACCATTTTATCTTAAAAATGAAAATAGCAAAGAAGAGTTTGGTTTCTCAGCATGTTTTCCGCAGCATGAAATAGTTAAAAGGCACAGGAAACTCTGTTCTGTAGTGTTTCTTTTTTTACTTAAATGTCATCATGTTTATTTCCTGATTCAGGTGGTGGTTTTTCTGTTCAGTCTCATGTAGTAAACATGTCCAAATGGGGAACACCGCTTAACCTGGGCATCTTTTTCAATGTGATTAATGGTCATTAGTCTAATTAGTGGTGACCTCGACTTCTGTGAAACGTTGGACAGTGCAGGACTACTACAGGTGAGCATGTGCATCAGAAGGACGTCACTGTAAGACTTCCACCGAGCGTATTTCAAGTGATAAAGAATATGGATGTCGTGTGCAGATATAATGAGTATGCAGCATGGATTTCAAGCAGTGCTACTTTTCATTTGGCTTGTAGACATTTTCTGAGAGAGAGAGAGAGAGAGAGGGAGCACTCTGGTGAGGACCCACATTGCTTCCGTGTAGCCCTTAGTGCCATTTTTGATGGCACTTTATCCTCTGATGTGAAGAAGAACCAAAAGAGGCTACAGCAGATAGGGTCTTTACTGAATGTAATAAGTATGTTTCCCCACAAGATGCTGTTGACTATCACTTAGCCATTTGTGGCACAAAATGGATACTGATGATTATCCACAAAGTCAAGTCCACCATTACCATAAGAGTTAACTCTACAGTCATGAAACTTAATGATATTCTGTAAGGTAAACAGCTGAGATTATCTAAGTGAAAGGCATTATATGCTTTTTTGTTTACAATGGTGTTGACAAAAGAGGTGTTAAGGTCGTCACACTGAGACACGCAACGGACCTCCATGAGCCAGTCCAGGAGAATTGCCCTCATCTTGGGCTGCAGATGAGGATGCTTCTCCATCATGTGGACGTCCCTGGTGTAGGTCTTATCCTTCTCCACCATGTTGTTCCATACCACATCCTTACTGGCCCAGCTGATAAACACAGAGACAGACAATGGTAAATCCTCACTGCCCCACCTGATGTGCAAAGCTGTGTCAGTTGCATTTAAATTATGATTTACCGTGGACAGATACAGAAACCACTAGATAATATTTTAGCCCTAGCAGGGTGGGTAGTGATTAAAAGGTGAGGGAGGAAAACCTATAAGACACAACCCCAGAAAAAAGCAGTATTATGAAAGAAGACACGTATGTTAAGCCTAGGCATCCATTTGAAGTCCGTCAGTTTGTGCCTACATACAAGAGAGGGCACGGGCGGCTGCATGATGTACTACCTAACCTCATATACCCAACCACACAAGAATAGTACTCACCACAGCGCAGGAAGCGGGGCACAATGCACGGGGGTTGTGAATATGTTGTTAAAGTTATAGTGGGGGAAGCCTGCGTTTATCAGAGTGACTGTTTGGTCCTCCTCCTGATCAGGTGTGGGGATCCACCTGTGTGGACTTGTGTAACCGCCATCAGGACTCCAGCCCAGCTTCGCAAGAAAGAGGGAGAGGCAGAGAGATGACACAAAGAAAATGAGAAGGTAAGATAACAATAAAGAAACATGTTGTGTTAACGCCTATTCTTCAATATGCTGACTGCAAACATTAGGGCCTGAAGAGGGAATAAACGCACACCTCCCCAACTAGTGTCAATTAATAATAGATCAGTCATCTTAAATACCAGCCGTATCGCTTATGATACAATAGAGACCAACTGATTACTGTACTGAGGTACATGCTTCGAGACAAGCGATCCTACCTCACAGTCACGCTGCTTCTTCTTCGTCATCTCTGCTACCTCCTCATCCACATCATGTAAATACTGGGGGGGGCGAAGAGGGAAAACGGTTGTTATTTTGTGTGCAACTCAGTTTCGCGAACAAGCATGGGTCTGGTTGGATCAGATCACTTTCCACAGCATGTGAGAATCTGTGAAAAGCAGAAACTGAACCAGGGTGCTTTTACTTTGCAAACACCAATAAAAAAAAGCATTAATATATGCAGCAATTGTTACATTCAATACAATATCAGTTACAAATCAATCACAGATCCTGGGTACTATCACTGTCACAAGGATGAACATCCTGCATGTGACAAGGTTTCTATCTTGGTTATTCAATTAGGCCTACATGTGAAATCTCGCTGCTGCTCAAAATGGGGTTTAGGCCGCTTATTATGAGCCAGTCTGCGAGCCTTTCACACTACTTACAATGGCAACATCTGCCTTCCTCTTTCTCGATCGTACTGTATTTTCCTTGGGCGCCTCGGGAGCAACAGACTTCGGTTCTGTTTCTTCCCTGTGACAACACAAGACAAAAGAATCGTGGCTGTAAACCTCCAGAATCCGCACAAAACAGTGGACAAACATGTTAAAATGGTCAAAATCAGGTCCGATAGCAACAAGCTAACTCCCCGGGTGGCTAAAGCATCAACTCAACTTTTCTTTCTGTCGTCACACACTTTGATTGACGCGCTCAAAAAGAAACTCTTCACAGAGGAAACAAACAGAAAACTCACCGTTTTCCTCGCATTATACTCGGAGGTATGGCTGTCGGCGTCGGAGTAAACCTGTGAATGAGAAATGTTTTTAAGTTTAATTTGAGGGGGTTAAAGAAAACACATTCATACACTCCCAACCCCCACTCTCAACTCCCTCCTTCTGACAAAGCCCGACTCAGCCTGGCGCGGGGAAATGGAAACGGTACGCGATGTTAAAAGTCGCCTAAAAGTGCCACACATTGCTCGTACGGTCGTGAAATTCACCAACAGCCGACAGCAGACGCTATTTTAGCTGCTTCACGTTGTTATTTGTCGTATTTCAAAAGGGAAGCGGGTTATTTTCTCCCACTAACTTCGGACAGCTGTCTTGCCCCATAATGGCCGAACGACAGGCGCAACCAGGACGTCTATTTTCTCAATTCACCATTTAACATTAACAGCAAAGACAGCGGACGTGCATGCTAACACACGCGACACTTAAATACGGACCTTCACGCGGACTTTCAATTCATTATCCGCGTGACAACTTCATTAGCCAGCATTAGCTAGCAAAGTTGCAGCTGAAACTAGCTCGGCTAACTCCAATGCAATGATACCGCTTTATTTCACCCGCTCACCTCAAGATTCAGCCCTTGAAGTTCACTCGTATCCACGTCCTGAAAGCAAATGTTGAGAAGCTTCACCGGCTGTTTTTCACACTTGCAGACGCTCCTTGGAAGTGTGTGTCTGAGTGTGTCCAGGCCGGGATGGTTGCTCTGAGCTGGCGCCTTGTAGGGAACAGATGACTGGAGGCATCAACGTCAGGGGAGGAGTGGATTTAACTTGGCGCTAAACCTCCAGCTCCGCCGCCTCTTTACGGCCCAATTTCACCGAAATTCGCCGCAGTTTCACACCTGTGGCGTGTGAACGGCGCTCCTGTTCGATGTAGTAGGTTTATATTGAGCTAAAGAAATAGAAAAAATAAGTTTATAACCGGGAGGCGTGACTGGTGCCGGTGACAGCTGCGGGGGGCGGAGCTTCCAAAGAGGAAGTGCCCGGGCACCGCGTGGCTAGTCTGTCAGATGTAAACAAAGCCGAACTCCGTTTGGATTGAGCCTAAAATAAGACATAACGCGACCCAGGTATTGTGGGGCAATCGGGCCATTTCGTCCTGTGAACTTCAAAGATGGATGTCCCCCGCTGTCACCCTGGGCGCATCTGTTATTTAGCCCCAAAAGAACGATGTTAGCCGGCGGATGCTGCTGTTGCCGCCGGGCCGCCCATTTCCAGCCCGGGTTGCCATTCATATCCCCCCTTTGCAACCACACAACCCTTTCCCATGGGTGAGCTTTCTGCACCGCCAAATGTGCTTTTAATCCAGGTGTTAGGACAATGTATGATCAAATATTGCTTCCTATGTTTTCACATAGAATTTGAATAAGGGTTTTTGTGAACATTTTGTTTGGTTAAACAAAATTGACCTTTGGCCAGTCACGTGATCCCCACTCTTAGAAAGACAAAAAAACAAGATTTTTTTCCAGGCTCTTTGTGTTTTTTCCTACAAGAACTGGAACATGAGGTTTTTGAACCTCTTCGGGCGCCTGAAATCCGTAGTTATCGGAATGATTCATGTTAAAGCTTTACCAGGTAAGACTGCACTGACCTGTGTCCTCCAATCTTTAAAAGTTTTCATGGCTGGAGGAAGTATTCACTTTCTTTACTTAAGTAAAAGCAACAGCAATACCACAATGCAAAAATACTCTGAATCTGCATTGATAATGTAAAAAATTTGCAAAATGTACTTAAAGCATCAAAAGTAAAAGTTCTCTGTGCAGAAAATGTTGCCCCTGTTAATGTTATACTGTTGCATATCCCATGCATTAAGGTGGGAGAAGCATTTGGCTGTTGCAAAAGAGCCAGGTGAATTTTAGACCATTTTAGTGTTAGGGAGTTTAATATCTATGCATCACATTTTAATAAGTGATCATATGTTTTGCGTGGAAATCGTCATTTATAACTGTCAAATTAATGTAGGCAAGTAAAACATACAATAAATGGAATTAAACGGAAATACTCAGTTACACTGAGCCACTGCAAATTTGAGAGCTACAGTATGTGAAAGCTTTAAGCATGTAACCAGGTTTCTGGTCTGCCTCAGGTACCCCCCTGGGTTGTATGAAAATGTCTGAAATCACTGAAGCAGCTTGCAGGGAGGCAGCACTCTACCGTGATGCCGGGGTCGTAAGTTATTGCACACTGTGTAAGATCCATACACACATTGGAAGTCTTTCCAGGCAAGCCAGTGAGCATCGCTTGTAAACCTCTCTTTCAGGATGCCGTGATCATTGAGAACATGCATGATATCCCCTACTCCTTCTCTGTGGGCCCAGAGGTGTGTGCCTGCATGACTGCAGTATGCGCCGCTGTGAGAAGCACCTGTCCATTCATGCCGCTCGGAGTGCAAATACTTTCTTCTGCTAACCAGCAGGCACTGGCCGTAGCTCTGGCTTCAGGTTCAGTCTTTACGTCAGTTCAGTTATTGTTGTGCTGTATATGGGACTGCAGACCTCTGCAGCCAAAGCTTTTAGGACACAGCTGGACAGAGGTCTTCAATCATGTGTTGATTTCCCCACCAAACAGCTGATTTGGCTCTCTGGTCACCTTTTCTAATTTAAGGTGTGCTCATCATCTAATGTTACTAAATGGTTACAGGTCTGGATTTCATCAGGGCTGAGGGGTTTGTCTTTTCCCATGTGGCTGATGAGGGCCTCCTGAATGCCTGCGCCGGTGACTTACTGAGATATCGCAAGCAGATTGGAGCTGAGCATGTGCAGATCTTCACCGACATTAAAAAGAAGCACAGGTGAGATCACTACCTGTATAGTTTGCCACTTGGATCTGGACGGCTTCGGCTTTGGGTGGGGCCTTTCTGTGCGTTTGTATGTCCTCCTTGTGTCTGCGTGGCTTTTTTGCTGGATGTTTAATCAATCAAAACTCCTCCCACAGCTCAGAGACATGCAGGCAAGCTTACATGTCAACCCTATATCGCCTGGGAGTGTAACAGCGAGCATGATTGGTTGTCTGTCTTCTATGTGTCAGCCCTGTGATTGACTGCTAGCCTGTCCAGAGTGAGATAGCACATCGCTTTTTGTAAACGAGTGAATAATGGAAGCAGATGGAGGTAAATCTTTGCCTCTGATTGGTTTTTCCTTCTCTTAGCATGCATGTAATTAATCATGTGATCACTTGACAGCTGCTGGTAAAGTAGAGAATGGCTCATCCTTCCCTTTTAGTGAAAATGTTGGCTCCTCAGAGCATTATTACATTTCATGAATACAGGCCCAAATCCATGCTGATTGCTAAAGAACCGTGTCTTTGAAATGAAATACATACATTTAATTTGAATTAATTCAACCCTGGTTTCAGCCCACCGTCCTGAGTTAGTCTCAGTCTTACCCCCATGCACAGTAAACTGTATGCGTCTTTTCCAGCTCCCATGCCCTGACATCAGACGTGAGCATTGAGGAGACGGCACGTGCCTCCGAGTTCTTCCTCTCAGATGGACTCATCATCACAGGAGCTGCTACTGGAATGCAGGCTGACCCTCAGGAGCTGCGGGGTACTGTCACACTTAACTGATACAACCAGGAGCCATAATACAACAGACACATACTAAATGAGCGATGAGATCAGACCAAAAAAAAAAGCAAGTAACTCCCCAGATTTAAGAAGTACCACAGCCTTGAAGTCAGTGCCCTGTTTGTCCAGCAGAGGACATTCTCACCTGTCTGGATGTCCTCCAGTATGGGAGTTCCTGACCAATGATCGGTATTCACCCAATATGGCACCCTGAAGCTGAAGCTTGGCTGCACTGTGTCTCGGTTTAGGAATGCTGGACATGCACTCTCACTCTGTCTGTCTCTCTCACTCACACACACCATATATAGTACAGTACAATACAAGTGTTAAGTGGACATTAAGTAATCTAAACTCTGAACTCCACTGGGTGAGACCGTTTAGTTGAGTTTTAAATATGAGCAAGTGTGAAGACTGTGTGGTATATACTTTACTCACTGCGTATCATTTCCAGGTGAGGACAGTCATTCTCATTATTCTAGTTTTCACACATTTGTCCAAACTCAGTAAAAGTGAAAGTTCCGCTACATTTCCAGAGGTGGACTGTGTGAACTAAAGGCAGCGCTAATCAATCTTTTTACAGCAGACATTTTCGTACGTCACAGCAGACAAAGCGCAGGAGTACATAATACATTGAGTGAATTCCATTAAGCTGTTTCAGTTTCATGGTTTGTTCATGCTGGCTCACTGACACACTGTCATGGCTCACTGGGACACTTGAACAGAGCCATCGTTAATGTTAATAGCAACAGCTGTGCTTTTCCTGCTGTGATAAGTCAAAATGTCTGCACTGAAAATGGCTTAGCGACAGTGAAAAAAAAGGAACCAATCCACATGATTTTCACCTGATTCTGCACTTCCCCTCAGCTTTACTGAGCTTTGTTAGCCTCTTTCGGCTCCTTGTTTTGGTTTTATGGCCTGCAACTTAACCGTTTCGATTCATTCTTTCCATTCTCATCAAACTTGCCTCCACCTACACAGTTTTTCAGTGAACCAGCTGCACAACATGACAAAAAAATGAATGCTAATGTTGCTTCATATCCACTGGATGTGCAAATAAGCATCTGTTTGCTAACAAGTTTATAAACTATATTTCTAAACTAAAGTTTATAAACTATATATGTCAGCTGGAGTTAGATTTGCATAAAACAAGTACTTTTACTTACAATACATTTACAATACATTTTTCTAATAATACCTCTGTACCGTTGCTGAAGTAAGATTTCCAACGCAGAGGTTGTAGTAATTGGGTATTTTTGAATTGTTGCATTGTTATTTACACTTATTTGAATGCTTCTTTCATTGCTGTAAAGGAAATAATGTACTTGTTACTCCACTACATTCACAGCTATTGTTTCTAGTTGCATTGCAGAATCAAAATGTATACGCAAAACACATGATCACCTTTAAAAAATGATGTCGTATATGAAACATATATAGCAGAAATACTGCTATATAAGCAACATATTACATTTATTGGTAATAATGATCCAATAAAAAGACACTGAAAGGGGCCTATTTAATCTTATTTTTTTAAAAGTAAAATATTGAATGCAGGATTTTTACTTGTAATTGATTATTTGTACATTTTGTTGTTCTACCAATATTTGAATACTTCTTCCAAGTTCCATCAGTGTCCAAGGAGGCTGTGATAGAAGGGACCCAGGTTTGTCAGTGGGTCTGAAATCTGGACCATGTCTCTCCCATAGCAACACCAATGTCTCCAACAAGACGTACAAAACTGCCTTGGATTCACACACATGAGAAGAAACACACACTCTCACACACACACACACACTTTCCCCTTTGCTTTCTACTGGAGCTCATATTTAACTGTGGAGGTTAGCCTGTTCTGTGTCCAAAGTTCACTAGGTATATCACTGCCGCTCTTGGTTTGGTCCCCTTCACAATAAAATCACACACTGTGGAGATTGAAGAGTTTTACACTGGAATGGGGTTGTACACAGGGATGCCCACTCAACCCCATTGTTCACCATCAGTATTGAGCCTCTGTGCCTGCTCATTTGAGATGACTATTAAGGACACCATTATCAATAGAGAAGAATATAAGTTATCACTCTATGCTGATGATGTGACGCTCTTCTTAATGGAATCAACAACAATACCGCGTCTAAAAGAGCTTATTTTCCGGTAGGATATTATCCAGGTATGAAGTTAACATGGATAAGTCTGAAGCTGTGGCCATCTGTGGCCAAATTCCAAATTCAGTTAAAGAGTGGGTTTAAATGGACTAAGGATGGCATTAACTACTTTAAGCTTTAAATGGAAACCACACTAATATTTTCTGACCATGCCCTAAGTTATTTCTGAGGAAGTTTTCTACCAAGCTATCCTCAAAGATCCAAAGGTGGTCCTCCTCGCTGCTGTCCCGAAGGCTTTGAGGGGAGGGCCAAAATCTATTTGTTACAATTAGTCTTGGGGGCTGCAATTAAATGTATCACAGCACGATAGCTGAAACCTGAACCTCCACATCTTGATTCAAAATGTATGGTGTATGAGATGGAACAAATCACATAGGATACACCTGCAAAGACCATCTTCTTTTGAGGCCTCTGCATTTTATGTCTGCCTCCTCAGATTTTATGTACCTTCATTATACTGTGTACATGTGCTGGGGAGAAGCGAGTAGGAAATAAAGGCAGTATACTGTGTGCTCTTTTAAAAGTTGCTACTCTTCTGCTGTGTCTTTGTTTCTGCAGGTGTTTCCCAGTCTGTGAGAATCCCGGTGCTCATCGGCTCTGGAGTGACCTACGACAACATTGAACGCTACCTTGATGCAAATGGAATGATCATCGGTTCTCATTTCAAGGAAGGCGGCCACTGGGCCAACGCAGTCGACCCGGAGCGAGTGAAGAGGTTCATGGGAAAGATCTGTGACCTTCGAAAATGAGAGGGTGCCTCACACAAGTTCTGTTCCACTGTATAACTACTGTATGTACTGACACATTAAAAAAAATAAAACCACCACCTTAAGAAAACAAGATTTATTTGCAGTTTTTTTGTACATTTTATAAATAAGCACAAATAGAAAAACATAGTATTCAACTGTATTTACACTTGTGAGTCGAAAAAGAGAAGCGTGAGTACCCACTGAAAAGTACAAAATGGCAGTCAGTACAAAACATGAACAGTGGTTTTGTAATTATTCCGTAAAGAATCAATTAGGAACAAAAGGAACGTTTATCTTAGGAGGTTCACATAGTATCGTTATGATTTTGTGCAGCGTGAATACTGTACAGGTCAACATTGTATGAAAGTAACTTTTAATACACTTGTCACATGAACATCTAAAGCTAAGGCACATACTATAATACATACTGAACACACCCAAAGAATAACCAATCAAAATATGCCACACTTATAATATATGCATCATAATTAAGAGCAAAGCATTCTACACATTTTTCATATTTGGATCAGTGTCACACACTGTAACCATGACAGTACCTTTAGAATAACTTTCACACACCTCTAATCTATAAACCCAACCCCTACTTATATCTAATCAATCTACACAAGTCAAACAACTCAGCCGTTCTCATTTGATAATGTACAAAGGCTTTCAGTTGATGTTTTCCAACCTGAGGTTTAACTCAGTGATTTCGAGTTACAGTGCAGGCTGTGCAGATTAAGATCAAACTCAAATGTGTTGCTGTGGTTCATTTGGCTCAGATCAGTTCAGATGTTCTATCATTTTACTGCACAGGAAGTGGTGAATCTCAAATGCTTTAGCTGCGTGAGGTGAAACGATGGTGGAAAACCTGAGTAATTAAGAGTCAAGGCACTGTGCTGCACACTGAGCTACGGTGGGGACACCTTGAGACAAACACTCCCTCCCAGATCCTGTTCAGTAGTTGTAGAGGCGCTGGCACGGCTGCTTGAAGTGGCATTTCTCAGCCGGGGAGAAACGTGTCTTAGCCAGGTTCTGCCTGTGGAGGGCCCTGCGGCTCAGCTGCTTCCACTCCGCCTGGGTCCTGGCCTTCTGGACAGCCAGCAGCTGGATGTTACTGGGCAGAGGGATTCCCCAGGCAGCCAGACGCCAGGACACGTGTCGCCTCACCGCCGCTGGCCTGGACAGACACGAAGAAGTGTTATAGTGTGTGCTGATGGCATAACAGGTGGAATACAAGATGAGAGAGATAAAGCATTACTGCACAGTGGCTCTTCAGTCCTTGTGAAAACCAATTGAAGACTGAAATCCTAAATGGGAGGCTGTTTTTGCAACATTTTTGAAGGTCCTCATTTCTCTAGAGGTTAGTTTGGGACTAAATCCTCAGATTGTAGTTTAATATCAGCATTAGAATTAAAATAGCCTTCATCCTCAAGTAACACCGATCAAATTTAGATCTGCTAATACATGTCATCCAACCCAGGGGGGCCAAAATTGTTGGTTAGCTAAGCATGAAAGTCTATTCTTAAACTTGCTCAGCGACGTCTCATTCTTTAGAGGAGTAGTCTCATTCCCTCTCTTGCAGAGAGTCATAGGAGAAGATTAGTACAACTCTCTAATCTTTCTATCAACTATGAAGCTATACACATTATTATAAATAAATTATAATTATTATGAAAATGATCATGTTTTCACTAATTCTACTTATAAAGGAGATTTTTTTCTGTTGTGGTCCCTAATCTTTACATAAAAGTAAGAAATGCTTCTTCTACCACTGCACATACAGCATACAACCTTTAGGCATTGGACTTCATCAGCTGCTGCAAATGTCATGCATTTTGCCTGCAGTACAAAGAGGCTCAGTACCTTTCAGCTTCTGTTGTAGTCTATTACAGGGCCGAGTCCCATTTTTAAAATGAACCCACAGCAGGTTGCATTTGTGACTTTCCATCATGGAAGTAGAATCTTGCAGGTAATGTGGTAAATATTGGATTCATTGGAATAACGGTAACTCATTGCTGTCACTGGGTTCATGCCACATGAGCTGTGTGGTCTCTCATTTGTGACAGCAGATACTTCAGGTATTTCATTTTCACTTGTTCAGTGGTCATTCGTTCATTTTGGGCTCAAGATCAAAGACAAATGTGTGTGTGAGCTGAAGGTGTAGATGGAAAGTAACCTGGAGGTGTCCTCTTCATCCTCATCTGAGCCTAGCTCTTCCTCCTCCTCCTCCGCTCCGCTCATCCTGCATCTCATCTGGTAGACAGACATGCTGGGGTGCTCGATCAGCAGGTTCTCCAGGGGGTCCACCTGGGGGGCTGACAGCGCCTCGTTCTCTGTAGAAGGAACATTCCGGCATCAGCTGCGCCCTCACCGAGCCACAAACCTTTTAAATGTGATCAAGAACATTTCGATGCAGTTCGAGTCGGCTCTATGTCCCACCTGGGAGATTAACAATGACCCATCCTCCCTCCTCAAACTCCAGCAGCTCCTCATAAGCGCCGTCGGCTGCCTCAAAGTCCTCGCCGGTGCTCCCGAGCAGATGAGACAGAATCTTCCCGATCATCTTTAAGCCTCTATTGCAATCTGTGGAGTAACAACAGGAAGCAGGTGAAGTGTGAGGATGCTCCAAAGAGCCAGTGGAGAGAAGGTTTTCCAAGAGACCTCCTCACCCGAACCCCCTCCCTGCTTGCGTCTCTCTCAAATCCACAAAGTAAATGGCTCCCCCTTGAGGCTGAGTTGACAAACACCACCAAGTACCTGTCAGATCATGGACATGTCAGGCCTGCTTCCATAACGCCAACTCAGAAACCCGAGCAGCCTGAGTGGTCACGTCATAACAGTGCATGACGTGGGGTCATGGGGTCATTTTGGAGCTGAAATGGCTGAGGGGGCGCAACGATACCGGCTGATATTACACTGATTGCAGAGATATTATGTAATCTGTGATCCTGCTTCAGACTAGTGCAGACTTATGACCCCAAACTGACCTTTTGTCCCAAACTGAACACACTGTAACTCTTCTTCTAGCACGATGTGAAACTTATATCTACACTCTTTATTTGTTTGTCGGCCTCTAGTGCGGGTCACCATGCCGTTCTTGGGCATAGATATTTCAGTCTGTTATTTATATTACTATTTTTGTGCACTTACGCAATCACAACGAGACTAAAACTGAGAAATCTTACTGTCACAAATCAGTGGAAGTGGTCATCATGACACACTGACCTCCTCCTATCCAGCATGTGTATGTGATTGTATTTTTTAGTACTCTTTTCCTTAACTGATCAGAGTATCTCCAGGCATACATAAATATACCACAGCTATAATATACCAAGATGTATTGCATTTCTGCTGTTGTGGTTGAAGACAAACACAGATCCATAAATAGCCCCGTGTTTTCCCCCCAGTGTCTGGATGCCTTGCTGCCTGTCTGTCACCTGACCCCTCCCTGTAAACACAGACATACTGTCCACGCCAGTCTCAGTCTCGGCAGTTGTTGTTATACCCAGCTGATACGCATGTAGCAAAACAGGTGATTGAGAAATAGGTGGTTCTTCTTTTCTTGTAATCGCAGCTACTTGGATTGGCTTTTTTTCCCCCCCAAGTGGAGAATGTAGTCCTGCTACAACATACTCAACTATAGTGGGTATTGCATAACTGAATTTAGTCCAAAAATCAAGAAAGCCGTGGCTGCAAAGACAGCACAAATCTGGCTAAGAGGATTGCAGTCAGAGAACAAAAGACAGATTAAATCCAAGGCCCATCAAAAGCCACTATTCACACGATATGGTTATATTTGGCTGACCTGTTCGAATCCACGGGTGTTTATCCACGGGTGTGGCAGCTGCACAGACAGGATCCAGCTAAGGAGCAGCTTCAGAGACTGTTTTGATCACGAAGTTGTTTATCAGTGAGGGTGCTCCGCGGTGTCCTCGGACATCACCAAACCCCGCCCACGGAGGCGGGGCGAGTGTGCGTCAGTCCTGCGTCACACGTCAACAAACAAGCCCGCTCCGTCCTCCTCGCAGACTTGACGGCTGTGCGTGACAGCGAGACGTCAACACACGGAAATGTCAAGTAGTTTCAAAGCCTCCGCTCGCTGCTGTAAAAAATGGGGGGTAAAATATGCTACAAACAAGCCCCGGACCACAGCAATATGTTCACGAGAGGCAGAAAACACGGGGAAAACCTTCTTCTGTTAAACAGGACTAATTATTTTTTCATTATATAGTTATATAGATGAATGAGCGAACGGCCACCTAGCTAACTCCGTCTATAATTTCATATATATATATTTATATCTATAAATTTGATATTTTTATCGGAGAGCCTACTACAGTTCCAGATAGTTCACACCCTTCTCCTCACGCCATCGTTTGTTGTCGTGCGCATGCGCTTGAAGTTTGTTATTTAAGAAAATATTTATAGTAAGCCTGGACGGCGCCTTATAATTGTCAAAAGGAGAAAGCTTATCAAGTCAACTGGTAGGTAAATGAATTTAAGAACTTGGAATATTACAACAGAATGATATAGTTTGAGATATGTCCATCTATCTTTGCTTGAAATAACCATCTTGTCTCAACTCTCTGTTATATACTCTCTGACATAGCGTTTGAAAGCAGGAAGTAGAGCAATCCCATCATCCAGTGCAAAGACCGTCGTTTACAGAAAAGCCGAATGCATGTGAAGAGCAAGAAGTACTAATTCGTACATTTGGGGGAGGACTGAAGGTGAGTCTGAAACCTGTTGTGACAAGTAGATAACTGCCGAAGGAAGGCTGGTGACAGCGAGCTGCCTTCTGTCGCTTGTCTCAGCTTAAACACAGATGAAGAAATGAACTTCTAAGTTTAGTGCTTGAACTCATACTTTGTTTGGTAGCTCTAACGTTTAAACAGAAAGGAAACTTAGAACAGTGCGAACTTTTAGTCAAACCATGGTTGATTAAGCCTAAAAAAGACACTGCATAAGTATAGTAGCTTATTATGTCTAATTTAGTTTGTATTAAGTCAGTTTGATATGGAGCCTTGCTGTTTAGACCAGTAATTGACTGCTGTGCTCACTAACGAATCTGTTCTACCAAACTCCATTCAGAAACCGGGTAATTTAATAAAATAACGCTAATGGTAGGCATTAATAACGCGCACATTTTGAGTTTGGATATTTGACTAATTAATAGTATCTATGCTGAGATTCGGCGTATTTTGGTGAAAAAAATTGTAAAATGTGGGGACATTTAAATTAGTATTATTACATTATCATTTTGACGTTTTAGTAATTTTATGCTATGCAGGCCATGCTGTACTTACAAGTAAAAGTGAAACCAAGTTTTCCATGATAACTGTGCTGTACCTCCTTTGTCTGTCACTTCTTTGAAGCAGGTGGAGGAAACAAGCTCGAAACCGCTCAGTACTGATAAATTGAATAAAATAAATGAAGACGAGTACAATATCAGCGAAGATGGTTCCTGCGCTCCCACTCAGTTTTGTGGCCTTTTGTCAAAATCTATTTGAAGTCATTGTGTTAGTTTATGTTTTAACACATAGGACAGATTCAAATGTGTTTAATAACCTTACTGCAAACTAACTGACTGCAAACTGTAGAGCAAAATGAGGTTTCCTTCTAGTCTGACCCAAGGCTGAGAGATGGGGTCTTTATTTTCTAGGTGAGACCACAGCAGAGCTGACTGTCCTCTTTCCTCTCCTGCCAGTGTCTAATAGCAGCGATGGCTCCACGAATGGAAGACATCATGCGTCTGTGCTGTGAAATATCAGCTCATGATCAGATCAAGGTGGCGGTGAAGAACTCCACCAAAGGAGCGGCGGTAGCAGGAGGAACTGCTTTTGTGGGGGGGCTGCTTGGCGGACCTCCAGGGATTGCTGTTGGTAAGAATACTAATGTACTGCTGAAGCAGACATCACAGCTGTCTGATCAGGGATTCAGGTGTAGCCCACACTCACAGGGGCCTTTGAGACTGTAGAGTCCAAATAGAAAACTCTTTTCTGACTAATCCAAAAGGACATACGTGTATTTAAGGCACGGCCAATGCTTTCTGTAACGGTACTTAAACGCACCACCTCCTGTTCCTTAGTCACTGCAGGGTTATTGATCAGCAGAGGATGAATCAACAGTGATTTGCTGCTGTTTTATATTCAAAATATTTGGGCTTTTGACTTTTGGTTGGGCAAAACTTTTGTCGATGCAGTCTCTGAGAACTTGTGATGGGTAATAGCGGAGGCATCCCTGTGCTAGGACGGGTAGACAGGAAATAGATGTCACATGTAGAGTACAGAACAACAAAGTACATACAAACCCGGAAGAGGGCAGGCCATACAAAGAAAGAAGGAAAGAAAGAGAGAAACAAAATCAGGGTCGGTTATTAAAAAGCTTAAAGTTTTATTCTCCTAGGCAGAAGAAACATGGATGATCAGTGCCAGGTTTAAGAGTTATCAGTTTGGAGAGAGGTACACACACACACACACACACAGCAAACATACAAATTCCAATACTCACTCTCTTTTAAGCTCTGTTGGATGAGAACAAGATCTGGCTCTTAAGCTGCTAAAGGCTCCACCAGCTGGTCTCCAACTTTGTTAGATAGAGCTGAAAACAGCAGGAAATGCAGATGAGAAGTGAGAGTGAACCAGACCAGTTGATGTAAAAACATATCACCAGAGTTATCCTTTAAGATTCCTCATCAGTTGTCTTCAATGCGGGTTTACTTCATATTAGAACATGCTTCCAGTGGAGTTATACTGACCCCCCCACCCCCTCGTGCCTCTACCAGGTGGAGCGATAGGTGGTCTCCTGGGCAGCTGGCTGACGAGCGGCCAGTTCAAGCCTCTGCCTCAGATCCTGATGGAGCTGCCTCCCGCCCAGCAGAATAAGCTCTGCGATGACGTGGTGGCCGTCTTGGGCAGCCTGACCTGGACGGACGCGGCCCAGCTCATCGCCCTCGTGATGGGCAACGCCACCCTGCAGCAGCAGGTCACGGCTGCGCTGCTTAGCTACATCACAAAGGAGCTCAGAGCAGAGGTGCGCTATCAGGACTGAGTTATGGTTATAGGTGAACTAAACAGGATGCCAAAGGACTGCCAGACACAACAGGAGCACTTTGGGCCCAGTGTGTTTTTTTGTACTTCTCTGGAAAACCTGAATAATGGATCATTACTGTGCCAAGCTGAGTGTGTATCCTACTGTCTGCACAGTCATGATAGAAGTCTGTGTTGCTCAATAATGAATGCAGAGTGACTTTATTACAAATAAGGTTGTTGTTTTTTATGAATTTTCCTCTCTGCTTTTTTTAAAACTCTGTATGACATTGTGCCTGGGGAGTCATTTATAATGTGATCTCTTTATTCCCACACTCTGTATCAGGGTATTTTTAATCTGGTTATGAATGTCAAATAAATTATACACTCAAAGCTATCGTGTTTTACTCATTATTTGCTTATTTAAGGTTGTCCGGGTTGTAAAGGCAACATTTGGAAGAAAAATACACACATTCATAAGTAAAGAACTGCTGCAACTCTGCAAGTGAAGTGAATTTTTTCATGAAATTCTATTTTCCTTGTGCGACAAAATCTAAACCCAGAAGTCCACCTGCTTTTTGGAGCTTTGATCAAATGTCACTGCTGACACACTTTGGCCACATGACTGGTTGTCATGGTTGCTTTTCACAATTCAGCTTTAATTTTATTCCCACCTTATTTATTAACGCAGATCCATTTACACACTCTGTAAAATTTGCTTAATCATCCACAGCATCAATTACCACACACTCCTTTTTCACATGATGACCAAGTCAGCGGAGGCTGGATAAGAGCAAACTTTCAAAGTGGAAATCAATGACTGATCCTATTTGTTTAGAATCGGTAGGTGCAAATACTTTAGTCACATGAGGCGTAAATAGACTTTGTACGGTGGATACACTGACTGACAAACATCTCTGTGACATTTGACAAAAGTACGACCCAGAGACAGGATGTAGTGCCTCTACTGTGACAAATCCCCAAGCTGATCAAAAAACAAATATATCTCGATGTATTGCTTGTTTCAACTTCAGAATTTATCATGAAGGATGATGTTGTGGCAAAAACGTTTGCAGTCACCCGTTGTTTCCGTGTTTCCTGGGTCGTTACTTGTCTAAAGCACATTTGATGTAGAGCAGAAGCGGAAACAAACGGATTCACCTGCAAAACATTCATCTGTCTGAAAGCTGTGCCACTAGAGGGCGCTCACACACCCCAGGACAGCGCTTGGGAGTTCTGCAATTATACTGTATAATTATGTTGTTTTAAAGAAAATGCTGATTTTTAAAAAAATTTGTATAACAGCTTTTGGATAAGGATGTTGTAATGACATCACATTTAAAAAGCAACAACATATCCAGCGTCTCCTTTCTTCCCTAAACTTCTACAACATGAAAATAAGACCCAGGTTATAAAACTAACTGATCTTTTGGCCAGCTGAGGGCATTGGATACTAAACACACTGCAGTCATCTGACCGCTCCATGGTGCTGCATCTAAACATGAGGAAAGAACATCAGCGCTCACTGTCGAGTGATCATGTACAGCTACATTTGTTTTATTCACTGTTAACAGATATGAAAGGTCATCCCTTGACTTACATAAAAACACAGAAGGCACACTGTGACACTGGGCTGGTTGGTCTAGGATCTCCAGGGCCTCGCATAAGTAAACGTGAGATCTCGAGACTTCCAAAAGGGTCGAGTCCACTGGTCTTTTAATGATGTGGTACCTTATATTCTACAGGACATAGGTGGATAAACAGGTGTGGGCCAGCACCCATCGTTAAAACACGGTAACTACAGTAAAGCTCCTCAGGGGCAGATTAAGGCATCAGTGTTCAGGAACCATCCAAACCCTTTAACACAGTGTAAAGATGTATTCTGCTGTTCGTCTTTGAAATGTGGATCAACATTGTGAAAGAACGCTCTTTAAAGAACAGTGAGACGTTTTGGTACATACCCTCATTCATTCTCTCGTATCTGTCTGGTAAAGATAAAGCTGGA
This sequence comes from Pempheris klunzingeri, assembly GCF_042242105.1. Taxonomy (NCBI): domain Eukaryota; kingdom Metazoa; phylum Chordata; class Actinopteri; order Acropomatiformes; family Pempheridae; genus Pempheris; species Pempheris klunzingeri. The sequence continues at coordinate 30,629,496 of NC_092012.1, read as the reverse complement.
GCCAGGAGGCACTAAACGCATCATCAACGACTTCCTCCTTCCAACTTTGGACAGAGCCGGACTTTGTACTCAGCATATATGTAATACGCCATCAAGGATTACAATAGAAGTAAATAACAGTAAAACAGAAAATACGCCATACATTGTAGAAATATAGAAATATTACCAGTTTGGCAGTGCTCTGTGAGTGAATGCATTTAGGCAGAAGTAGTGTGACAGTGTGGCAGTGCTTCAGACTCTAAAAATACTCTCGTCTGTTTGAAGGCTCTCTGTTCTTGACAGAGTAACTAAAGTTCACAGGTGCATCTGTGAGCAGTGAAGTAGGTATTCTGGGAACAAAGTGAGTTCCATCACTATCAGAAATTGATTTCCATTTGCTAACTAGTGTTCTATATTGACTTCTTGACATTTTATTTGATCGTCTGAACTCGGTGCGTCGTGATGTAGCTCAAAAAATTCTCACGACAGAACCAAAATTGTCGCATCCGAGGTCTATTTTTTACTAAAAATACCGCAATGCAAAGCTTTGCTTTTCCTCCTGAGATGACAGACGTGTAAAACAGGTGAAGTAAATTCTCTTGTCTAAATCTATCTGATCTACTTCAGTGATCTAATGTTTTACCTAACGAGTGCAAAATGGGCGAGAAGTTGAGGAAAGCTTCCCAGTTCTGTGCAACATTTGTTTAAAACACAAGAATAAATGTCTCCTAGAACAAGTGAGTTGATTGTTGAGATCATACCTAAGCTCATAATCCTATTCAGATTTTCAACTACCTGAATCTCTTTAATGCTTCCTAACTGACTCCTCAAGCGTTTGAATAAGAAAGGCAGCACTCAAGCAGCGATGACACAGCATTTCAAAAGTGTTCAAACTGGAGCTGCAGAGCGCCGCCTGCTGAGCACAAGGCAGGTTTGAAGCAGTGATGTATTAGTAAAGCATGTGCGAAGAATACATTTCACTTCATTTGCCTGTAGAGTGAGTCAAATAAAAAAAGAATTTACACTGTACAATACATCCATTCCAATCTAAAGTGAGACTAGGAGAGCAAAGGTGTAAAAATGCTGGAGCTGTGTGAGTCTAAAACTGTTCAGAGAGGAGATCACACAGTCTATGAGACACAGAGTCCCTGCTGGTCCGGAGGGTGAGGCGGTACATCTGGGTAGAAAACACACACACACACACACACACACACACATAGTTACACAGGAGATATGATGGTTCATTACAGGGATGAGTCTGGGTTTGTTCGAGTGTGTCTCTTTACCTGTGCTTGTGTGTTGGGCTCCAGTCTGAGGAGGCAGCCCACCTGAGTGCTCTTAGTGTGGATGACTCCAGCTCCAACAAAGTTTGCAGGATTGGGGTCCACCCCGTCCAGGAGGGCCACACCAAAACCTAAGATCTATGACATCGTTTACAGGAGGGAAGGAGAAAGAGTGGGAAAAGAGTGGGCGTGAACACGGCCCTGACTCATACATGTGATTTCTTCGCAGCATGTGCATGGGATTTGTCAGCTAAATAAATCTGAAGATACTTTTTCCTCTTATGAGAACTAATTAGATGCATGAGACTATCCCGAAGTTCCCTCCTGAGTTTAAAAAGTGCTGTAGTTTAGTGCAAAATAACAACAAAAAAAGGTAAAAAACTGCATCACCGGCACCAAAGCATTCTGGGGGATTCTGCTGAGTGTTTAGAGAACAACGTACACACCCTGAATGAGTCCAATAAACACTACAAATAAACTTACCACATCATGCCATGCCATATCCTAAATGCATCACTAACACAATGAGCAGAAAAGTGGAGCACCGACAAACGATTTGCTCTAAGCTGTCAATGTTTCATGTCATATATCAAGTTAAGATAAATTATGAGAGAGTCCTGGATTTTCTCACAAACAACTGGTTCTTGTCTACGGCTGAGCAGTTTTTCACCTTGGCCTTGGTCACATCTGTGTCCATTGGGTGTTTGGCTTTGAAGATCCTCTGATCCTCTTGCTGAGGACTGCAGACACAGAGAGGCATGAGAGGAGAATAACTATTTCTGGGAGGGAGCAGGTCATTATAACAAGAACATGTTACTATAGAACGCAGCCGCTAAAAACAGAAATATATATATATACAACCTATTTGAACTTCATTCAGTTCATTTTTTGTTTGACACTCGCATTTGTACGCAACCTAAATGACACACACAGCTCGGCCAGCATGAAGTGAGCCTTACGCTCCAAGCTGTTTCCAGCGCTGGAAGAAGTCTTGGGATGTCATCTCTGTAGGCTGAAAAAACTTGTTCAGCATCACAGGGAGTTTAACTGCAATGTTCTGGAGAGTTCCACCATATCTGGTTAACACACACACACACAGTCAGATATTAGTATATTTAAGTATAAATACTAACAGATCAGTAATGACCGTATTCAGACACCAACACCAACCTGAACTGGATGTTGAGCACCGGAGCATCTGTGAATTCTGAAACACACTCAATGTTGATGATCTGCTGGACCTGAGCCCCTCCTTCTATTATGGGGTCTACTGTCTTAGAATGGACATTCAGCTGTGGAGACGATGGTTAAGGATTCAACAGGTACCTTTTTTACGTTGCTCAGTTTGAGTGGCACGCAGACACAACTCAGGTGCAAATTTCTCCTCAGCAGGGACGAAGCGGCAGTACTTGTTGATGAAGTTACTTGTGTTAAGTAAACTGCAGTGCTTGCTGTAACATGAAGCTACCAAACAGTGGAAAAGATATGAGTCTGGAGCTCATCCTGAGTGGTCACTGACGTGGAGAAGCTGAGGAACTGGGTAGAAGTCTTGTTGCCGTAGAACACATACACACGACCTGTGGGACAACAGCAGGTTCATTCTTTCTGAACTAATAACATCTGTCCCTTAACCACTACCAGTCTTTTCGTTATTCTTTAACGCAGCCTCTCTCAGGTAGCCTTTGAAACCATCCTTAAAACTGAACAGGTCTGATAGATTTGAAAAAGCTGCTCACCCAAGTTCTGCCTGTACTCAGACTTCAGTCCAATCTGTAAAAGCTGGTTCTCATAGATAACACCGTTGTTCTTACAAACAAACCTGGAATTTACAAGCACACAATTACACATTTACAACAACAACTTCCTGTAAAGGTCTGCACTTCTGCTGATTGATGTTCAAAGCAGATGTGGAAGAGGGCACAGCAGCAGTCACACTCATTTCAGCCAGGCTGTATAACGAATGTGTAAAACCTACATTACAAAGTGGGGCAGTGGAGTTGAAAAAATGTGTTTACCTGCCAAAGATTGTCTAATAATATCCACTTCCATTATGGCAAATGCAAGTTCCAGTGCTTTTGGAGTCTGACTCATGTAGCAGATTAAAAATAATGATATCCCAGACTCTACAGCTTGGATTTTGACCATCCATTTTTTAAAAATCTGTCTCGTGTAGTACAATACTAAATCTCTGGAGTGCCCCGTTAATATGTAATGTGGATTACCCGCCAGTATGTATAACTATTTACAAACGGCATCTATTTCTCTGCTAATTTCATCAACCAAGCTCGCAGTATGGTCCCACCTGGTGAAATGTTCCTCACACACATCTATGGATGCAGGGGTGGTGCTGTCTGAAAACACATCAACTAGCAGGCTGGCTCCTGCTGAAGGGGTGGCGTTTACATTCAGCAGGTCTGTGAAGGGGTGGGTGGAACTCTGGGTGTGAAAAATCAGCAAATACCATCTTTAATATACAGTGTCTACATACAACCAGAATCAGATGAGCTAAATTTAATAAAAATTCATTAGTGTCCAACATCTGCCAAGACATTGTCCACACAGTCCTGTAACAAAAGCCAAATCTCTTCAAGGCTGCTTTACGTAAAAGAGCAAAAAGCAAGTGGAGAGAATACAGACGACCTTCTGAGCCAAACACTAGAACATGCAATAACATGACTGATTGGTATAATAACTGCTATACTGCATGGTGTTTTCTAGCTATCAGTATACCATGGTCCCAGCAGAGAGCATGAAGGGACTAGAGGAGGACGGGCGGGGTCTGTTGGTAGGAAGAAGGTCTGCCATCAGTGAAGGAGAAGACTGATGGAGAAAGAAAAGGAATGGAAGGAGGAAAAGAGGGACAGGGGGTGAGGACAGAGAAGGGAGGAGAGAGAGACAAGTGAAGGTAAAGATCAAGGAAATGCTTGAGATGGAAGAAAACAAAGCTAAAGGCCAAAAGGCTGCAAACCAGTACCACAATACAATATACAACAATACACACAGTCTGACTGTTACAATGTTGTTTGTGTGATACAGACTTGTGGAGGATTATGGATGAATGCTACAGAGAACTCATAGCAGGAAATTCTTAAACATGCCGATTTGTATGAGAAACCAGAAATGCTTTTCCTCTGTAGGATTTGTGTAAAAATAAAAACCCAAGCTGTATTGATCAGAATGCTCTGCTACCTATCACAGTGCTGTGGAGTCACCTTTGTGGCTTCAGTGTTCTCACTGTGCTCGGTGCTGCCGTTGACGTTCCTCCGGGCATCGTCGATGTCGGGCAGGTTGCCTGGGCCCTTCTTCTTCTTCAGCTTGGCCAGGATTGAAGACTCTCTCTCTGGGAATGGAGGCATCTCTTCTAAGACTGTGGCCTGTGAAGGGCAAATACAGTAATTTTGTGATTTTCTATTTCAGACAAGACTTCCTTTATAATACACTGAATGGCGCTGTGACAGTAAAAATGTTTAATTTTCAGTGTGGATGTGAACTAATATTACAAATACCAAGGAAATCCAGTCAAAATGTGGACTAAATTTCAGAAAAGATATGCAATGTTACTTTTAATACCATCACGTGATATTGTAGCAGACTACTAACATACAGAAGATTCCTCCAATAGCAGGTGTTACAGTAAAGGGTGTGTGTGTGTGTGTGAGTTCATGTTTGTATATGTTCTGACATAACAGTGTGTTTTCGAGTGTGTATGAGATTGAGACTGAAAGACTGTTATCAGTATTTTGTCCACTTCGGGCATAATTCACTAACCAGTATGTCAGTGCTGGCGATGCAGCTGAGCCTCAGGTACTCGACAGCTCTCTGCTGCAGCTCCACGTCAGCATTGCGGAGCTGGCTGTCAGAGCGCAGGACGTCTTGGATCGTGGTCTTGACTTCTGGAAACAAGTTAATGAACTTGATGTAGGCCGACAGCAAGAGCGCCCGAGTTGGCACAGAGCACAGGTGGAACTTTGAGTGCAGAAGGTTGAACTGGACCAGAGGGCTAAATGAGAAGACAGCACAGAACAATGACAGTAACAACATTCAAACATTCAGGTCAGCACTACAGGAAACTAAGTCTATATTTCCTTTGTATATTAAGCAACACTGGCTTTCACCCATGCATTTAAAAGTGTGGTTCATAAAAATTGCCAAAAGACATCTCTCATTTAAGCTGTTGAATTTTCATATGTATTTTTTGATGATATCCAAATGATATCCACACAATGCAATACATGGTTCTGAAAAGTATGTCGTTTGTACCTGGAGCGCGAGTCCCCTGCAATCAGGTTACCAAACTCTCCCAGGATGTAACCCCCCACCTTAACCAGGTTCTCATGGCAGGCGGGAGCCTGGAGTGCCTGCAAGTGCACACAAAGCATGGCAGTTTTGGGTCAGGAACAACATGGAAGAAACCGCACACTGCCATCTACTGTAACATTTTGAATAGAATCGGTAAGTAACCACTTAGTCGACATCGTAAATGTGGATGTCACATTGTCTAGCAACAAGGACACAATCCCTCACTGGTTTCCCACTGTGTCGGCTCCTTGAGGATATCTGAGGGTTGGAGTGTAATCAGCCTGAAGGGTCTCTTTTGATTGCTAGTGGTAAAACTTGATTGTATTCATCCCACTTTGGTTACTTTTTCTATTTTTTTAAAAAAATAGTAGTTTTTCAACTTTATGCAGTGAGGAATCATAACTGCTGCTCAGAATGTCCCCATCACATTTTTTGAATTCATGTTTTTGTTTTTTCCCTTGATTATTCGGTGTGCTGTACACACTTACTTACTGTTTGACAGCTGAATAGCTCTGCATTAAGAAAGAGATGCATCTAAACTTTACTTTGATAGCCCCCTCCAATATTCAATAATGACTCAATCACTCATTCCTTGTGTGGTTCCTTGTGCTTTATCTGAACGCAATAGGCACTGCTGTATGTGACAACTGTGGCAGACAACAGGAAACAAAGCACCTCATTCTAGCTGATGCCTGTCTATAGCATGTTAGTGCACCTGTGGAGGGACTGGAAAAACACATTTCTGTTTTTGAATGTGCACCTAAAAGAGAAAAAGCAAAGGCCCATGTGAGGCCTGGGGATGATTGCTGAAATGGGTTTTCTATTTTCAACCACATGTATTCCCTCATGGTGTAACCAGTTTTAGCTACCTCCCACTTCCCACACATGGAAATGTTTGCTTATAACACTGTTGAGGTGGATGCTGTTAATTCATACTGACATTCAAGGTGGTCTGAGATAGCAGGAAACTTCATGCCCACCTCAAAGACGGTCTTGGCAGCATAGCCTTGGACATCATCTCGGTTTATGACAATCTGGATTACACGGTACCACACCTCCTCACTGACATAGTCACCGGCGATTCGAATGAGGTTGAGAATGGTATCCACGTACCAAGTGTAGTCCACTGCATATTTTTCTGCCAGGATAGCCACCTTGAGCACCTGAGGAAGAGAAGCAACTAGCTGAGGGTGAGACAAGCACACAGAGGAACTAAATGGCGTAAAGGCCTGTACTGATGACCCACTATCTCTTCTCTGATTGAGTAGTCGGCGGTCTCCAGGTAGCTCAGCATCTCTGCTACAATCTGCTTGGCGTTGCTGCGGTCACACATGGCGTAGAGCAGATCCACAGCTCGCTGGCGAACACTCACATCTCGCTCAGTCTGTATAGAAAACAAACATGCACAGAATATATGAAATGACGGATGTATCTGGCAGATTTCATCAGCTGTAGCTACTTAAATTCCACTGTGGCCTATTACACATGCACTGCCAGCAATTTTAAGGGAAGGCCATAAAATTTACCCAACCAGGACTGTTTGGGTGAGGAGGGGAAGGATGGGAGGAGTTAATCAAGGTCTTTTTTTTCCCGGCTTTATTTCTGAAACATGTATTACCTATGACGGAAATACACTCGTAGGCATTGGAAAAGGAAGCGCGGGGATTGGATTAAGAGCAGTGGACCTTGAGACGATCACCCAGCCGGTCCAGGCAGACCAAACGCCGCCGTGGGTGGTGCGACCGCCCCTGGAGGAGAGGAAGAGTGCTGGGATAAGAGCTAAGCTAACCCAGCCTGGACCTAAGGCTGCTCCTGGCTAATGTCCGGCCGCAAGAAAATGAGATGGACCAAATGTAAGTGGGGGACTGTTGTGCCCACATCTTTACAGAGATCTGGCTCCATTCTAATATTCAGGATCAAACTATTGTACTTTCCACACCGCCACACAACCCTAAGGGAAGGTGTCGACTTGCTGGATGTTGTGTGAATGTAGCTGAAGCGAAGCTTCACCCTGTCCGCTGTGACCTCTCTGCTCTGCTGTGTGTGTGTGTGTGTGTGTGTGTGTGTGTGTGTGTGTGTGTGTGTAGCTCAGACCTGCAGCTCTTTGGTGTACACAGAGAGCAGAGGACATAGACGAAGGCAGCCATGTAACCTGGTCACTACATTTTTATAGTCCCAACCTCACATCCTGACTTGTAAAAGGTAAAATAAATGACCTTGATATTTAATGTTGCCTGGGTTTGAAAAGCCCAAGGGTGCATTTTGGTTGGAAGACGAATTCTGAAAGACAACGGATATATTTCAAGTTCTAAAGCTCTGCAAAATGCATTTTTTACAATGTTTTGAGAAAACACTAACGTTAAGAGTGGTTTTTCATGCCAACTCAAAAACATTTTTAAAGACAATTATCAAAGTGGTATTAAACCACCAAGAAGTGAATAACAATTCCAGTGGCACAATTCAGACTCCACAGCTTCCCACTGGTCAAATGGTTAAAAAATATGGAAGAGCGACTACCAGGTTCTAAAAGACATTATCCAAGCTGTACACATCATTTTCACACTAACCCGGAAAAGCTTTTCAAAGGCACACACCTGATGAGGGACTCACCTTTAGAGCATTGATCACAGTGTCTATATGCGTCTTTACTGCCTCATGAGAGAACTCAGAGCTGGCCAGAGTGCACATGCTCTCCAAAGCCAAATATCGGAGGTTGGTTTCCCTGTGCTGCAGAAACTGGCCCAGCTGGTTGCAGGCTCGTACCAACAGGGTGGGCTCACTGAGGAACAGGATACAACAATTAGCTGAAATGTCCAAAGGCCAGAACATATTTCCACATCCAAAAACGCACAAGTGCCCCAGTAGACGGGAATGTGAACTAATCACAGCTGGGTTTGTCCTGTGGCCTTGAAGTGGCCTTGTTTAAAGATATAGCATATCTTGGTTCGAGCTTAATGTTCAATTCTTGGAGATTCTAATGCAGTGTTACAGTCTGGGTTGGCTATAGCTGCATTAAAAACTAACATCCAATTCAACATGTTGGAAACAAACACAGTTTGCTAAAGGCATAACCAGTGACCCAGTGGTAATATTACCCAGGAAATGAATCAGATATTCCTTTTCCAGAACATGCCTCTGTAATGTTTCAGGAATTCAATGACTGGCAGAAACTTGTCACAGTGAATGTGACCGACCTGTCATGGTGGATAATGAGGGAGATGGCTTCAAAAAGAACAGCGTTCTTTGCGTTGGAGTGCTGGACCTTCTTGGACTTGGGCGGCTCCTGGGCTTTATTGAGGATGGTCTCCAGACACTCTGTCAGACGACTTCGCAGAGCTGCATCTTCTGTAACAACAAAGGCTACGCTCTTAATACCTCCCAGCCTTTACTTTAACTCGTCAGCTTCATTACTCAGACCTTAATGCTGAATTATACATTGAATCAGATCACTCTATGTAATGTTACAGGAGACATACATTTTGAGTTCTTGAGCTCTTGTAAAATTTCTATTTTAAATATTCTATTATTTCTATTCTATGTAAAATGAAACACACACACACACAAAAAACAAATAAATCAATGACCAGCCATTTTCTCCTTTAACCACATTATGATGTTAATGAAGTTTGCCTAATCACTAGTCAGGTGATGGACTACACTGGATCATAAGTTCTCCTCCAGACACACATGACTGTACTGTACCATACCAGGTGGAGGGTAGCACTGTAGCAGGCGTAGCAATTTGACAGACAACCATGGCGCAGCAACAAAGTAGTACGTATAGTCCTGGAGGTCGATGGACGCCGAAGTCACAATCTGGACAAGTGAGAACATGATTACATCAATAGATGTTGAAATCAGATTTTATCTGTGACCTCAGCGTGCTGAAGATATCAGGGGATGTTATTAAGACACCCACCCTACTGAGCCTGGCCACGGCCAAGGAGATGGATGTTTTGAAGTCGTCAGGACTCTTCTGGGCCAGAGTGGTAATAAGGCTGGTAGCCGCTGTTACTACTCCCTGAAAACAGACAGATGCATGTTTGTACAAGAAATAAAACTCAGGTCTGATTCAGATGCACAGACATTAGAGAGAGTGAATGAGTATTACATGTCAGCTCTGTATAGTGTGTACTACATACTAATTGTCATAGTTTACTGTTGTTGCAGCATACCCAAAAATAACAACTTTACCATTTGATACTAACATGAAAGGCACACTCAAAAAACTACTTTCTAGTTTGAGTATACTTTATTTTGTTACCAGGTGCTGATCATTAAGTAGATGGACCACTCGTGCTGTCCATTCTCCCATGGGCACCAGGTCAGGAGACGTCCTGTTGAGTCTTAGCAGACATAGTGCAGCACTCTGCTTCACACTGTCCATGGTGTCCCTATCAGCAGCAAGCACAATAAAACTTCATTATAACCCAACAAATGCAGATTCAAATGGTCACCAACATATTATCTTGAAGATTTCAGTCCTGGATTATTTGCCATCACCTGTGGTTGCTAGAGGCAATAGTATGTATATTTTAATAGAAAAGCCCCCATTGTGTCATGCAAAAAAAAAAAAAAAATCACATGTTTATTGGCCACCGGGGGCAGCAAACTGACCACAGTGAAGCTAATCTGTCAGAAATGCAACAGAACTTTTTAAGACCTTAACAAAGAAACTTGACACCCTCTCTAGTAATATGGATATTTGTCCAATACTGATATGCATCTTTATATATTATGCAAAATCACTCAATTATTGAAGCATGCTGATCACAATGTTTAAAGCAATTTCACTGTTATGGATTACATGAAAGAAAACCATGTACACATCTAAAACAACATCTTAGGTAACTAATTTTGTTAGCTTTTGACTACAAATTGCCTTAAAACCTTATTTAGAACAACAGAAGTGTGAAAAACCATATCATTACCCAGGCCTAATGCAATGAAAAAACAGGGTGGCTGTAAAACCCTCCCTCTCTATGACAGCCTCAGTGTTAGTTGGACTGTTGGCTTAGAGCTGTGTGTATTCAGATTGAAGATCAAGGCCATCAAAAAGACCAAGTCATATTCTGAGACAAAGCTTTAATCAGCACATAGTCCTCTTAAACCTCAGTTAAATATGATATTACATCAAGAATCACGACAGACTGGCTTGAAACAAAAAAAAGAAATAAAGGAAATAATTAGTTGTGGAGGCTTTTCTGGAGTGCTGTATCTGGTAATCTTTTGTGTATGACACATGCTGCTATCAGCTGACTACACCACTAGACATTTAAACAACTGAAGACAAAGCTGTCTTCCGTATCATCCAAATGAAACTCAGAGCCACTAGTGTCCAAGACAATCAAACCATTTACCATGAGTTCAATGTTTTTTTTTCTCTCCTGACTAACACTACCAACTTATTTGCTTATCATTTAGAGCCAAATCTATTTTATTAAGGTTTGTGTACAAACCCTGCCACCAAGATGTTGGGAATCTGAGAAGCAAAAGCTTCGGCCATTTCTCTGCTGCCCACGTTTGCAATGCAGTGCAGGGCCAGGTTCATGAAGGTCGGGTTGCGGCTGCTCAGGTCATTCTTAATGCCGTTGTTGATCAGACGGATCAAGTCACTGTTAGAGTTTACCAGAACAGAGATGAACAGGTAGCCCTGAAATGGGACATGGAAAATGCTTTTAGTGCAATTCCACCGTATAAAGGGGCAACAATATATGTCAAGTTATTTTTACACCCCTTAACACAAACAGAATTGTGTGACAAATGATGAACAAGCTCTGAACATTTGACACTGACTGAACATGAGGACAAACTTACAATTTGTTTCTCTGTGTACTTGTTGGAGCTGAGGAGGTTGACAGCCTCCATGTGTCCAAAGTCGATATCATGGCCCAGAAGAAAGATAAAGAGCAGCTTGCAGACATACTTTTTTTTGCTGTAGCCATCTAAAGCCTTGTCTCCTATCCACACACAAACACACACACACATCCACACCCACACACACAAAGAGAGATTTGAATGTCTACATGAAGTTACACTGGTCTGACACTGCCCTGTGAGTGAGGTAGGCTAAAGAATGAGTTCACTTAGTGTATACCAAACTGATGAGTAATGGGCGGTGAAGGCAGGATAGACTTTGGCTGATCCCAAGTTTTATAGCCAGTTACACACTTACAACTGTTTTGTTAACCGTTAGGTGAATAACAGAAGCACCACTGAACTGTTGGGCCACCACACAAGTCACAAGTGTCACTATGCTTGAAATTATGTGCTGGATTATTATTATAAATTATATGTGGATTATCGAACAGTGCCTAAAACCTCCTCCCAAAAAATATTGGATTTGGTGTGGCTGGGGGAAGACAATTTTTTACAACAACAATAATTTATATAAAAGGAAAGGGCAAGCACATGGGAAAACACTCACAGCCAAAGATTGGTCAATGCTTGGAATAATGCACATAAGGAATACATTAGAATGAACATAGGCCGGCATGCTAGGCACTATGTGCAGAGGACGCAGATTCATTCTGGAGCAAACTAATTATAGGCAGTGGGGAACAGGTGGCAGGAGAAACAACACCAACAGGAGAGTAAGACGGACACATTGACAGTGAGGTGTGTGACAAAGCAACAGCCATTGACAAAGTGTGAGGAAAGGAATAAAGCTGAGAGACAGTTACAAGATGAGTTAGCAAAGCAGAATAACAGCAACAGGAAACTTTGTATCATGGCAAAAAGGTTTCCATCCCAATCATAAATACACCAGGTGCTACAAATCAGTGTTTGGATGGAATGAGAACCAGTCGATTAGAGGCCCTCCATGCCACATGCTTCCCTGTCCCTCAGGTTTAGTCTGGTTCGTCAGAATTGTTCACCTACCTTTAAATTTGGAACGGATATTGGCCAGTTCTTTGTTTATCCTCTTAATCTCTGCCTCTTTACTTTTACCTGCAAAGAGACCAAGATATGTTGCATGTTATGTAGTGCAGTGATCACTCATTAAGTTGAATAAAGCATCCTTCCTCCCCATTTACTCTGCTTTGCTCCTTTTAGATGATCTCAGAGGGACAGAGTATACTTGCTGTGTCCATCGTAATGAAGAAATATATCACTCTGTGTAGTGTTATGGCTCTTTTATGTGTTTTTATAAAGGGCAGAGCAGCGTCATCATACATGCACATATTGGCTACACTCAGTGTCCGCTTTATTAGGTACATTAGGGCAACTTGAATTGTTCGTGTCATGGATTGAATAAACTCCTGCTTCATGTTGTCATGATGGCATCACACAGTCAATCTGGCAGCTGCACATTCATGCTGCAACTCTCCCATTCCACCACATCTCAAAAGGTGCTCCATTGTGACTGGCCATTGGAGTCCTGTGAGCTCTTGTTCGAGGAATCAGCTTCATATGACATGTTTATGACATGGAGCATTATCTTGCTGGAGGTGGCCGGTAGCTGCTGGTAGGCTGTAGCATTTCAACAAAACTAGACTGGTATTTACTGTCCAGTCTCTGTGAGCCTGTACCACAGCTTCCTTTGCTTAGCTGACAGGAGTGAAACCCCATATGGTCCTTTGCTGCTGTAGCTCATGTGTTAGTGTATATCACACAATGAAATACTGAAATGTCACAACTACACCTCTTTTGCACATTCGCATATGGCATTCAGCAAAGAAATCGAATTTGAGGTGTTTTCCTGGGATTGTGACATCTGAATCTCAAAAGTTAGAGATCAGAATCTCCTCACTCAACTATGAAACCCATTTGAGATTATGATCTCATAGAAAAGGATCTGAATGTTGGCAGAGGAACTGAGGGGATGGGTTGTTGTAGCAGTAGGGTCATTTAGGACAGGATGCAGTTGTTTTTTTTTCGTTTTTTTAAATAGGAAAAAAAATGTTTCTGTCTTCCAAAACTTTAAACCATGTGTTACATTCACCCATAAGTGAATATGTATCTGAAATGAAACTGAATATGTTGATAATGACAGGCTCTGTGGGCCTCAGCTCTTGTTCCTCCTTCATTTCTGGAGTCCTTGTTAGCTGTTGGGTGTATCTGGCGATTTGATTAAACATGGGAACTAGAGGGAACAAATCATCCTGAGTCATCTCTGTGTCTATCCATCTTTCTTTCTGAGGCATGGTTTCACAATAAGTAAAAAGCCATGTCAGGCAAGTAAATCTTGCAACTCCAGGGAAGTGGAAACAAACGAGTTAAAGACAATACGGCCTAAAAATAAAATCTCAGATTTTTTTTTACTCTACACCTGATTTTTTAATCTTTTTTTTCCCTTAACAACAAACTAGATTAAATGATTCCACTAATGTTACCTGTGTTTTATGGCTGCCGTGTCTTGTGTAACTCTCAGTGCCACTCAGCTGTGTGTCTTTTGCTTTTAGTTGTCACGGACTTCAGCCAAACAGCAAACAGATGTTTGCTTAAGGTCAGACACAGCAAAACCAAACCCCCCCCCCAGACGGCTGAGGAGAAAGTGCCTTCTTGGGGAACATTTGTGTTCATATTAACTGAGGGAGCTCAGAGAAGCAGTGGTTGTTCCATAGTGTACTTACCCAAGTGACACTTTCATTTATAAACATTGTCCTGAGCAATACATTTGAATTTATTGATAAAATTAATTTCTCGACTCACCTATTTAAAAGAAAGCTTTTCTTTTTATTTTTTTTACATTTATTTTATTGTGTTTGTTCGTTGAGGCAGATAACTCTGGCTCACACCCCAACAACTGTTTTGATTACTTAAATTACAATTGACTTTAATCTTTGTTATTCGTTAACCACTAATATATAAAACTATTTGATTGGGGGCAAGTAAAAACTGACAGTACATTTTTGACCAAATTTATGACCAACAAATAAAGATGACCATATAAATGCAATATTTTAATACCTGGTAAATTTTTGTCCCGATTACTAGTTTATAAATCCTATTTGTGGGATGTGAACGTTAACTTATAATAATAACTCACAATTATTGGTAGTAAAACATGTAATCCCTGCACTGATGGATGTAGCTGGCCTGAGCCCACTTTAAGCTACTGATTGTCACACACACACCACAGCTGCTCACACTGTGAGCTGTGCGCGTCCTTTCTCATGTCACCTGATTTGCCCCTCACCACGGCTAGTGAAACTGTCAGGTGTAACGTCAATAGTAAATCACGTTTGTGAGAATTCGCTGAGTTTGTGTCAGGAAAGTGTTTGAAACCCGTAAATTAGACAAACTTGAGGCTCCACAGACTTGGCAGAAACAAACCGTTGGCTTAACGTAGCGGTGCGGGCGGTCCACGCCCTTCGACATGATGTTAGCAACTGGAAGCTAGCGGCTAATGTCAACTGCCAGCTAATTGGTCGTCGAAACTCACTTTAATACGTTAAACTTACCAAAACTGAGGGTGAAAAGAACAAGAGCAGACTCTTGTTGTCATGTTCAGACCTGACCGGTTTGTAACCCTGGTAAACGTTAGCTAGCTTGTTGCTAGCATACCCGAGAAGTGTCTGTGAGTGTGGTAAACAAACTTACAGTTCCTTATGTCGGAGATGAACACGGCCAGGCCTCGCATCCCGTCCCCCTTAGCGACTGCAGGCATTTTGCTCACTCCCTCGCGTTTTCTCTCCTGTATTTAAAGCAACCGAACTTTATTGGGTAACTTTGTTTCAAAGTTTGCTAACCGGCTAGCGAACGTTACACAGAACCGGGAGCCCTGACATATGACTGAGACAGGAACCAGACAGGCTGCGGCCGCGTCCCATACCTCCCGTGCTGCACCTACAACCCAAACCAGGGCTGCGTCCCATACATGTGGAGTTAAACAACAACAGCCGGCTGATCTTCAGGCGGATCAGCCTCATAAAATACAGGATCGTAATCATTGTAATGCTATTCTGTGGGCAAATCCCTACAGAGACTTTTTATTTTATTTTAAAGATTATTTTTCATTTGTAGATAAAGAGAGAGGTCAGATTCCACAGAAAATTCTGTATTTTGTTTTCATTTCATACATTTCATAGGAATAGCAATGAAGAGTAAAAAAATGAACAGAGTATTATAAAAATAAAGCAAATAAAAATACGTAGAATATACCCAGTGTACACAAGTTACTTCAGAATCCCCATTAACTTATTGTCCATTTGTCCATTTTATTTCAGATATTTTTCTGCACTTGTTAGTATTTCTACTAACTCTACCCTTCGATGTTTCTGTGGCTACCATTTGTGTTTTACTGCATCTAAATGCATTTATTTTGTCCCCTTTATTAAATATTTAAAATGTACATATTGTTGCTGATGGGAGAAAAACAGTGCTGTTAACTGCACCTAAATTCATTTGTTTTGTTTCATCTATAAAGCCTTTAAAATATGCATTGTTTTACTGATGAGAGGAAATAAAAACAACGAGATAGCCTTTTAACTCGATGTATTTATTTGGTCTCATTTATGAAATATTTAATGTGTTTATGTTAACAATAACATGCATAAAGCAAAGTTGTGATTCATCAAATGTATATATCTTCAAAATGGCTGGTTTACCTGTTCAGGGTGGTTCATTTATGCACAAATTTACTCTTTGCCTATTATGAAATAGGCCACAGTGGTCTTTTTTAAAAAGTTGGTCCTGAGAATTAGATTAAACCCAAATTTTGGTTAGTTATAGCCTAATAAAACATTAAATACTGGCAATTGTTAAGTACTCTTTAGGTATTGTTCACAGACAGGCACTGTTCCTGCTCTTAGGAGAAGCCTTTTAACATTTACAAATCCATAGCCAACATTAGTAATGTTCATTTTTAGCCATGCAGGGTGGTGCCACAACTTGATAAACAATCTCATGACGGTGACATATAGCTATGATGTTGTTGAATCAAAACATTTATGGAAAGAAATTAAATCATTGCTTACATGGAGCCTGGTGTCCTGGTGAACATCCAGCCAAAAACCAAAACCTGGGAGTGGGGAGGGAAATACTGTGGATGACTGCTGCCTTAAGAAGATCCAAACAAAGCCTTACAAGTGTTACATACACCACAGTCTCAATATGCTTGAAACCATGTAGATAAGTCACAGAAGTTTTGGGTTTCTGTTCTGTGGAGTGATGAAACAAACACATGGAACTTTTCGGGTCTATGGATCAGCGGTATGTCTGGAGGAGGAAGAATGAGGCATACGCTGAAAAGAACACCCTGCTCACAGTGAAGCATGGCAGTGGCTCAGTGATACTCTGGGGCTGCCTTGCTTCTTCTGGCATTGGAAACCTGCAGCATTTGGAGGGTAAGATGGATTCAATCAAGTATCAGGAAATCCTAGGAGAAAACCTCATGATACTAGAGTGGCCTTCACAGTCGCCTAACTTGAATCCCACAGAAAATCTCTGATGGGATTCAGAGAAGGCCGGTGCAGCACGCAAACCCAAGAATATTAGAGAGCTGGAGGCTATTGAGATTCCTCAGGGACGCTGTCAGAACCTGATGTCTGGCCATGCATCACGTTTGCAGCAAGTCACAACAGCAAAGGGGTGCTCTACTGAGTACTAAAGCTGCTTATCAAGAAGGGGGTTAATACATTTGAGACTGCAGTAGTCATTAAATGTGGCATATTGTGTTGAATTTGGAGAAACCAAACTCTTTTAATTGTTCTTCCTCAGTCATAACCATGCTGTTAGGCTCTGATGTGTTCAGCAAACTCCACGACAGTTTGGTGTGTCACACAACGCTCATGCACACCTTCATAATGTTTGACGTCTGTTTTGGTGTTGGAAAAGTTGCTAAGGAATGATATTCTTTGAACATTTCCTACAGCACTTCATTCGTGTCCTCGTTGTACTTACATTATATTTTGTTGATATACAGGAAAACGTGCTCATACCAGTGGAAAATGACACACTTTTAAAATTACACATCCTCCACATTGTGTAGTGGGATATAGTTGATATAGTTAGTTCCCCAAAAATTGCCATCAATCCCTTTTAATTGATACCTATCATGGGGGTTCTATTAATCTCTTGCCCCCTGTATAGTATAAATCTGGCTTTTATTGCAACCATGTTTTTGCTCACTTGATCTTCCCTCCTCTGATGTTTTTAGTGAAATGAGACTTTAATGCAACTATAATACGGTCTACACAATGATAACGCTGCATAGTAAGGCTTTAACCTGTATTTAGCCCGTTTACAGCACAGCTTATACGTTCTTTACTGCTCATACACTCAATGGGCCATTTTTATTAGCCACAGCCAACTTCTTCACAGCAGCTTTGTCTCTTTTTGAGTTTCATGCAAAGAGGAGCCTCCCTACCTCACTCAGAGAAGTGAGGTTTCAAAATGATTCAGCACTGAAAGGGCATAACATGATATTATAAAGCTGCAAAAATAAATACATGTGGTTGCAGAATGACCCTGCACAAGCAGACCAAGCAGCAGTAGAACGGACAGTACCTCTCAATGCTACACAAGGGCCTGGGCTCTCTAATTGTATAAAGAGAGAGCAGATGGATCACACTCTGAGATTGGTTTTCATTAAGCTCCTAAAAGGAACAGAGCTGCACCGAGGTCAGATTTACCTCTCAGAGGATCCAGGCTGCAGATAACTTGTTACTAGTGAACCTGCATCAGTGATTCTCTCCTCCGAGGTTAGCTGAAGGTCAGATCCGGCTGTAACTGTGTTTACATCTGCCAGGTCTCATACAGGGCAGGCTAAAAACAGGCTACTGTTTCAGACAACATTAAAGAACCAGATAGAGACTTCCTGTCTCTTGCTGTAATTACAATTGCTCATCACAGATGGTTTACTGCATGGGTTAAGTGGGCATGTGGCCCCTGGAGTGGTCATTGGCTTTAAAGTTTCTTTTACATGGGTATAAATATGTGTACACGCTCTATGTTCTCAATAAATCATTTTGGACGTCTTTCTCAAGGGCTGAAGTGTCTCCGACTTTAGGTACTGTTTTCTATGATAGACTTTGCATACATTTAGTTATTTTTTCCATTCGCTTATTTGTTACTCACTATGTAAAGAAACCTCTGGACCATGATGTATGAGTACGTCTATTATCTCCAAACAAAAACACACAATTTTAAGTGTAGAAGGGCATGCAATTATGAAATAATACATTATATAAAATTAGTTTTTAGAATTTTGACCCTTGCCTTCCTTTTGACCAAAGTAAACTGTGGTTAAGCTGAGCTTTTACAGGTACCCTGTGCATTGATTGATGACTAGTTGTGCTATGGAGCAATGCACCAACAAAGGCAGGAAAGAAGACTCCAAGCAAGTTAACATCCATATAAACAAAGAAGGTTTCACACAGAAAAATGAGGTCTGCCCCAATGCATGTTTTATGAGGAAAGAAACATGTTGAACACGTTTGTTAGACCTCCAGGACACACAGTAGCGCATCTGTGATGCATACTGTGATTATTCAATCAGTACTTGTGTGTGGCCTACCCCCATCTGCCAGTGGTACACAGCATACGTCATTCCTTCCTCACCTCCAGCATCAGAAACCCACATTCATCGTGTGAGAGCAAATCACTGTCAGTCTTAGTCATGTGCACAAGTGGAGTCCTGATTCCTGATTGGCTTTATTTCATGCTGTTGGTAATCAACATCCTATTTGATTTAAATGAATAAAAATTAGCAATTACACGTAACCATAGTCAGCAAACTATGAACTTAGATGTACAAACTTAAAATGCGATTTATAAGCACCTCTGACTTGTGAGGAGAGGAGATGAAAGCAGTCACAAACCCCAAGTAATTCCGTGAGAACATCTGATTCACTCATTAGTCCATTTTTCCAATGGGGAAACCTCATTATTTCCACCCCAAATGTTGCTACTGATGGTGAGCGCTTGTAAACATTTTGCTTACTCATAACAGAGGCGTCATTAGCGCACCATGTAGTCTTTAGTGCAATTAGGAGTCACCCACTAAAGCTGTTACAGAGTTATCTTGGTAACAGTGAGTGCAAAGATGACTGTCAGTTGTCTTACTATTAATTCAGCTCAGTGTAAGGATATGAGCAGCATTAGCAATGCAAAAGAATATGAAACTAATATCAATAAAAAATGGACAAAAGCATATTTCCAAAAAAATGTTGGAATTTTCCTTTTCAGCTACATCAATATTCTCGCAGCATTTATTCACATTCTTGAAATTTTCATTGATTTATTTATGTCCTTTGGGGCACTATAGATAGCAACTGATCTGTCAAGCATCAGTAAATGATTTAATAACCAACAATTAAACCGATTAAAACTCATAAAACCAAAAACAGGGCTTTATGTGTAAAGTGGTACCAAATGTGACACCCCCTCTGACACCCCTAGTGATAAATCCAGCAGGCTGTGGGGTCTGATGACAGAGCCTGGTCACATCGGTATCTACAGCACCAAATGTCAGTGTTAAAATCATTTAATTTCAATGGATTACCTTGTAGGAGGTGAAATAAATCTCCTGATCACATCATGATCAAATCTGATGAACTGGTATTGATGCTGGTTTTACTTGTTTCAACTTTGGAAAAGGAAAGAGATTTGCATACATAAATCCTATGTTGTTATCTTTATCGTAGGATGAAATAATTGAGTCATTTCTTCATGGCCACTTATGAAGAAGTTACTGTAGTGTACACGTCAGGCCATCGGACCTGTCAGCCCTGATTTTAATCATGACCCTTCCTAATCTCCCTCCTGCCCCAACTCTCCATGAGCCCTCCCCTCTATAACAGCTGTATAAAAACCACAGCATTCCGCTCTGTGTGACAGCACAGCTGACAACACGTACCACAGCTGTTCCTAAAATATTCTGCTGCTGATAGAGCCTGTCTTTTCAGAGAACATCTAGTTTCAAGCTCACCTGTAGCTCGTACAGAACAAACTACTTTACTGAGCGACAATTATACTTTTCACTTCCGCTACTGATCTTGAGACAGGCATGAATGCCAAGAAGTCTGATGAGCAGGGGCCAGGCAGAGGGAGGTCTGTGAACTCTGCTTATGAGGAGAAGCCGCTCAGAAATGAAGTAAGTAGCACTAATGATGCTTGTAATGTGTGTTTCTTAGCCACGGCTAAAAGAAGAATGGGCAGTTATTGGAAAACAGTTTTAAGTAGATGTTGCTCTTGATTGGACAGTGACATTCATAAATACATCTTGGTGGCTCCATCAACAAGCTGCAGGACAGATGTGGGTTGTTGTGGCTCTGTCATCTCTGGCTCTTGTGTTACTAATGTCTCAGTGTGACTATTTACTTATTACAGAATACTGACTTTATGCAAGGTTTAATTGGCTTTATCAGAATTAGGCCTCCATCAAATTAATCCAAAATTAGAAATTTCTCCCTTTAGATTCCTCTCTCTTTTTTTAATCAAAGGAGAACACTGGATAATTGTTTTTCAGAGCAGATATGAATCTTGTGGCAGAAATTCAATTTCAGTGTTACTTTTTTCTGTACTGATTCATTGGACTGCAGTAAAGCCAGTCAAGATGTAGACCACTTTAATTTTGGTTCAAATGAGATGAAGTGTTTTACAATTTCTGTAAGATTGATTATAATAAAATATGTCATACAACAATGCCAGCACCCCCCTGAGCTGCCTATAAACCTTGTGATTTAATGAGCATGTTTGCCAATTGTCTAGTTATAGCTATTCTCAATTTTTTATCAATCCGAAGATTTAGGATTAATTAAAAGTTGGGATTGATGAAGGTAAAAGGTTTTTGTGGAAAATCATACAGCATAAAACTAACCTGGGATTATGTCAAGACCGCCTAGTAGGCTATATTAAGCATTATATTTGGAGCCTGTTCAACAACTACGGTCCAAACAGCACATAAGCAGCATTAAAAACGTATTGTAAATATAGGAAAGACAACCTTGGCCATGAACGTTATAATCACATAAAACAAAATAAAACTGAATGACAATAGCTAGCTTTTAGTTTTGAAGGTGCTCTTTAGAGTTTTTGTTCAGTGTACTCACCCAAACACATGATCTTTGAGGTCCAACAAATGTGATGAATGCTTTTCTTCCTCATAAAATATTTGCCAAGCTTGTTTACATGCATGTTTACTATTTAGAAGTTTAATAAACGGTTGTTAACTGATTTTGTTCTGATTTACAATGCTATTGTCTGACATCTCCTGTGAGAAATGAGCTTTTAAATACTCCAGCATTTTAACGAGGTAGCCGCTCATGTCGACAAAGTCATAAAGAAATTGTGCTAGCCCCCAGTAGAGGCTGAATAGAATAGATGAGCCAGGCCTATTGTTAATATCTACTGTCAGCTTGCCACCAGTATCTGACTACTGAAGAGGAATCCAGGATGCAGGGGGAGGACAGCAGCAACATCATCATCAAAATCAAACAGACTACGTGATTAATGTTGAATGAAGATAAAGGAGACATTATGCGCACTTTCAGGTTCATACTTCTTTAGGCTTTCCACTAGAACATCAATACATGTTACAATGGTAAGAAAAACTCATGCTGAAAGTTTTATTCAACAGGCAAACATGTCTAATAAAGCAGCAAAACTACATAAAACATGGCAAAACTTCAAGTTTCCAAGTCTGACGTCTGCTCATTGACAGTTGGGACTCATCATCCTTGAGCTTATATGGTTACTGGTCCTGATTAAGACAGCAGCCCAGAGTAAAATAATGTTACACGCACAAATTCCATGCATTCAGTACAGTAAGGTAGACTTGTGTTGAAGTATCACCAAAAGCTGGTGTAATCAGTATTTTTATATTAACAAGGGGTCCACTTGATGTGTGTAATTTGAAAGGAGTCGTTCATAGTGACAATATCACAAACTCTAGTATCCCTCAGCTCTATTCTGCATCATTTCCACCTCCAGCAGGCAGCTCTTTTCAATGGAAAAGCTGTGATAAACTGACTGTACACTACCTGCCCAGCACCAAACAGCAGACAGCAGTTGGCGACTAGTGTATGAGCACAGTGAAGGCTGTTGCCAAATATTTTCATCAGGAGATTAAGCCAAAAATAGACCAAAAACAAATCAAAAACAGTCTCAGCTTGTTTCCGCTGCCCCAGAGTCGCAAATAAATTAGTTAAAGCATTCAAGTCACACTGGATTAAGTTTTCCCAGCACCTTTACCTCACTGCTTAGTGAGCCTGTAGGTCAATAAGAGATGAAGAACATTTTATTCAGGTTTATTTGTTTTTTGAAGGTGACATTGAGCAAAATTGGTGAGAGCCAGGACAACGGGAGCATCTCCACCGAGAGGCCCACCAGCTCTCAGAAAGGCGCTGTAACCATCATATTCTCACTGAAAAATGAGGTTGGTGGTCTTATCAAGGCACTAAAGTTTTTCCAGGTGCGTATTTCACTGAAGGTTTTAAATGCTGTTAAATCTTTCAGTTAATTGTCAAATTGCTGAATTGACAAATTGCTTTTTATTGAAATGATCTTCTCCGGATGTTTCTTTGATTGTGTTTGGAAGCGTTTCCACATGTTTTGTTGAACATGTGTCCTTTGTATGTTAAACACGTTCAGGAAAAACACGTCAACCTCGTTCACATTGAGTCTCGCAAGTCAAAACGAAGGAATTCAGACTTCGAGATCTTTGTGGATTGTAATACTGACCACGAACAGCTGAAGGAGCTGACTCAGCTGCTAAGGAAGCATACTGATATTGTTGAGATTACTCAGATGGACAGCTCCACTCTTCCTGATGATGGTAGGCCATACTTCACTCCTGACTAAACTGATGTATGATAAGGAATGTCTGAGATGTAAATACCATAATGTTGGACTGCCAACAAGCACCAACTTTAACTCTGACGATTAAATCATGCACAAGAAGAAACCCTATGAGATATAAGCAGGTTTAAAATAATTTAACTGAACCTGAACTGTTTTTCAGATATGGCTGATGTGCCTTGGTTCCCTAAGAAGATCTCTGATTTGGATCTCTGTGCAAACAGGGTTTTGATGTATGGCTCTGAATTAGATGCAGATCATCCGGTATGTAGGACAGTCACGGTTGTGGTTGTGGTTAAAAATACAATAAAGACAGCTAAATGGGCTTCTCTATAGTTTTATGATAAGGAAATTGAGAAAATGTGAATTCACATTGTGAATGTACTTGTAGGGATTTAAAGACAACATATACCGTAAGAGAAGAAGACATTTTGCTGATTTGGCTGTGAGCTACAAACAGTAAGTTCCATTGTTTCTTATTTCTAACATCAAAAACACACTTATGCAAACAGAGTTCTCCCACAATGTCAGACCGTATATGCTGCATCTGTACTGTACGCATCGTCTGTACAAAACAGACAAGAAATGAAATGAATTTCCAACTACCAGCCCAAATAAAATGCTGCCAATAGTATTGAATAGTATTGAGATAGAGAGAAAAACAAGAGGATGATGAAGCATAAACATAAGTACTTTTGAGGCAAACAAGCATAGTCTTGAAAAAGAAAAAATAGTTGTGTGATTTTTGCAAGCTATTCCAGTCTGATGGTGTTTTTCATTCATAGGGCCAGTTTCTATAGAAATAAGACATAACAAAGACAGGGTGCTGAGTGTGTCTGCATATAATAAGCTACGTGGAATGAAATGCTGTTCTAAATCTAAAGGATTTTAAACATAAATGCATTTAAACAGAAAAGCGACCAAGGAAAATGTCTCTTAGAATTGAGTGGTAACAAGTTAAATGTACCATGAATGATTTTTTGTTGAGGAACAATTGATGTCTTTTACTAAGTTATGTCAGCTTAGGCATTATTGTTTGCTTCCCACAGTTAACAGAGGTATGCTAAACTAAAGAAATAACTGTATTTGTGTGTATGATCGTGTACTTTTGGTCAAACTGGAGCACTTTCATTACAATTTACTGTGATGAAGAAGATGCAGAGACAAGGGATGAATGCAGCAGACCAGACAGATCAAATGTGCATTTAAGAATAGATGGATGGCACTACTTTCACTTAAAAGTTTGCTCTGGCTATGGCACTGACTGACCTTTCTGTAAACTACATGTAAAGTATGAAGACGTGTTTCAGAGATGTTTTTCTTATGTATTACTGTAATAATAGGAAGCAATAGCTGTGAGACAATTAGTTCTGTCACTTGGAAAGTAAAGGAAGTGATTGAATGAGAGGACTACTTTATGATAAAATCAACAATATCTCAACTTTAAGTCAACTGTAAGCCATTTTAGTCCGTATTAAGTATTACATGCACATGTATCAGTATCATCTGCATGTAAATGAACAATACAAACACAACAGTGATGTTGTATTTAGAAAATTCACCAAATTACTATCATGTTTTCATTTGATATTTCAAAGCTGTATTTTGGGCTGTATCAATTAGATCAATACCAGTGAATGTTTGTGTTTGTCAGTGGCGATCCTATTGCTCGTGTAGACTTCACAACAGAGGAGGTACGTACCTGGGGTGTGGTGTTTAGGGAGCTCAACAAGCTGTACCTCAGCCATGCCTGCAAGGAGTATCTGAAGAACCTCCCTCTTCTGGCCAAATACTGTGACTACAGCGAAGACAACATCCCCCAGCTGGAGGACGTCTCAAACTTCCTCAAGGGTAACTGTTCAAACCTAAGCCAGCTTTGCTAATTCTGTGCGTCTCAGTGACAAGATCTAATGGCAAGATCTCAAGAAAATCCTCAACCTCTCTTCAAGAAAAGACTCCATGATTTATAATTATATTTTTATTTTGGTAAATTAAAAATATATCATATGTATCACAAATATGTGTGTGTGTGTGTGTGTGTGTGTGTGTGTGAGTAGAGCGCTCAGGCTTCACCATTCGGCCAGTAGCAGGGTACCTCTCCCCCAGAGACTTTCTAGCAGGCCTGGCCTTCAGAGTATTCCACTGCACTCAGTATGTCCGCCACAGCTCAGAACCTCTGTATACACCTGAACCGTGAGTAAACACACACACATGCACGCATACAACAGAGTCACTTGTTCAGCCATGCTACTTTTTGAGTATGAATTCTTCAGGACAAGCAATACCTGCCTTTACCTTTGCACATGTGTGTGTGTTTGATGCAGAGACACATGCCATGAGCTGCTGGGCCACGTTCCTCTGCTAGCTGAGCCCAGCTTTGCCCAGTTCTCTCAAGAGATAGGTTTAGCATCACTGGGAGCTTCCGATGACGCTGTGCAGAAACTGGCCACAGTGAGAAACTAAACACACACACACACACACACACACGTACATGCACAGACCAAATTAGTCAAATGCATTTATATTTTGGAACATTCCTACTATGTGCACAAACACATACATAACTTTTGTAGTGACATCCATTACTTTCATTCTCACGCTGTGTGTAAATGGGATGTTTTGTTCCAGTGTTATTTCTTCACAGTGGAGTTCGGGCTATGTCAGCAGGATGGCAGGCTAAGGGCTTATGGAGCTGGACTCCTCTCCTCCGTCAGCGAACTCAAGGTGACACATGACCTGCTGTCTGGCTTTCGACAGTATAAGTTCATCTGCTGCTTATATTGTGCATTGCTATATGAGTGACTATGAGTGAAAATTACGATTTTGGATCTCAACTCATGAAATGAGAAACATTTTCTTTTCACATTGTTACCACAAACCCATTGATTTTAGATATACAATAACAGTATTTGTATGTTACTGTATGTCTTAAATTAAAGATCCAATACTAACTGGGCTACTACCACCATATTAAGAGGAAACTTATCTTTTACTTCCACGAGTTTTAGAGACAAATCTCCTATTCTTTGTATGTTCTCATCCAGATTGCCATAACCCTTTTATAGCTTTCACATGCACTTAGCCAAAACCATGTTATTTGACCAATCAGGCTTAAGAAGGGCATTCTCTGTAAATCTGACCACAATATGTCTCTTTCCTCTATTAGCATGCTTTGTCCGGCAAGGCCAACATCCTTCCATTTGACCCCATGGTGACCTGTAATCAGGAGTGCATGATAACTACGTTTCAAGACGTTTACTTTGTTTCTGAGAGTTTTGAGGAAGCCAAGAGCAAAATGAGGTCAGTTCTGCTTTGCAATTGCAAGTCCTCCCAAATATTGCAGTTGTAATCCAGTCTCTGAGTTTTTACATCATCTTTGTTGCAGTGTGCAACTAATCTAACCAGCTGGCATTACCCAACACTGTAACATTAGCAAATGACCATCACTGCAACTACAGTTCAGCATTTTTGGAAACATTATTTTCCTTCTTTCCAAGAATTGGATCAGATGATTGATACCACACTCGTGTCCGTGCATGAAGTATAGATATAGACACAGGAGGTGATCATCTTATCTTAGCTTGAAGACCGGAAGCATACAAACAGCTTGCTTGACGCTCTCCAAAACTCCAGGAAGTCACTGCACCAGCTGTTCTTTGCCTGGAAACAGTTTGACCACAAAACTCCCAATAAAACCACAAATTGTCATTTTTACATTACTTTTTGAGCTTTGGGTGTATTTTTGAAGTTTCACTATAGCTATTAACTTTCAGTCTTTATGTGAGCAAGGCTACTCACTCAGTCGTTCTTGCTGCATTATTAAACATGACAGTGGTATGAATCTTCTCATCTCACTCCTGAAAGCAAAGTGCATTTCCCAATTGAACAATTTCTTTACCATTTACCATCTTCTGCATCATAGCAAAAGTTGCCAAATTGGTTTTTAGTCTTCATGCTGCGACAATGATCATTTCCAAACAGCTGAACCTCAGCTTAGCTGTAATCAGGTAACTTACAGTGTCATTGTTTATGTTGATATATTTCATTCAATTAAACCAGTATTGGAAAGAATTTACACTGTAGTGATGGATCCTGGAATTTGACTTTCCATTTTGTTGACTGATTTTGTAACTGCAGTGTTACAGTAATTGAACTGGGCTGTTGATATAGTGACATTGCTGTGTCTACAGGGAGTTTGCCAAGACCATTCGGCGTCCATTCACAGTACACTACAACCCCTACACCCAGAGTGTAGACATCCTGAGGGACACCAACAGCATCAACAGCATGGTGAAAGACATCCGGCATGATCTGGACATCGTAGAAGACGCTCTGAACAGACTGAAGACCTGAGAGTGAGGGGGTGGGGGTTGTCATGAGGGTCTGGAGTTGGAAAGGCTTGGTTGGGGATCAGTGGGTTGGATGAACTGAGTATAAATTAGTGAAATGAGTGAGGTTGGATGGTGGTTTCATGCAAACTAGGATACTGACCTGAATGAAGATGTGGGTTAGGTTAAAGTGTTGTGATTTGAGGTTTGGAGATGAATTTGATGGAACTGTGTTGAAAGCTCGCTGAAGTCACCAATTGCCACATAATCATGACTAGATTTTTCTGAAAGCTCCAATTTATCTCACTTGGAGCTTAGTGCAGATGCACTTAAAAATCATATCAGCCACAACCCATCATTCAAGGTAAGCAGGAGGTGATCAGCTCATCTCAGCATGAACCACATCAAGACAAAGCAGTTCTACATGCAATCATGTTATTCGCTCTGAAAAAGAAAAAGATCTGGAGGATTCCAAGAGGGTTCCAGTAGCTGCAGTTCTTGGAGCCCTAAAAATGCCTGTCTGTCTGTAGCCCTTAACGTTAACTTTCTTAATGTTGTTGATGTTCGTCTGTTTTCTGCTTGGCTGGTTGATATTATATGCTGACAACAATATAATTCAGGAGGGAAACACAGAATCCTGTTTAGTTTCTGACAGGTAAATGGTCAAACTTATATAGTGTGTAAGGTATAAGGCTGGTGATGTTCAATATTTTTCATACTATCAAGACATCAACAATGAATGTATCCTATCCAACATGTTTTGTCTGTGTATCAAAGCTTGATATCTTACTCCTCTGTGCCATAGACATCCACTGTCCAAAAACTATTAAAACCACAGAGCCACACATAGAAACCTTTAGTGGAGGCCTGCACCTGTTTCTGTTATGACTGAGTACTTACCCTCTTTTATGTACGTGCACTTCAACTTTCAGGGACTACTGTAATACATAGGGTACAAAATCACAGTGGGCATGGATGGCCCTCCACTTAGAAGAGTTACACATTTGTTAGAATCCTGACGTTGCAGCACGCACAGAGGTTGGCTACATGCAACAATGATGTTGAAAACCCACTGGCTGAAGCTCACCGCTCCATGAAAATATGTAGTCTTCTATTCCACTGTCCAATTCCCCTTTTAAAACAATATTTAAGTGGCCCTATGCATATTAAAACACATTTTTCTTGCTGTTATCATTCCTCCCGTTCATAGCGACCATCAAAAGATCCTCCCTAATGCACAGAACACTTTTTTATGTGTGGGTAAATGTAACATTTATTCTTTTATCTATCACACACAAGTCTTCCAGATCCACAAATCCTTTACTCATGCATACATGTAGTAGAGTAAAAAGTACAATATTCCCCCCTGAATTGTGATAGTAGTAGTATATTGTAGCACATGATACAAATATGTCAAAATTGTCTTGGACCTGAGTGAATGCACCTAGTCACATTCCACCACTTCATTCATGGTCACATTCCATTTTCTGCTGCTATGTGAAGTTTGACAAGTTTTTTGTTGACACATTTAACTGGCTGTCCATAAAGGAAAATTCAAACACTTTACTGCTGGTTTAAAAGTTTGCAGTTTTGTCAGCTTTTAATCTTTAAAGTGACTTCATTGTCTTCACTGGCCAGCAGTTGACGTTCCTTCCCCTGGATCTGAATCGTCTTTTGAAAGTTCCTTGTTCTCTTTGGCCTGATCATCTGGAGTTCCTTCCTGCCCTGAGCCAGCATTTGATGTGGGAGCCTCACATGTCGCCTTCACTCTTTCTTCCAGCAGCATCCAGGAATTTAGGAATATGTTGCTGATCGTAATCCGCTGCTCCACATTAGGGTGCAGAGTTCTGTGAATAAGGTCCTTTGCCTCTGACGAAACAGATGGAACATTTGGGAAGTTGATATCATGCCGCATTTGAGTTGCCATCATCCTCTTAATGTTGGTGGCATCGTAAGGCATTAATGCATAGAGCATCATGTACAGCACAACACCCATACTCCACACATCAGACACTTTGGGGTTGTATGGGAGACCTCTCAAAATCTCAGGTGCTGCATAAGATGAGGTGCCACAGTAGGTTTCACTCAGCACTATCCGCCCGTCTGTGTAAGTGAGCCTCTTACTGAAACCAAAGTCACATACTTTGAGGTTGAAATTCATGTCCAGCAGCAGGTTTTCACATTTAATGTCTCTGTGGGCCACATCCTCATTGTGAAGATACTGGACCGCCTCACACAGCTGTGTGAAAAGCCTGTAGCTTGAATGGTCACTTAAGGCCCCCTTGCTATTGATATGTTTCAAGAGGTTTCCTTTCACACAGAGCTCCATCACCACATACACCTAAAGATACAAACGTGCACAGTTAAATATATACAACAGAATGTGCAATGAATTAAAAAAATATAATAGAAAAATTGGACCCCACAATACAAACGGTGGCACTTATAGCCATGCTACTGGTGTGGTTGTAGGGATGGCAATGCTTGTTATTTGGCTCACCACTTTGGTAAAGACTGAAATTATTTCCACAACTATTGGATGGATCGCCATGACATTTTGTATAGACATTTATGGTCCTCAGAGGATGAATCCTACTGATTTTGTGGTCTCCTGACCTTTCTATAAAATTTCTATTATTTCAAGACTTTGGTTTATAACTAAATTCCTGTAACACTAAAGATATCAGCCTCAGCGATACTTTGTGATGCTAACATGCTAAAAGTAAGACAATGGACATCGTATATATTGTACATAATTAACATCAGCAAAGTAGCATTGTCATTTTGAGCATGTTAACATGCTGGCATTTAGCTTTAAGCATTTCTGTGCAGCCTAACAGAGTTACTAGCATACCTGTAGACTCTAATGGACCTCCTCAAATTAAGTGTTTGCGTTATTGGTGAGCAAGAAAAAAGAAATATCATATTGACATAAAGGTCAGAAACTGTTTGGGATGTCGTCTTGATTGAAATCCAGCTTTTGCATGCGTGGAAAGGCAGCGTTTTTGTTTTATCAACCAAAACACCAGTTGTATTTAATGGGTGTAATGCAAAGCTAGTATGACAGACATGTCAGACTATGGATGACATAGGGCGTGGGACATAACATTTAAGCTGATGCCCCCTCTTCAGGGGCTTCCTGTAGCCAGGTCTGTGAGGACATGTCTGGACATGGAGAAGTTATGACCTCCACTCACACCTCTGACACCTGGTCTCAATGGAGGCAGGTCCAGGGCAGCCACAGGTAAACCAGTGGTCCCTCTGGTGCGGTCACCTTTTGGTTTAGATGAGGCTGCGATGGCAGGCACTCTGGCTAGTGCACCCGCTGTAGACGACTCTTGTAGTAGCAGTTGTGGACTGACCCAGAAGCCAGCCATGAATATACATCTATGGCCTCCCTCATTGTGTCACAGATCCACCACTAAAGAGTGATGACTGATTCAACTGTTTCACCGTTGACTCTAAGAAACTGTGATGTGTGATGTATGAAGTTTTTGATAATGTTTTGACAAATATCATGGCAGTCTTTGGTACAGTAACTCACACATTGGCTATGTACAACTACTACAACTAAATAAATGATACACTCAATCATTATAAATAAAATAAAATAAAATAAAAAAGTATTACCTTGGATGTGTGCAGTTCAAAGATATCAAGAGTCTTGACAATGTTGGGATGGTTCAAAGACCGGATGATCTCCAATTCCCGTGACAAAAACTTTTCCAAGTTTTTAGACATGAGCTTTTCTTTGTATATAATCTTTATGGCAACCATTTTCTTCAGCTGGGCTGACGATGCACTCACAACTTTGCCATACATGCCTTCTCCCAGTTTGCTCTTAAACTTATAACCATTTTTCTGCATGAATTGCTTATTACTCATCATGAATGCAATGATGACCACAGTAAGTTGAGTTACCAAATTTTCTCCAAAACCTGATCTATTTTGAGAGTAAAGTGTCACACAAGTCAGAGTGGAACTGTTGATAGAATCATAACATTATGACATCATTTTCTAGAAACAGGGATTCTGAGAACTTTATAGCACATCTCCATGTAAACAGTGTGTAAAGCATATGATGCATTTCTTCCACAACATTATCCAACATGAAATATTTTCACTCTTCACTCACTTTCTCTCACATTTTACTCCACAACACCATCCTGGCACCGTTTCCATTTCCCTCGACCAGAAATGGTTTTGCAATCTTAACATGTTGGACAGGAAAACAAAACAGATGCTAAACAAAAGGCCATCCAGTACCACTGAGTGATTGAGCAACTGTACTGTGCCTGTCGTTTATTGGAAAGTATCTCACAGTATTTCACAATTGCTTTGGCTTCATTTTCACAATGAAATTTGAATTTTAAAATTACAACACAAAGTGCTTTACTCCTAATTTTGGCATAAAACACAACAAATACACAATTAATATGTCGGTATCAAATTAGGTAATATATCACGCTCCAACTTCATCACTCAACTAAAAAAAGAGTTAATTCACTGTATGCAGGCGTCAGCTTGTGAAATGATTTGGGGGTGGAAGTAATGAATTACATTTACTCTTGTTGCTGTAATATAGTCATTTTTTTAACTTAAATGTTGTACTTCGCTACATTTCAGGTCACATCTGTGAAGAAGTCCTGATAAACCTTGTGAGAATGGAACATGAGAAAGGAGCCAAATTCACACTGCAACAGAGAAGAAGCTGCTGAAGAAGCTGTGTGCTCAGAGAGGTGACAAAAGTGTGTGTGATGCTCTAAAATGTAAATATTATATTAACCTAGAACCTTAGTAGCATCTGGTGGAGTCACTGGAGGGAGCTCGCCAACAGCTACTCTGCGGCACGTGTTAGTGATGCTTGGTGAGGTGAGATTAGGTGATGAACAACCTATAGTACTCCAACCTAGATTTGTACGAATTGCATAGGGTTCATCATCTCCTCCCAAGATTTGTCATGGCGGCAGTGCCCTTGAGCAGGTCAGCTTATTATGAGACCAACGCTCTAGCTGTGGTGGTATTTCATCTGCTGTGGTGTTGGGATGACACCCGTTTCTCACCATTTCAAGCCACAGGAATGCAATCTTTGGTGTCACAGCTGGCACAGCTGGGGGAACTGGGGTGGGACCCAGACAAAGCAGGCAGAGCTGGTGCAGATCAAACATTTATTTACAAAAATAAGGTGCAAAGGCTTACAGGACCACGAGGCAGGCAAGAGAGGCAGTCCAAAAAACATTAGGAGCAGGCAAGAATCCAAAGTCCAGTACAACAGGGTGTTTTGAATCAGTGTCAGTGTTCAGTGTTGCTCTGATTTGAGACCAGCACCGGTCTAGCTTTAGTGCAGCTGTCGTCATGGAGACAGGTTGGACGTGTTCATCTACAGGTGTCACATTAGTGTCTGAGACGGCAGTCCTTTGCACTATGACCTGGCATCCAGGCCATAGTTTCCTTTCCTTTACATATTTTCACCTTTCATCCATCATTTAAACTCAGGACACAGTTCTCCTCTGTTATTCATCAGGATTCAGGAGCTCAACCCGTTCCAAACGCCTAACGTCACATGCTCTGCTTCCTTTGCTGCTAACTCTGCTTGTTTAGTTGCTACAATGACAATTCCCAAAATGCGTTGTCAATACATTACAATGTTTTAATAGCAATCGCAAGAAGAGAAACAGCATTTCCTTTGCCCTTTTTGAAGATACAATTAGGTTTGTTGAAAATGTTGCTCATCAGGTTAATGTTATTGAAATAAGGGCTGGCTCCTGCTAATGCATGCTGCATTGGCTCACTGAGCTGTACACTTAGTACTGGTGAAGCATTGTGCTGTCTGTATTCTGAGGATAGAGCATGTGATTGTTTCGCGCTTCCTCTGTAAGGACTGAATTTTGGGGCAGCCAGACGGTGTATCTATTTGCATTAAGAATTATGCACATTGAAACTCAGCACACATTCTCATACATACAGTCGCATACATTATGTAAGGGACCCTGATGCTATACTGTGATACAGGGTGTCATAGCAATATATTTCCAGAAAGTCTGACAAAAGAAAATGTGGAGCTTTGAACCATTTTACGTGGTATTCCTCATTTGTCAAGAAATCAATGTGGCCTTGATGACTTAACTTAAAGCTCCATAATATACATACAGGAAGTGAGCAGTTCGGCAGGTGGATGAAAAAAACCTTTAGTTAGTTTCTCAACCAATCAAACTATCTGCTGTAATTACAAAATGACTGGTATAAACACCTAAACGACCCTTTAACAGCATAAAATAAGTAATCATTTAAACATAAGCACCAAGAGCTGTTAGTCAATGTATTAAAATATCCGTCTATGTGTGTTGTATTTAACTTATTTTATTAATCAGTCTATTTATGTATTCTGGTTCATTTCTATTCATTTGTGTTTGTCATTTTAATTTTGTGGGGCTTTTATTAATTGATTTATGTATCCATTATGTTTTATTTTTAATTACTATTTATCTATTTATTCATTCAATCAGTGTTTTTATGGTTTATCCATGGTCACAGCTATTTAAGACATGAGAGACCGTATTTCACAAAGTCTTCCAGCAGATGGCAGCAAGAAACAACATCTACCTCACATGTCAAACCAGAACAAAGATGTACGGTATCGTGTTATGTCAAAGCAAAGTATAGTTTGAGTAATATGTATGAAGAAGCACTAAATACTCTGAAATGTCTTTGCCATATGTTCTTATAATCATTCAGGAGTAAGAACTAAGCCCAGATGCCTGTTTATGTTTAGCATCACTTGTTTGCACTGCGGGTGGCAGCAAAGGCAAGAACAATGCAGGGCTACTTGTCCTGCACTGGCTCACATGGTTCTCATCTGTCTCCCTGCAGATGTTTGTGGACTGCTGAGCCAGTAACATGTACTGCTATTTCAACATCAGGAAACCATTAGCCCAAAACGATTATCTGCCTTCTATCTATCTCTCCACTGATTCATCTCCGTATAGACCCACTTATTCCTTTATTCACACTTCTCAGCCGCTAACACCTTGACAACAGGTGGTCAGATGAAAAGAGAGGCATTTCTAAGGTGCTGTCATCTTGTTGGATGAGGCTTTTAATCTATTAGCATTAACCTGGGTCACTGGTGTTTATCATGTCCTTGAAGTTCTGTTACATTCAGAAATACTCAAAAACTTTTTTCTCTCACACTGTGACTGCTGTTCATTGGTGCACAAAACTCTGATAAATCTGGCTTCTATGGCTGCCAGTAGTGCACTGTCAACTCCCATGATCCTAAATAGCCACAGTCATAACAATGCCTGCGACCAGCCACAGCACTTCACAGCCATAAAGCCCCCCTGGCACGCTCAATTTATCATACATTTTGCACTTTCACACTGTTCACAGAAAGACCTTCGTGTGGCATTAGTGTTAGTTTGTGAAGAGGCCCTCTGACACCCAGCCTGATGCACCTTCCACGGCTTGCATTCATGTCCAACCTGAAGGGAGAGGCGCGAGGAAAGGACCCCGGCACACAAATGTGGGCAATTTGGTTTGCGGCTGACACCCGGCGCGCTGAATAAATGATCTAAATGCTCGCCAGAGATTGTTTTGCCACTGCCGCCCCTCAGCGATGACACAAGAAGGGGGCAACACACCCCCTGTGGCCCTATGATGGCCAGCCAGGATGAATATGAGGAAATGAGGCAGACATCCAGTAAATAATAGTTGCCATTGTGCCCCTCGGCAAGCGGCAGGGCCGGGGGTGGGCTGGATGGGCGGGGGGTGGGCTCTGCATGATATGCCAGGGCCTGACATGGCACCCAGACCCAGAGCTGTCACCCCTGCGGAAACATCACCCTCGCCTCCACAATTTGTGCACTTAACACTTCAGTTGGCACATGACAGGTGCTTATTTCCCCGCACTGGCTTTTCCCCCTCGCAGTGATGCCTCGGAGCCCAGGGCACACACGGCATCTGGTATGGATGTCTGTCTACGATGCTGCTTGCTGTAAAAGTGTGTGACTACACCAGTGATACTTTTCACATCCGCTCACCACTGCATTTGCAGCCCACTGAGCATGGCCACAGTGTGCTTCAACGTGTGTGTGTGTGTGTGTGTGTGTTCATATGTATATACGCGCCAGGGACAGCAGAATCATGTGTCCACGGCTGGATGTGGGTAATAAATCAGGCCAGCAAATTGGTTAGCTCAGACCAATTTCCACACATTCTTAACAAACCACGTATACTGTAACTATTTTGTTTAAAATGTTTTTTCTTTTCCACTTGCATATCTTTTTGTTTTACTGCAACACACAAAAACTGCTTCAAAAACGACCGTGCATCTTCTCAGGTTTGTCAGTTGCACTTCCATACAGGCTACAGGAATAAATACTCATATGCATATCATTTTTGCATATTCATATTATACCTGACTCGATTTGCATTCCATACTTTAGCATTACAACACGCTAAGTTGTTGTTTTTCCCCACATCCACAAAGACACACTTAGTGTGCTCGTCCAGTCCAGTTAGTCATTTTAGAGAAATGTTCTGCAGAGAGTAGAGAAATGAGAAGTTATATGATACTTTACAGGCATTTATTTAGTATTACTGCTTTTAAATGGCCGGCCTCCAACAGGCAGTTGCTCTGCCTGGCTGTGCTGGTGGCTGCGACTTTGTTGTTCAGACTACGGTTACACTTGAGGTCGAATTTATGATGCTCTTGTTATGGATACAGTAACTGTACTGTGGCTAGTCTTCACGGCTCCTGTCAGCATTAGCCAAGGAAGCATTGTTAAGCAACATTTGATTTTCACATCTGTTATTTCTATCAGAAATCTATGTCAGTACACCACAAGGGATGAGGAGTGCAACACAACCATGTCAGTTCACTGCACACATCCACCCCCTGCATGTAGTTAGCGTTATAAACTAATGTGACAAAACAAAAGCCATGGCTGTAGACATAATAGCAGCTACAGCATCATTCCATGATTACAGCTACAGTCTGTCTTAAACAGACTCAGCTGGATGAACTAGCTCCACCAGTTATCCATCGAGTTGTCTGCGTGCAGCCACAGGTGAGCATGTGCCCTCGTGCAGTGGCCACAGCCAGCGAAGGTCTACTACATAATACATAAATGTGTCCATGGAGGCACTCAGAGCCTCGTCATGGGTGCTCTGGCAGTTACATGAGGCACGTCTCATACAAGTAAAAGACACAGATTATAAAGAGTCTGTAAGTAAATCATCCCACTCTGTATGTTGTGTGAAACTGCACCTTCATTTTCAAAAAATGTAAAAATTGTAGTTTGAGATATATGTACAACAATCAGCAGATACTTAGTCTGCTTTTCTTTCTCATGTTTTTTTTTTGGCTGTCATATCTGTAAGTATGAAACTGTTTCATGCCATATAAATATATAGTTTATCTGAATCCATTCATTTGAATTTACATTATATGATATGCATCTTAACAACTAGTCCACCGGATGCCTTCTTTTATCTCATATTAAAAACAACTCCATAAGAAAAATATTCCACAGCAGGCATGTTTGAATGCAGGAAACAGGACAAAGGACGTTATTAACTAAACTTGCCAGAAATGACCATCAGGAGCAAAAACTTTTTGCATAAACCTCATTTTTATTAGGGAATTTACTGAGACTACAGATGTAAATGACCCCAGGCGAAGTAAATTACCTTTCCATAAAGTCCTGCTGAATACCTGACACTGGACTGTTGCACACAACAAGTCATTCAACTTCACTGCCAAAATACACTATGAGTAACTGGCCTTCAGAATGCCACATTATCTGATCAAACACCAACGTCGGCAGGATAACATGGTTTGTCTGTGCCTTACAACATCATTACAAATCACTTCAGTTAAGTTGGGTTAGGTAAAGAGACTGTCTCGAGGGCACTGGCGCAAATCATTTTTCATAGAAAGAAATCCACAACCTTATTTAAAAAGATGTTAACACAACCCACTAGAAAGGGGAGGGGCTGGGGTTTCAAACACAGACGAAGAGATACAAAGAGATGCTTTTTGCTGCTGAATTTGGAATATTGGTTGAAGAGAAGACACTTTTGGAAGTGCAAGGGTGTATTCATCCACGAATGTGAAAAATAACCTGATGTTATCAGTTCAACAAAAAGATCAGTGACTGAATGAGTTATGGGAAATCAGTGTGGGGATTTTGGTAAAACATTTAAACTCCATTGTGTTTTTAAATCTGCAAACGGATAAAGCATGCTAAAACTTGAGAACATTCAAGTTAGCACTTAATAAAAAAATACAGATGAGGCTTTTGGGAATGGGAATTGATTTTTTCAGGCATTTAGTTATAAAATGAATCAAATCAAAACTCTCACCTCATGAAAAGTCACCACAGTCCATCTTGTGTGAACCATTTACTGGCACTCCGTCTTATTTCAGTGTGTAAGTAACAGTCAGTACTCTGGAGACCTTGAATGTCTGTACAACATTTCTTGACTAACTACTCAATAGTTGATTCCTCTGGAAGGTATGCTCATAAACAGCCTTTTTTATAGTGCTGAAACATACACTTCTTTTCCATGGTCAGTCTGTGGATTCTTGGTGTTTGTTGTTCTCTGGCACAGACCTGATCTACAAGTGAAAATCAGCACATTGTCGAAATCCACACAGAAAGGCTTGGTGCTTTTTTTTTATTCCTATGGGTGTCAGAGCAAAGGATCTATATGCTGCACCTCTTGGCAGAGCAGGCAAAACTCAAAGCAAAAACAGACTATTTTTCTTTTTCTTCAGGACTTTTGTTGTTTTGGAGCCAACAAATGTTTGTTTGCATTGATAACATCGTACTGAGGACTACTGTGCAAACATTCCCAAATCAGAAGCCCTTGGTTAGCAGGAACGTCCGTGCCAAAGTTAAAGAATGGGCTGAATGGGGTGTGCTCAAGTGCACCAGATCACCAAGGACGCACAGGTTGGGAGGACAGTCCTCTACTGTCCCTGCTCCCCCTTGAGTCTTTGTAACCAAGGAAAGTGGGGAAAGTGGTTTTAATCACGGCAATAGGGATTTTACCCTGCCGCCTGTAACTGGCTGGTTTTGAGCATCGGGGGTGAAAGAAGAGCGATAGAGGAGCTGGTAACACATCCCATCCTGATAATGCTGGCGTCAGTGCTAGCTAGTTATAAAAAGCTACCTAAAGCTAGCTTGAACAGCCACTGCTATGAAAAATGCATGGTTTTTGATTTCACATGCAAGCTCTTTGTACCAACATAGAGTGGAGATGATGTGATACACAGTCCTGTACAGTAGGTGTGAGCATGCATCTTCAAGTAGTTTGCGATCCGTCATTTAAACTAGGAGAGAGGGAGGGAAGGTCTTGGACCGTACAGCAGCAGACACTTTCAGGTAGGCGGTTGTTAGAGCGTTTGGCTCATGGTGATGTGAAAAGGCCTTGAAGCCTGGACTTAAATCTAACTTTTTGTAAGTCTGAGAACTAAAAATCCCATTACTAACAACTGCTACACTGTTTTTTGCTCTTCTTCACATTATATAAAACACTAAAATATGCCTGCCTGTATGTATGCTTTTACAATACCATCTATCCATTAGCTATACAGCTAATCCTTAGAGGCTCACACGGGGGGCTGGAGCCAATCCCAGCAATGGCCGCAGTCAATCACAGGGCCGACACATAGAGATAGAAACTATTCACGCTCATGCCAAGTTACCGATTAACATGTCTTTGGACTGTGGGAGGAGAAAACCCACCCATGTACGGGGAGAACACGCAAACTCCACAGAAAGGTTCAATCTGCAAACCTGCTGGCCACCAGATTCGAACCTGCAACCTTCTTGCAGCAGTGCAAACCATAATAATGCTGATACTAAAATTTTGGTTCAGTGTGTATTTGTATGTGGGTGCACATGTGTTATTTACTACTTCTAGTAAGAACACATTACTGGTCCTACATTTCCATCTTCAACCTTCCACCCAAGCTGCTGCTGATTGTTTTTTCTGTCTAGTTAAGTGAGGCATAATAATCATGGGACTTAATCACCGAGCTAAGAATGGAAGCAGCAGGTTATGCATGCACCCACGTGTTGAAAATGTGTTGAATTTCAAAGCTGATACACCGTGCAAAACAAGAGTAAATCTTCCTGATATTGATCAGAGTTCACAGGTTTCCCATTAAGCCTGCATTTCAGCTTCATTTCTATTGTTTAGTTCTATGAAAAAAGCAACATGGTGCTCTATCAGTGACATGGCAGGACGGCTTCAGATAGCTGTGCTTTTAATTAAGTATTTGGGCGACACATCATTTACATGAAATGGTTTTATTGTAATTGTAAACAGTGGAGTTGGTGCAGCTGATGTTTCTGAGAATACACCTTCCTTGAAGGGGATGCAAGCTGTTTGGCCTTGAAAGTACCCATCCTCCCCAGTGTTATAAATAATTGAAGGTCCTGTTGAGACTGTCTCTTACCTTGGCGCCCTAAATGACTTTCCTGGATATTGTAATCACACTTGTCATGCTTAAGTCCTTTGCTTCTTGTAGTCAAAGTCACGGTTTCATCCTCCTCTCTCAAATCCCATGGCTTTGGTTGACAATTCAAAAACAGAAGTGGGACTACTCTTTTTGTCCTTGTCAATCACAAGGAGTCTGACTCCTTTCCTGCAGGCCACAGTCAAGACTTTGGGGAGCGATTGTCAGGTGGCATTACTGTCCCACTAACGTTGCTAAAAGCCAGCTTTTTTACATTACAAAAAAAAAAAAATGTTGATGCATTATTTAACACAGAGATCAGGCACAATTTCTAGGAAGATCCTGAGTTCTAAAACGAACGGTTGCAGCCAAGACTCCTGGGTGATGGTGAGGCTGTGAGGCACTGTGACAGGACACACACACACACACACACACACACACACACACACACACACTGTCTTTAAGAAAATCTTCCATTGACTATATTCAAACGCAACTATGATTCTCACCACGATATGACTAATGTTAACCCTTGACCTGTCCTCCTGTGTGTCCATTTGTCGCCGATATCACCTCTCTCAAGTTGTGATGATACTTTGTGATACTGATTATTATTTCTCCATCTTGGCATTGAAAAACTCTCCTTTTCTGTCACTAAACCGGTCTTGGTCTGCTTTGTCTGTCTCAAGAAAAAGACTAAAACCAACAATGTGGTATGTGCCTCTATGTCTCTTAATACCCCCTGACTTCTGTTGATCCTACTTTTGATTTTGAAGGTCAAAAGCTAAAAATCTATTTGATCTATTTTTGATTTGGAACCAGAATCGTAACACCCATACTATTTATCAAAAAAGCTTTTTAATCTTGGTTGAGGTGGAAAAGTTCTCGCATGAGTAAAAACAAAATGCGTCAAAGCGCAATGGAAACAGACAAATAAGTCATGACGTACATGAAACATGTGACTTCAAGAGAGGAAACAAAATAACGGCTGATGAATTATTTGATATGCATGGAGCGATGAGGAGACTGTAATGTTTCTCACATAAATACATTAAATACAAATACAAAATACAAAATACAAATTTCCATCAAGCTTCCTTGAGCATTTTTCATCATTCGAAGGTTGATTTCTTTTAACGACGTCATCTCACTGTGTCCTCTAACACTGCAATGTGTTAGTGTGATCTGTCTGGAGAAGTAGCGCCACCAGCCGCTTTCACAATGGTGATGGGTGGAAATACGCATCTCTTGGGAAATTAGTTGCACTACATTTCTTAAATAAACCTGGCTATAAGCTATAATAAGTTACGATATGTGTGTTCATGGTAATGAATTAATCATCCAGTGTAACCGTGTGGCTCAGTGATACGCTTTAAATAATTTCGGACAACAATGCAATTGTTGTTGTGTGTTGTTGTGTGTGCCTTGTTGGTGCTGGACTTTAATGAGATTGAGAAATATAGAAAAGATAAAAATAAAAATCACAATATTTATCCTTTAAATCTAATGCATTAAGCAGTGTTTGATTTGTGGTCTTGCCTCAGAAACTACATAAATACATGAAATGTTTTTGCTGAGTTGCCAGAGAACAGCAGACAGAGTAAAAAAAATCACAGAAAATTGTCTGATCATTATCCTGGATTAGCTAATTTTATGCATTAATCCTGTTATACAGAAATATGTATTTACATCTCCTGACATCCAAGACAGAATTTGACCTGAATTTTAGTGGAATCAATACTGAGTTTGAGATTTCAGAAACAATCCAATGCTCAGTCAAGACCATGTAAAACGCGGCAAACGAGGCAGTGCTGCAGTTCAAGTGACTCCAAG
This sequence comes from Pempheris klunzingeri, assembly GCF_042242105.1. NCBI lineage: Eukaryota > Metazoa > Chordata > Actinopteri > Acropomatiformes > Pempheridae > Pempheris > Pempheris klunzingeri. Next base: position 30,587,560 of record NC_092012.1, on the reverse strand, counting down.
ACTTTGGTTACACTAAACGCTACAGTTAAATAACAGCAGTGAAAAGGCATCGTGATGGATTTGCAGGATAGAATAGAAAGATAACACACACGCATTGAGAGTAGGAGTGTGTCCCGGCATTAATAAACCATAGCGGACACAGTTTTGGCGGCTTCTAGTGCCTCTCTGGTGTACAACACAGGGCGTTGTGAGAGGCCTCGTCCTGACAGGTAGGGAGGAGAGGCCAGCTGTGAGCGATAGCCAGGTGGTCCCAGTCCCAAACCCTCCCACCACATCAGCCCACCGCTGGCCTGATTGGCATTAATTGGCAGGTAGTGGGGGTGGGGGTCAAGGGGCAGCAGAGGGTGGGAGGACGGGGGAGAGAAGAAATACAGAAAGCAAGAGAAAGATAGACAGACAGATGAGTTGGAGAAGCTGTGGGCTGTACAAACCTGCAGGACCAATGTGGATAGTATCAAATTCTTTGCAAAATAAAAGACTTTTACTACACAGCGACACTATGGGCTGTAAAATTAGACACCAGCAAACAAATTGTTGAATTGAAGAAGAAACCTTCAGGTTTATCCTGTTATTACCTAAACCAAAAGCATTTCTTTGCATGTACAGTGGGTATTAAGGACATTGTCATCACCAGTTCCAATTAGCTCGGATGGCCAGACAGAGTGCTCACTTCACCTACTTCTGTCCTCACAAAAATTTCAAACATGCAGACTTTACATATTTTTGCTGGATGTCAATGAGAGGGTTTCTACTTTATTCTAAAATCCCTGTCCCCACATGACTTACTCCTCTGTTGGAAATATTGTCTAACCAAGGGATCTCATCTAGCCACTGATGTTATTATAATACATAGAAATTAAATTCAGTAGAATTTCACTTCGTTTAGAAGCTATGCATGTTTTCTTGTATGAATACACTACCGTTAGCACTGCATGATTAGCTTAGTAAAGTACTGCACATGCTATGCCCCAACGTGGCTGGCATGAATTAGATGATGATTATGTGGCATACTAAATGCTCTGTGAGTCATATTAGCTTCCCAATAATGTTTTCAATATAACATTGATAAAACTGTGATGCAGACATTATGTTGCCTGTAATCTAAATCATGTCTGCAACTTATTCTTCATACTGTACGAACATATTGTAAAACACAGACACAGTCAGAGATCATTTACACCACATTCAAGGATAAATAACAAGATTCAAAGCATAAATTAAAAATGTCATGATATCACCATTAGAGCTGATCAGTGTCAGATTCTATTGTTTTGTTTGACTGTTATCGACCCACTAAATGTCCCCTTTACTCACCATTATCATTAGAATGCTGGAGGGTGCATGCTAACAATAATAAACGAGGTTAATGTGAAAGTAAAAGCGCTTTGAGTGGTCAAAATGACTAGAAAGGCACTATACAAATACAGTACAGTATCACTTTGGGTGATAACAGCATCCTGATCCTACTGGTAGGCTTAGTAGGTCCGTACCAGCCATATACAGTGGGGCAAAAAAGTATTTAGTCAGCCACCAATTGTGCAAGTTCTCCCACTTAAAGATGAGAGAGCCCTGTAATTTTCATCATAGGTACACTTCAACTATGAGAGACAGAATGGGGGGAAAGAATCCAGGAAATCACATTGTAGGATTTTTTATGAATTAATTGGTAAATTCCTCGGTAAAATAAGTATTTGGTCACCTACAAACAAGCAAGATTTCTGGCTCTCACAGACCTGTAACTTCTTCTTTAAGAGGCTCCTCTGTCCTCCACTCGTTACCTGTATTAATGGCACCTGTTTGAACTCATTATCAGCATAAAAGACACCTGTCCACAACCTCAAACAGTCACACTCCAAACTCCACTATGGCCAAGACCAAAGAGCTGTCAAAGGACACCAGAAACAAAATTGTAGACCTGCACCAGGCTGGGAAGACTGAATCTGCAATAGGTAAGCAGCTTGGTGTGAAGAAATCAACTGTGGGAGCAATTATTAGAAAATGGAAGACATACAAGACCACTGATAATCTCCCTCGATCTGGGGCTCCACGCAAGATCTCACCCCGTGGGGTCAAAATGATCACAAGAACGGTGAGCAAAAATCCCAGAACCACACGGGGGGACCTAGTGAATGACCTGCAGAGAGCTGGGACCAAAGTAACAAAGGCTACCATCAGTAACACACTACGCCGCCAGGGACTCAAATCCTGCATTGCCAGACGTGTCCCCCTGCTTAAGCCAGTACATGTCCATGCCCGTCTGAAGTTTGCTAGAGAGCATTTGGATGATCCAGAAGAGGATTGGGATAATGTCATATGGTCAGATGAAACCAAAATAGAACTTTTTGGTAAAAACTCAACTTGTCGTGTTTGGAGGAGAAAGAATGCTGAGTTGCATCCAAAGAACACCATACCTACTGTGAAGCATGGGGCCTACTGTGAATGGGGCCATGTATCGTGAGATTTTGAGTGAAAACCTCCTTCCATCAGTAAGGGCATTGAAGATGAAATGTGGCTGGGTCTTTCAGCATGACAATGATCCCAAACACACCACCCGGGCAACGATGGAGTGGCTTCGTAAGAAGCATTTCAAGGTCCTGGAGTGGCCTAGTCAGTCTCCAGATCTCGACCCCATAGAAAATCTTTAGAGGGAGTTGAAAGTCCGTGTTGCCCAGCGACAGCCCCAAAACATCACTGCTCTAGAGGAGATCTGCATGGAGGAATGGGCCAAAATACCAGGAACAGTGTGTGAAAACCTTGTGAAGACTTACAGAAAACGTTTGACCTCTGTCATTGCCAACAAAGGGTATATAACAAAGTATTGAGATTAACTTTTGTTATTGACCAAATACTTATTTTCCACCATAATTTGCATTAATAATTTTTTTTTTCTCATTTTGTCTCTCATAGTTGATGTATACCTATGATGAAAATTACAGGCCTCTCTCATCTTTTTAAGTGGGAGAACTTGCACAATTGGTGGCTGACTAAATACTTTTTTGCCCCAATGTATGTGACAGATGTGTGATGAAAACGCTTATTCAATAACTTGATAACAGTCAAATCGGATGAGGTGTTGAGAACCGACCAGTTTCACGATAAAAATTAGACCAATTAACTTACATCTTTCACTCCAGACAGATGGCTATGGTGGCTGATGTCTTACAACACCAATATGAGCTGAATGTATCAGCCCAATCCCAGTAGCGAGCAGGCGCTGCTTCAGGGTAACTTGAACAGACAGTGGGTCACGGCGCCATCAGCCTCCCGCTGACCATCAACTGCAGCGTTGAGCAGGAATCAATACTGAGACCCAACATCACAAGTTTATGAAGCAGACATACTTGCCTCTTAAATTCACCATGGCTTTTAAGGCAGCTCCTTGCAGGCCTGGTCTCAAGATAAACATAACCCTCATGACTCCCTGTAATTGTTTGTTGAACAGTTCAGACAAACCGGCTGAATGAACGGAGGCTCTCAATAGTGTCTCCTTGTCACTCCAGTGACAGTTACTTTTCAGGGACTGAAAAACATGTTTTTTTCTCTCTCTCTTTCTCAAGAAAACCCTTTTATCCTCGTGTTTTTACCCATTTCTTTTTTGCCTTAACCTGGGTGACTCAATCTTTTCTTCCCTCTGGGCTAAATTGATGGCAGTGCAGGAGTTAATTGTTCAGGCATGTGTTTGGCTTCCTGATGGAGAGTGGATGTGGATCAGGGTGGGGTCAGGGTTCACAATGACATGTTTTTTTCTGGGCGCTGGAAATGTAGAAGAGGCCATGGGAGAGTGCTGAACATGGGGGTGAATTGGAGTTCCACCAAGGCACTTAAACCTGTCTCTATACAGCAGCCAACAAAAGAGAAAAATCATCTTACACATCAGAGACGATAGCATATCCAATGAGAGCTGCTGCTTCATAGAAACTTTGTAAGAGATGACACTTTTTAAAATGTTGAACACACAAAGACCCTCTATTGGTCTGCATGAAAGAGCTGACTGACATACAGTAAAATAACCACAGAACAGTTGGCTTTCAACAGTGAACTCTTAGAAAACTTCAAAAACTTTCATTTATAATTTCAGACAGCCACAGCTCAAAGACTTTGATTACTGCCATTCCTCTTTGTTAGTAGTTTAGTCTGAAAGGCCCTTTTAAGGACAAGTTAAAATCAAAGGTGGCCTGAATCAAAGTGTTGAAAACCACCTATAAACTTGTACCAAATACCAAGGAATTCAAATACTATGTCTCCCCAGTAGTCAAAGAAAAATGCATTTTCAACCAAGTTATTGTAGATAATTCAGTACATGGTGGAGATGGCTGTTAAATGTTTTAATCATTTATATATTCATTGATATACACTGTTGCCCATAAAGTTGGAATAATTATTCAATACCCCCAATTTTGTTAAAGCCTGAATACACAGTTTGCAATGGTTAATTGTGGTTTAAGTTTCACTGTGATATGTTTGGAAGAGTTTGATCAATAAAGTTGAGAAGATATACACTTTATTTATCAAGAATAAATCACATTGTCACAATCATTTCATGAGAAGAGGTAAAAAACATTATATTCCAACTTCATGGGCAACAGTGTATTTCAACATATATGCATGAAGAATACATCGTTTCTTAAATGATGACAATGATTTTTTTTTGTCAACAAATCCCATGAAAAGACAAAAACTAATAACATGACCCCACTAACAAGCACAAAGGAGAAGAAGGAGCTGCCCACATCGGGGGAAAATCTAAACTCCAGGAGCACAAGAATGACTTTTAATCCTTTTTGAATGTTTAGGAAAACATTTCACGATCTCTTTGGCTGTCTAATTGACAGTAGCATCTTCTAAAGTTGCATTTTGACATCAGATAGTGAAAATAGCATATTTCCTATTAGTACAAACTAGTTAATTTACAATATACTATGAAGACAAGTCTTTAGTTCGAATAGTTAGAAATGCATGTTCATCAGTCTTTTTTGTCCCATGGAGGTGTTTGGTGATGTTTTGCTCTTTAAGACTTAGAGAGTTTTGCAGGGTTTTTTTTGTATTTACGCTCACTGGAGAGTTTATTGCATGTTAGATAAGATAATAAAAGATAAGATAATAACATCAATCTGACTGTATTCCAACAAAGTCTTGAATGCGTACGCCCCAACTTGTGTGTGTGTGTGCGTGTGTGTGTTGGCGTCAGCCTGGGCCCAGAACGGACACTTGGTTGAGCGGGCAGGATGAAAGGAGCCCAGGAGCCAGCTGGTGAGGCAACACAGCTATGTGGTGGTTACTGTGGGGGCACAATGTCTCAGCCCTCCTCATCAGACTCCCGTCTAGCTGCAGGACAGCCCACATCAACGAGCACAAGTCCAGCATCTCGTGGCATTACTTCAACCAGCTTAAGCCATCTTAAGACACCAAATTGCACTGTAGCTGGACAATGATCTGGGGTTATTTGTCTCAGCGGCTGTTGCTTGGTTCCTTTAACTTAGTTCATCGTCAGTGTGGGGTGAGTGGAGTCAGGAAATCGCGGGGGTATTTAACAAGGCTTGTGTAATTGATTGTGGCAGATCCTGCCAGCAAACAGCAGGTCCACGGCCCCTTTCACTGAGCCCAGCAGAGGGCCTGCATTGATGTGGATAAGAGAATTATCTCTACTCTGGTGACTCGGACTGGAGGACACTGGAAATTCAATTAAACCAATCTATGTTCTCAGTATCCAGCGCCTGTGTCCTGACTGTAAGACTGGATTTTGACATCTATTGTACAGCAGTCTGACTGGGTCAAAGGTGGCTAAAAGGTTCTTCCTCAAGAAGAGAGGAAGTGGATCTTTTCCACAGAAAAACTTTTGGTTTGCTGGAAGTTAACATGCTATTTTGAGCCAGATGTAAAGCTGCACTTCATTATAACATATTATCATCTTGTTCAGCACTTGAAAAAGTAGTGACCCAAGGGTCAGCATTGTGACTCACCGTGTGGGCGAATAGTGCAGTTAGTTGATATATGTTTTACACAGTCAAACCATTTATTGTCTCATGTGGGAGATTTGCAAAAGCATTAACAATTCAGAGCAGTGCTGAGACCGAGATAACCACGAGACAATCAGGTGGAGCTGGCCGCTCTGTGCAGCGATGGAGAACAGTGCATAATGGTCATGACTGTCTGAGACTGCTGTGGTTTCACACTCAGAGGGTAGTCAGCAGGGGAAAGGAGACGTCTGGAAGGACAACGGCACACATGATCAAAACATATATATGAAAAAAATCATAATCCAGCTGTAAAACTTTAACACTGACAGTCATGAAAATGTAATGCTATTGATAAAAAAATAAAAAAAACTTACATAGTTATTAGATTTATATCTGAGGTATAGTATTGAGTTCATATTTCAAAATGCTCAGTATTCCACAGTGGTCAGCTGTGCATAAGCTCATTATGATCACATGAACAGTTAATGAGTTGTTATGAGTTAGATAATGCATCATACCCTGTGGAGGCCCATTCAGTCCCACTGGACTTATAACACACATTTGAAAATGGTCAGTATTGCACATTGACAAACTGCACATAAGCTGATTATGCTGACGCACAGATTATTACAGATGTAATGCAGGAAACTTTGAAGTTCCAATGGATTCATAACACAGCCCCTGTAGGCAGTAGAAATACTATTCATATTTCAAAATGCTCAGTATTGCAAACTGATCAATCATGAAGCTCATTATAATGACATATACAGTTTGATTTTGAGTTAAATAATGCATTAAAAGTCTATGGAGGCCAATTCACTCCCATTGTATTTACAACACAACACCTGCAAACAGGACAAAAGCCGTCTTTATCATATTGCAAAACGCTCACTTTTGTACACCGATTCATTGTGAATATTATTACATGTTGTTATAATATTCATTATGATAGTGTTAGCATTTCATGCTCTATTATGGCTCAGTGGTAGAGTGGGTCGTCCCTCAATCAGAAGGTCGGGGGTTCGATCCCCAGCTCCTATGGGTCGACATGTCAAAGTGTCCTTGGGCGAGACGCTGAACCCCAACTTGCTCCTGAAGCATGGCTTCAGTGTGTGAATGAGTGTGAAAGAAAAGTCTCCTCCAAATTACATTCCTTCTGTATGAATGATGTGTGAATGGGTGAATGAGGATGTCATGTAAAGCGCTTTGAGTAGTTGAAATAACTAGAAAGGCGCTATACAAATACAGACCATTTACCATTTATTATGAGATGCAGAATGAATAAAAGTCTATGAAGTCCACACATTCCCATTGCATTTATATCACAGCACATATATACAGTGCAAACACCATTTCAGTTTCAAAATACTTATTACATAAACATGATATGACTACATAAACTTGATGCTATTGATGTGATAATGCACGGTTTGGGGGTTAATAAGAATTATGTATAGAATACATTAAAGTCAATGGAAGCCCATTCAGTCCCATGTATTTATAACTCATCACCTGTATGTAGCACAAACATTCAAACTTGAGAACAGTCAGAATTGCACACTAATTAACTGTGCATAAGATAATTATGATGACATGTTCAGTTTTTGAGTTAGACACAGATTAAAACCTTGTTGCTGAGATGCTTTTGCCCCCATCCTTCTCATTTCATCTATAATTAAGGTCAATGAGTTTTCCTATGTATATAAAGCCTAATCTAAAAACCATCTGAATATGCATTTTCTTCAGGAAATGCTTCACTTGTTTTAATTGTATGTACAATATTGGACTTGAGGAAATATCACACGTCAGGGTGATAAATGTCACCCCAGAGGTGTCTGAGAGAGATAATATTGATAACATTTAATTGACGTATAGAGTGCATGTCTCCACAACTGCAGGGCGATAACCCAATAATGTCTGACTGGCACTCCCCTCTGCTCCTATGTGTTGTGTTACACTCTGTCTAGTACTAACTGCATATTAATTCTTATGTTTCACCTTTCTGGATCGAATCGTTTTACGGAACCTGTGCTGCCTACATACCCATTGCCAGTAAATGGATAATAAGAAGATGGTGGTGAAGTAAAAGAATATCTGGCTTAATGACTGAATCCGGACTGAGGTTTTACATTTGCCTGAGACAGAGCTGCTTTGGAGGCACAAGTCATTTCTCTGGTTGAGTAAATCTTTAATGAGTGGGACCAAAGAGCTACAGCCTATTTTCTATGCACTTACCTGTAAATATAAGAAGTGTTAGGACAGTTATATGTTTTTTATTGTGTTGTTTTTGTACTTCATTGCAGTGGATTTGAAATGAAACCGTGACTTTGATATTAAAGAGCTGACTTTCTTCTTTAAAGGTGTACTACATCGCTATAGTCTCTCATAGCCCATTTTTCTCTCATCGCCCCGGTTTTAGCCACACCAGTGATGTAGCTCTTGTCATGGCAACAGCAGACTGGCATGTCTCAAAAACTATTGTACCACAACATTTTGCTCAGACATTCATGGGCCTGCGGGGATGAATCCTAATGACTTTGGCAATTTCCTGACTTTTCATTTGACATTTTTGGTTTCAAGTGAAATATTTTGATAATTCGTGGATGGATTGCCATACAAGTAAGAGCCTTGGTGACAGCTTGAGTTAACATCTATAATGCCATCATCAGGTCACAATTTTACTTTGTCCAATACTAGACACACTGAAAAGAAACTTAGGACTTAATTGTGGCCATGACTGACTGGCCATGCTGGTCACCTGACCTCACTCCTACTGAGCATGTGTTTCACTGCTGAAAAGTACACTTAGAGATTCTCTCATCAAAATTACTTGATCAATAATTACTGATCAACTAATTATGTGTAATTTCAAAGGTGCCACTGATAGTGATAAATCCACAGAGAACAGATGCCCAATAGTTTCAAAATGTTGTGTTGATGCACAGTATTGCCATTAACACCAGAAATGAAGGTGGTATTTCCAGCGGCAAAGCCAGGGGTAAAAATGATAGGAAAACTACGGTTTGTTACAACATGAGTGTTTGGTGAGTGATTCTATCACTTGTGACAACGTTGTGCTAATCAAGCTAACTGCAGAGAGTCAGAACACGTAAAAAAAGTGCATAAGAAATGGCATGAAATGTGCGTGGTCAGATGATCAGACAGTAAACAAATGCCAAGGTAATCACACTTATTTGGGAAAAAAAAGATAAAATGATAAAATGAATGGCAGAATGATAGAATATTACCTGAATTGGTAAAACCCATCACAGACTGACTTACTGGATCAGCTTTGACCTGCCATACCTACTGTAACTGTGCACGCTCACAGCTTCTCTGTTCAGCGACATTACAAGTCCACTCTCTTTCAGTTTTATATCCTCAGATAAATTGGTTTAGATAATCTGTTAAACTGCACGTTTAAAAATCTCAGAAATAACCACCTCAGACATTCTGCAACAGGAGCCTAAGGTATCTGATACGACATAACACATTTACAGTAAAACATTTTTACATATGAAAGATAACATAATTACATATTTCCACAATCCAGAGTTATCCTGCCTAGCTGGACTTTGACATTGAATCATTTCACCCAAACAGCAGCTTTGCCTCTGGGAAATATTAGCAGAAAAACTACAATGATTAATCCATTAATTGTACATTTTCTATAAAATATGCAAGAATTGAATCAGATGTAGGCTGACTATAGAGAGAATGAACACTTGTAGTGATGTGTTATGTGACATGCATGGAGAGAGCTATGTTTTATAGCAGAAAGTGATTTTTTCATGACAATAGTGTGTGAAAAACAATGCACACACAGCAGTGAGAGCTTAAAGTGAAAAAAAAAAAGAAAATAGAGTGCGGAGATCACAGTCCAGTAAGGCCCAATAAAACACTGAACGCCTTTCTAAGGTACTGCACTGGCTGAGAAATCTCACAGACCTCAGTCTCTCTCTCTCTCTCTCTCTCATACACACACACACACACCCACACACACCCACACACACCCACACACAACACAAACCACCATCCCCCCTCACGTTTGTGGGTAATGGATTTTTATCAGGGCAACAGTATCAGGGCTGATTTTGACGAGTCCCTAGGCTGCTCTACAATTCCTTTTGAAATCCCTTTCTTTAGTAGTCTTGTTCAAGTAGCCTGAGGCCATGGCCCTCCGAGATCACAATGTTATTAATACAAACATGTCAAACCGCATGCTGAAATTCAAAACAGAAGTGCCAAAATGTCAAGGTGTCAAACTCCTGAAATATAAATTATGCTTTAATATTCCTAAGCACTACACAAAATATGCTTCAGTGCATAAAAAGCATGATGCGCTCAAGTGTTTAATATTTCAGTGTAATGTCACCAATTGCAACAGTGGAGGGGATTCGCTGACGGCCGTGGCCCTGCCTGTGATGTGAAATTTCGAAAGACCCTACAGGATTAATGACTGGACTTGGTATGCCACCCTGCCATCCCCCCACGCTGCTCCAGCATGTAATCCCCCCTGTAGAAAACTCAAGGACATCTGCTGAGAGAACAAAACTGTGGCTAATTATCATCTAATATCCCCCATTTCTTTATTTTCTGCTGTACATGCTGCTGCTGTTTGGAGAATTGACTATGTGATCTAAAATGACAGATGACTGGATCTATTTAGAAAATGAAGCCCTCTCTTGAATTTTGCTGCAGTTATGAATAGTGTATTTTACTGGTTTATTGAAATAGGGCTGGCCAGTAAAACAGAAATGAAATAATACTGGAATACTGAAATAATCACATGTACAGTTTGATGTCATGTTTCAAATTAGGACTTTAATCAACCTTGTGGATGGGCGTGTAGGAAAATAGAGGTTATTGTAGATACGTGACTTATCACATGCACAATATGAGCCACGAAAACTCTGCTTCTTTGGTATATTTTGAGGTATTTACTTGATATTTTGATGAAAACAATTGCAGTGCATTCAAATATTGACCTAATGTGTTGAGTAACATCATACTTACTTCATGTTTGCTTGATAGTGATGAATGCTAATGTTCTTCATAAGAAGTCCTGAGAAACATTTAATTTTTTCATATGATGTGTGTTTCTGCTTGCTCTAATCTTATCTAGACTTTTTTTTTTTAAAAACAGTAATAATTATGAAAAGCTGTTTCTTTTTTTCTATCTCCAGTTTCTATTTGTTTTCTGCGGATCTTGATATATCGATGTTTCACGTTTGTATTGTTTGTGATTTGGCTTCCTCTTTAATACCATGATGCAGATGTTTTTGGTGAATATAATGTGTGATTATCTTTCATAAACTCAGTGCACACAAGGGTCCTCCACACATTTAGGACTGCAGTCCTTTATCATTGACAGGAAACAGTAGCAGCCAGTGTAACCTGGAGCCTCTAGTCTGTAGTGGAGATGAAGAGAGGACTATGGTAAACTCACTCCTTTTTAATTCAACACCCCCAGATCTTTTCATTTTCAAACTTGTGGTCTTCAGCCCCAACCAACACTGATTCAAACTCCCTCTGGAGTCACAAAACGCATTAACCCTTCAGAGTCTGGGGTAAAATGGCGTTTTTTTTTTTTACTACTTTTCATTTTACCTTTGTGTTTCCCATTAAGCTTACCTTTCTTTGTGTCTTTCTTTTCAGCACAACCTCACCTATGTGATTCTAGTATTTATTTATTTTGACATAATATATGGACACACTGTATGTAAAAGTGCAAAAGAAACACAAAATCCGAGCAGGAACTAGTTGGATCTTTGGAGGAGCAGGGGTCTGCGCGGACACCTCCTCTTCACGTGCAGCATCCACTTCATCCTCTCCACTGGAGTCACTTTCTTCCTCAGGATCAGAACTTTCTTCCCCAGATTCAGTATCTTCTAACTCGTAGAAGAGCTGCTGTAGTGCGCGACTTCGGCTCTTCATAACTTTAGTGTTAATAGGCCGATCGAGAAAATTCAAACACCTGTGAAAAGTTTGGAGTGTCCGCTTTCCAACAGTCTTTGAATTGAGCACCTGCGTGCTTGTGTCACAGCTTTACGTTTTCAAACGTGCGACATGTGACTTTGACGCCGTGTGGCGGCCCTAGACTCTGAAGGGTTAAACAACTTTTTACACATAAGCAGTAGTTCGTCGCAACACCTGGAAACAGACTGAAAACAGGAGTGTTTGTGAGTTGGTAACAAAGTCATCATCATATTGGGACCACTGTAAAAACTTTTGCATTGAGAAATATCACCCTTCAGTTTCAGCTCCCAGGTTTGTTACAAAAACACTCTGTAGTTATCAAACTATGTTCACCTTGTAGCTTGTAGGTCTACAACCAGAACAAATATTACTTGGCTATGAAACTTGCACATAACTTGAAACTAACGCTAAGAATTTGCTGTTTCCAATATAATTGAAATTACTCCTAGAAATGATGGAGGAGGAGGAGGCTGTTTTTTTCTACTTTAAAGCAAATAGGTCACAACTTGGCACTTGAGCACTTGAAGGAAAAAGAAAGTTATTGAAACTTTGTTATAGTTTTCAATACAAGCTGCGCCTGGAAGACGCAGAGAGAGATATTGCTTCATTAAACATTACACAGGTAAAGGCAATGATTAATCTCGATATTGATTTTTGGTCTCCTCCACCGGCCATGATATGAGACATTGCTACTTTGTAATTGCCTTGATGGTCAAAAGCCGATGTCCTATTCAACATCAACAGGGCAACTAATGAGCCCTGTTTCTTAATTATGCCCTCCTCTTCTCATGACAGCTGTCCTCCATGCACACGAACACCTAATTGCTTTAATGACCTCTGCGGACAATAAGGGAGCCTCATTACTATATCAATATTTACAGCTCTGTTTTCTCTGGCTGGTAGCTACCAGTTGGCATCTGCTGCACCAGTTAACCACCAGTTAAACGCCTCCACTGCACGCGTCCTTTCTCGGAAAGGTGCCTGTCACTTTCAATGACCATTAACGTCTGACGTGAAGGGATCTTGCATCTGTGACAGGGGAGGGTGGGAACCATCCGGAAAAGCAAAGTTACCTGATGTGTTTTGTCACCTCTTCCGGTTGCCTGAGCAGGCATTTGTGTTTGTGCGCTTGCTTCGGGGCCTGGGAGTGTCGGACTGCATCTGCTGTGGCTGCTCTCCGCCTGCCAGCTCCTCTTCATGACATCTGAAACTAGCCAGACCAGCGCTGGTTTACACATGAAATGCTCAGGCCACTCAGCCCTGTGAGAGCAAACTGTCAGTCAGCCAGTGAAGGACCTTGAAGCGCTGACCTGCTTGCTGAACTGAGCTGTGCTGCACACCTCTCCTGCAGTGGGAGTGGGAGTAAGAGTATATAATATACAGTCTATGTGTCTTTCATCCCCTCTCTCCCGCGCTTGGTAATGCAGTTTTATTTCTCCTCTTAGCTCCTCTAGGAAGTGAGAAAGAAGGAAGGAGCACATCCAAACAGATAGTTTTGCTTTTCTTTGTAAAGGTTTTGAGATTTATTTGTGTGTGTTGCTCTCAGCACTGAAAGACTTTTTAAAAGTTCTGCAGCAACATCTCTTTACAGAAAAAGTATGCTGTTTAATGCAGATAATCCACAGAAATAAAACCAGATCATCTGCATAGCCATATACCCCTAAAGGCAGGGAAACATGTGGATTTTAGGTAATTTACTAATTCTTTTATTAAGCTAGTGGTTATGAAAAGAAACGCGAATAACATGGTTCTTAAAATGTCAATTCTTTTAATTCCGATGATTTGTTGAGCAGCTTGTGTGTGATGTTATCTCTAAGTGTCATATTTTTCCCACTTAAGACGGAGCCAGGCTAGCTGTTTCCACCTGCTGCCACTCCTTATGCTAAGCTAGGCTAATCCATCCTGACTCCAGCTCCCTACTTAACACACAGACATGAGATTGACATTTATCTCAGAAAGAAAGTGAGAAAGTGTATAAGCATACTTTTCCTTTAACTATTCCCTTAATGTGTTAACTTTTGAGAAGCTGAGAATCACTAACATTACACATATATTCAAAAACCACAATATGAAAATCAAATTCAAAATGAGGTCATTTTTGTTCCTTTTTTAAGCGAGTTCTACCAATAACAACACATAACACACAATAATACATTGGGTATTAGGCCACATGTAATGTACATGGCACTTGATTATTAAATGCACGTTAAACAAGTTTTACTCTTTGACTGCAATTAAAATGTTGACTCTTCTCTCTCTCTGTGTGTGTGTGTGTGTGTGTGTGTGTGTGTGCATCCATGTATATGTCTAGATAGGAAGCTGACTCGGTCTGCCAGTGAGTCCCGGTGGTGAAACAGAGCCAGACGCTGCAGATCACCCCAAACCACTGAACCTTCCATTCCTCCTGAGTCCTGACATACTTATCTCTAACACATACCACTCTGTCAGGGGTCAGCTGCTGGCAGAGAGACAGAGAGAAAGACAGAGAGGGAGGGTTGGGGGGTGAGGGTTTGAGGGGAGTGGGTGCGTTGCGTCCCATCACACCCCTGTGCCCCTTCACTCTACCTGGAGGGGACAGAGAGGCACTCGGAGAACGAGTGCAGAGACCTCCAAGAGAAGCAGTGGTGAGCGCTGTTTCAGAGATGAACCTCTAATTATACGTGTGTGTGTGTGTGTGTGTGTGTGTGTGTCAGATCTGGCCTGCTGCTTTGCAAGGGGAATGGCAAGGCCTATAATCCAGTTAGAGGTAAAGGGGGTGGGGGTGGAGGGGGTCGACGGTTGGGTGGGTGTTTAGCCCCCAGCCCAACAGCAGGCTGGCTCACAGGTCATTGAACCCCCTTCTTCTCCTCCTCCTCTCTACTTGCTCCTTAGCCGCCAACCCCCCCTGCCGCCCCACCTCCACCCACCACTCCCCCTCAGCTGCCTCACCTCCTCCTCTGCCTCCTGTTGGGGAAGATTACCGAGCAGAGAATATCTGAGGTCAACAGATAAACAACAGTCTGAGAGCGGTACAGTATCCATCTTTTCCCCTCTGTTTCATTATTTCTATATCTTATATGGTAAAGGAGTGATGGGAAGTGTTTGATCCTGTGGAGTTAAGTCTATTGCATGGACACTGGGAGCCTGGCTAAGCTCTTCAGAGACATACCTACAGGGGGCCACGCTGTTGATAGTGAGGATGTGGATGTGGTGGAATTTTGGAGTGGGGAGGGTTCCAAACAGATGCATACTCTACCAGTCCTCCCATCTTGTTTAAGGCTTACAAAATTGTTGTGAAATTGTGGGGAGATTTTCAAAATTATCCCCAAACGCACTGATGTACTTCAAAAGTGACATCAAAATACTGTGATTCAACACATATATCTTTCAAAGTTGGTAATATTTGATATAAGTGCCTTTAGCATTCATGTAAACAACACAGATGTGACCAAAGCGGCGTGATGCTGGTCTTTGATCCCGGCGTCTCCGCTTTGATCTGGCTCACAGAGTAAAACATGTATTTTCCGAGGGGGAATACAGGCAGGCACCGCAGTGAAATGGCCCTGGCAGCATTAGCCAAACATCGGCTTAGGCTGCGGATGCACACCGCCAACACACAACCCAACAAATTAACTAAACATACTTACCAGTCTCACATGTTTAGGGCAGCGTGCCCCGTGAGCCTTGAAAAATTGTGAGCTGCTGCTCTTCTAATAATGCATTTACAGAAGCCCCCCCACCCCACCCCACCAACACACACACACACACACACACACACACACACACACACACACATGCACACACACCCCGCACCACATTTGGAGATTAATGTAGGAGGGTTGACATGGGTTATGCTGATAGCCTATTTGTACAAGTAGAGACCGGAAAGAGCTTACAGAAAATGAGAGCCACTGAGCTAATACATCTGACCTCCAGGACACCTCCGCCGACAAGCACTGGATTTTTACCACCAGCGCGGTCGCAAATAATTTGCGCTAATTGGCTTTGAAGGCAATTACTGTGGAGAGAAGACACAGAGGAGGAATGCTGGGGAGAAAGTGGTGCAGGATGAAATGCATATTGATGGTTAGCATCAAAAGCAGACCTCTTTGAAGTGCTGCTGTGGTGTCAGCGTGTGATGGGAGAGCTGATAGAAAAAAACTGGACAGGAGACAGGTTCTTCTTAAGCACATGGCTGGCTGCTAGGAGAGGTCAACTACCCCACAGCAGTGAGTGTGTGTGAGTCTGCACGGTTATGTATGCATTGAAGAGAGACTTGGTACTTCAATAAGAGCAACACAATTTACTTCTCAATACTTCCCAGTACTCCCGTTAGAACTAAAATAGAGTATAGAGTGAATATTACTATGTAACAGAAGACAAGTTAGCAGTTATATTTGACTGACTTATGACAGACTTGAATTTAACTACTAACTGGGTACAATAAGACACGAGTAACATCAGATCATGAAATAGCCCTATTATCACCATGTATATATATATATATATATATACACTATGTAATGTTAAATGGCTGCTGGTTTTACATTTATATTGAAATGTCAATATGTCTCTGTGTGACAATCACTCAACTAGATTTTCAATTAATCAAGTTTCCTTAGACTTACACAAACTATATGTGCAGAAAAGCTAGTTAATTAGCCCTTTCATGAACTAACCCTCCAGGGCATGGTCCACCTATACAACACCGTAAGACCCTAAGTATTCAAGGATTTCATACAGTGTTGGTTTTCTACACTGATTTTTATGGTTTTGGGATATTTTTCTATTTTTGTATGACGGAATTATTTTAGAGACGATCTATAATCTATCTGTACAGATATGATATGAATATAAATTTGCTTTTCACAGCCTTAGCAGTCAGTAAAAGTTCTGTTTTGTTCACAACCACCACATCACATGGAATAGGCATCTCCTTTGTTGTGCATCATTTTCACACATTTCATGCTTCAGTTTCTGTTGTTGCTGACTTAATGGCTAATTTCTCCCTGTGCTATTGCTACACTATGTTTTAGCATTCATCATTCTCTAATCTGCTTTATCCGCAATGGCCTTTTTCAGCAAACGTTACATAGTCACATTCAAAAGTTTGGTGTGTTTGAACAAAGCTTGGTGCCACAACATGAGGTGCAGCTGTGAAAGATGCAGAAAACTATAGGTATTGTAAGCAGGGTTTCCAGCAGTGCTACCTAATGAGGGCAGGCCGTCTCGCCTGGAATAAAGACCATGTCTACCAACATCATAAAAGTTAATACTGGCCTATGAAATAAAACAACTATCATAGAAAAGTACCTGAGGCACTCTTTCACACAGAAGATGGCATACATTTATTTCTGAGGCACTAACTAAAGTGATCATAAGACAAGATGTGTCAGGATCTGCGTGCCTTTACACCTCTGCTTACGAATATAGCTGGGAAAGTGTGCTTTGTGATGCAGGTTAATTTGACCAGATTCTACATTGTCATTTGATTGTGAGTTCATGGTAAAAAAAAAAAGACATGCTTTTTAAAAATGTATACTCGAGGCTTTTCTCAAGCACCACCAATGTAGCGGTGTGGACAAAAAAAGTGATCTGTTTTCCACAAACAGGATTTACCACTGGTATTATGAGGGTGAATCTTTGCCTTTTGCCAGTGTAGTACTTATCTATGAACCGATGTATCAGCAGCCATCGGCCCTCTGTGTCTGTCACTCTGACTCAGTGGCCAGGCTCTGCTGTAGCCAGTAATTCCTCTCCCCTCTCTCACCCCTGGAGGGCAACAATAGTCCCGTAAACTCAATGAGAGCAAGGCTGTGCAGTGAGAGAGAATGAGTGTTCAAAAAGGGAGATATAGAGTGCGTGTGTGTTTCTGTGTGTGTGTCTGTGAGTGGATCAGGGAGCCTGGTTTAGTCCTCTGGAGCTGTGAATGTGCCTTACCTCTGGGCAGAATATGGGTCTCAGCTTGACAGCTGACACTATAATTCCCCATTGTGACCCCTGATAGGCAGGGTCAGTACAATATCACCATCACACTGGCCGCCATGGGCCAGCCTGGGGAGAGGTGGGGTTTGTTCCCTGCTTCCCCTCGCAGACACAATGTGAATCCAATTACCCGCTTTGTCTCTGGCCAGAGTGCAATCCAAGATGCATGGTGGGGAAACCCTGGGTGAGGAGGAATAACACTGCTGTCATTGCAATTTCACAACCCACCCTTAAACTGTTTTTTATCTTCTGTGTGAATACGTGGAGAAGAGATTAGATTCTGATCATGTTAGCCTGGCTAAAATATCTGAGCACTTTTGTTTTCGTTTTATTCGCTATATTCGCTTTTAACGGTGTGCATGCAATGCAAGTGTCATTGTTCATTTGCTTGCCAGTTTATTCAAAGGAATAGTTCAGATTATCTGCAATGGGACTGTAAGTGGCACTTATCCATAGTAAATGTATTACTCATAGTAGATTACTGTAAACTGGGGATGTACCTGCAACACACCTTAAGATTGGAGGAGTAGGCAGGAATCCCGGCACAGATGCTATGCAAAGTACTGCTGTTGTCGTGGCTGCAGAAAAACATGTTTTAGTCACCTTAAAAAAGGACCAGCTGAGAAAATCAGTATCAGTTTAACTGTAGACTAATTTATTTTCTTTACATTTGCCATCAGACAGCCGACGTGGGGAAGCGAAACCACTTTCCCTGCTCTGCGCCACCAGATTCCATTGACAAAAACAATGACATTGGTGTTTTAGATGGTTAGCTTGGATCTGAATTAACAGATTAGTTCACTGATCAAGGCAGCTGTAGGCCAGAAACTCCTTTGTTCCTTATAAAACTGATGTGTTTTTTTTTTTTTTTGAGTGGAGCTCTTTAGATGGCTAAAAAAGGGTTTTCTGCTGACCCCGTCCACAGCAGCACATCATCCATACTGGTGCTCTAGTCTGCTTCTCCAAACTGCAGGCTGCTGACTGCAATCTAATGTAAGTAATACACACACTATATGTAAGCACCTCACACAAGTGTACTTCATAAACACTGTTGTGCTTTAACAAGTGGTAATGTTCAATTTGGCTATCAGAACTAATTAATAATTATCAAAGATAATTAATAATTATTAAAATAAATGAACTTTGATTAAAGTCCACCTCGATTGGGGCACCACCTCGAAAAACGAGGAAAAGACAGCCGTTTTAATTGATTTAGTCTCATAAAAATACTAAACTATCAATTTGGAATTATGTTTTATAATTAATTTAATAATTACTACCAAAATTACCACATTGATAGCTAGCTGAAGGATTTTTGGAGTTCTTGACAGTGTAGAGGTTGGCAGTGTCCACAATTGTACAACATTAACGGAGACAGCAAGTATTAAAACATTTATTAAAACAGAGCAAAATTCAGGGACATCATTTGTTATGCATTAAGGACTTGTACTTCGGTTGTAAGTACGGCTGAAGCAGAGTAGGTGTTAAAGACATCTGCTGTTGCAGAAACAAAATCAATCAAACAATCTAACTAAATCTCTATGACTAAACAAAAATAATATGAGTGTAAGAGTGTGTGTGTGTGTGTGAGTGTGTGTGTGTGTGTGTGTGATAAGGCTGAGGAATGTGAGATGGGTCCCACAAAGGTGGGGGAGAGAGACCAAATGGTGATGGCCAGACCCCCTGGGGTGTGGGTCAGAGGCAGACAAAGGAAAGCTAAGTGCTGTTAGCTTAGCTTTGTCCCTCAGTGGCCTGTTGTAGACTGTGTGTGTGAGAGAGATAAAGGTGCAGGTTAAGACAGGATGGTTAGTTTGTAGGCTAACATCAACTAAACTTAATGGATGCACAGTAATCTGCAACACATCACAATAATCAAACTCAATGAACATTAAAGCAAGTCAATACATTAACAAGGGTAAACCATGTATGCAGTAATGCTATGCTAATTATGCCCAGTTAGAGTTTGTTACCAGTCCTTAAAGGGAGAAGAAGTGTCCTTGAGGGTGCTGCTTTCTCAGCTTGTTGCTGGAGGAAAGGTGTGGTTCGTGTCCGTGCTGTGGTTGCAGGCTGGAGGAATCCGGTCGCTCCTTTGTTCCTGTTAGTTAGCAGCTCTGTGCTAACTTGCTGGTGTGCTCCTGTTGTTGGTTCTGGTTATCAGCTGGCAGACTCTGGGTCGTGCCTGCTGGCGCTGATCTGCTTACTTCAGGCAGGACCTTGTGTCGCTACCATGAAGGAGGTGGCTGCTCTGGACAGACCACACTGAGGCAGAGCTTAGCTGAGTTGAGCTGGTCTCTCCTCTTCAGGAAAGATCAGGAGAGCTGGTCTCTCCTCTGCAGGAGGAGAGGGAGCAGGAAAAACCTGGTCTCTCCACTTCAGGAGAGACGATGAGAAAGAGAGAGTTCAGTG
This sequence comes from Pempheris klunzingeri, assembly GCF_042242105.1. Lineage (NCBI taxonomy): Eukaryota > Metazoa > Chordata > Actinopteri > Acropomatiformes > Pempheridae > Pempheris > Pempheris klunzingeri. Next base: position 30,567,254 of record NC_092012.1, on the reverse strand, counting down.
GGGGTGAACTGGTTTTGTGGGCCTGTGGTCGTAAAATCATGTGTCCCCTCCGGCCAATGGTGACAGTGGAGCTGGGCGCGGGGGTGATTTCACACCTATCTGTGAAACTGGGCATTGGGGAAAGGAGCCCAGTAGTTTTACACAGACAAAGAAACATGCGGTCTTCACCATGCGCTGTTCACTGGATAGTGAAGCCCAACAACACCAAGCTATTGCTTTAATACGTACTTGGAGGATTAAACTGCATACCCACTTAATGGAAGATTAGATGACTACGTGAATTTCGCACTATGTACAAACATCACTGAACATGCTGAGGTTACATAAGGACCCACGGTGACACAGGTGTCACAGACCATTGAAATATTCTGGAAATTTCTCTATACAGCTTTATCCTTGAATTTAACTCAAGAGGTCCTCATGTGACAGCTACTAAACATGCAGTTATGTGACCCAGAGTAAATTAGTTTTTCCAAGGGCACCATTTCCAATTTGTTACAATTCACTTTAAATAACTTGCTTTTGTTATTAAGAGGTAAGTTTCAAACAATTTAACAATTCTAATGCTGTAATAACATGTCCTTGACAATTAATCCATCCTGACCATATTTTATGAAAAAGTCGATGTGTAAAGACTTCAAAAAATTATGCTGTGACTTATATATTACATCAGGTTTTTAACCTGAAACTAGTTATGGAAAATTCCAAATGACATCCTTGTCACAATAAGAAAAATGCTCACTTAATTTACCAAATTCTATTATTTGGAATTGATATATTTTTCATAATTCAATAAAAAGCACATTTAATCACTATAAAGATAAATGTAAGTTGATTAAAGACTTGGAGAATGATGAGTCAAGTGTATCTGGTGATTCAGATGGTAGCGAAACAAATGATTTAGATGAAGTACTGGAACCAAACATGAACCCATTTTCATGAAACCTTTTGAGACTCCTAATTGCACATTCAAAGGACAGAGTGTCACACCTCCAGATGATATTCATTCTCCTATGGAGTATTACAAAAGGTTCATTACACCAAGAATGCTTGAGCTGCTGAAGGAGCAAACTAATTTATACAAAAATCTGAACATCACAGCAATGTTAACACCACTGTGAAAGAGTTGGCCATTTGCCTCTACTTGCGCTTGGGTCTTTGCCAAATGCCATCAAATCATGCATACTTGGGAAATGACTCAAGGTGTCCCATGGTGACTGACAGCATGTCATGCAACCGTTTTCAGACCCTGCTGGCATGTCTACATTTCACTGACAACACTGATTTGTCAAACAGGCAAGTAGAGGATAAGCGTTGGAAGATCCGTCCATGGCTTGACATGTTTAGAAAACAATTCCTGGAGATCACCCCAAAGGAGAACAACTCTATTGATGAGCAAATGGTGTCCTTCGCACAGCCCAATAAGGCAATATGTGAAGGGCAAGCCCACCCCTTTGGGGCTGCTGCTCCTCCTCAGGAATCCTCTATGATTTTGAGGTCTATCAAGGTGGCACTGGGAAAATAAACCTTACATAGCATAGGAGGTGACATTGTGGTTAAGCTGTGTGAAACTCTCCCATCAAGTCAAAACTACATAGTATTTGTGGACAACTTTTTTTCTTCAGTACCAGTGGTGCTCAATCATCATCTTCAGCGGCAGATCTACTTTGTAGGAACACTCCATGGCAATCGCTTGGCTCATTGTCAGCATCAAGATGAGAAAGGTCCTGCTGTTCCGGGTTCTTATGATTGCACTGTTACAAGACTGTACTGCAGTTAAGTTAAGGTTTGCACCATAGCTCAGAAATGTAACCATATGTTAGGGAGTCCACAAGCAACTGGGCAGCTTGGGCTCGTTTGTGTTCTCTCCTGCAGTCATTGCTCGTCGATAATGGAGACAATATGAACCAGATTGTAGAGGTTCTGATCTTTGGATTTTTAAAGACACAACCAATACCAGCTCAAAGCTACTCATCATTGTGACTGTTGTTGTGCATATAAGGATGTAAATATGATAATAATAATCATAATTTGGGTATACAATGATTGCACAGCGAGCCTGATAACATTCAATATTTTTCTATACAGATGACCCAAAACAATATAAATGTATGTAAATGTAAAGTATTTAAAGCCTGGTATAACTTATTCCCCTGTTCAATAGCTCCATTTTAGAACAAAAACTATAAAAAACACATCTGTGAGCCACACTGTTACATTGGGTAATGTGTTCCTTCTTTATCATGAATAGACACGCTGTTTATTTTCACACAATGCCACATATACCGTCCTGCTGCCCCACATAGGTACTACAGCATCAAATGTGGATTAATCCTCTACTGAAAATAGTCCCAAACAAATGCATTATTTCCTCTTATTCGAGTAACAGTGGTCAGGAATCAATGGGACCAGTACAAGAATCAACAAAAAAGTGACTTCAGGTCCATTTATCGACTTATTTTTGTCTCACAACCAAACATGTTCTTTGAGGCACATCTTTGACAAGTGCTCTGAACAAGCTGTGCCTTACAGCAAAGTAAATATCACAGGCTCATGTTTCTGCAGCCGCCTCTCTCCGACCCAACTTATTGATTTCCCCCTTTTGAAAAATACATTTGAAAAGGCCCTAAGCTATCTGACACCGCTGAGGGGCCTAACACACACTGGCTAGTCTCGGGGCCCCTTGGGTGTTTCGTGGGACCCCAAGCAGCTCTGGCAAGAGGAGAGGTCAGGGGTCATCCTGTCAGGCCATGTCCTGCAGGTCCCCCTCCCCTGATACTAACGTCCAAATAAATCTCTCTCTAAGCCCCCTCTCCCGACGATGCAACATGAAAGAGGGCACAGCCATTACCGCCGGTTACCACAGCAGACAAGCACCACCTCTCTGTTTATATTTTACTCCTCCACCTCCTCTTCCTTCCTCCAGCGCTCATCCTTATCAGCCCATCCCTCCTCTGTCCGATTCACTCCTCCAATTCTCAACTGTCTTTCCTTCCTGCGCCTGGAGAAACTGGCCTTGGACGACCAGTCTGCTTTGACAGAAGAAAAGCGAGTACAATGGAGCTCTGTGGCTTCCTGGGTCCCTCTGTCTAATCGCAACACTTGCAACAGCTCAGTGTTTACCACTCGCTGTCTCTGAATTTGTCTGGGTTGGCCTGGAGATTTTGTCTGCGTCAGGTTGTTCATCAAGAACACAATGTGGGATTTGAATGGAAATCATTTTTCATCATTTTTTACACAACACTATTATACAGTCCTTTCAAATCTATATTCGTTATACTTGTTCACGTTCTAGTCTCAGTTTAGAGTTCACAGAACCTGTATGTAGTCTGTACTCACAGACTGGAGACCTGAACCCACTGAACCTGACTGGTTCTGCCAATTCTTAGAATCCTAAACCTGACTGGAAGCCATATCATCGCTGTATTTCATCCGTTCCTGACTGTTACTGGATACACTATGTCTCTTTCCACTGGACATCATGCATCTTCTTGTAATACATGACACACACAAATGCAAATGATTAGCAGATTGCGAAAGAGAAAGATAATAACCAAACCAAACCAAATTGTATCACCCTTTGATCAGACAATGTTTAATTAATTATCTTTACATTTAATATTCTAGTGCTTTTTATTAGGATATCACAGAATCAAAGCCAGGTGCAGCAAGGTGGTGGATTTTCTTTGCCATGGAAAGACATTAGGGTGAATCACTGTGATACAATCATTGGAGCTTATTGTGAATTCATCTTCAGTGTATGTCACTGACATGACCAGCATCAAGTCTCTGGAGTGCATTCTCCAGAAGACTCTCACATCAGGTCATTTGGAAATTCTCTAAAGACTTCTTGAATTTCTAATAATTGACACATATTTTTCTATGTAGTGAGCATAAACAGCAGTGAGTAGCCTTCAATGTTCTGCAGTATGAGGCGGGTTCTGGATCAGTTCTTTGCTCCACAGCACCTAGGTCTGTTAATCAGCACTAATAATTGACACAAACATTGTTAAAGTATAATTGACCCTGCATTTTTTCAGTCAATCTGAGTAACGTGCAAATGTCAGCAGGTATCACTGACGCTTGGGTAGATGGGTACCAATGATGCACAAGGCAGTGTGACTCACCTCCTGCAGAGCCCTTCTGTCCTGCACTGTGCACAACACATGCCAATATGCTCCTCTGTAAAACCCGACAAGTACTTGACGTTTTGCTTTCTTTAGTTTTCTTGAGAAATACAGCAGTTCTGAGCTTCCTGAACCATCTACCTGAACCTCAACTCAAATCTGTACCTGTATCTGCATCTCTGTACATTTTAGCTGGCCCATTAACTTGTGGCTTCTTGACTACTTCTGTTGGACTTGTTGCCTTTGAATGGTCATTAAAACCGTTCCTGTCTCATATCTGAATTTAGGTCCTTATCCTTGCTGCCTTGCACAGAAATTAAACCTGTAGATTTTCTTTATAATTTTGAATTTTTTGAATTATCATAAACAGATTCAGTAAAGTTTTATTTTATGCACTGGCTATCAACAGTTGAATTCATCATTGAGGATAGAAGAATGAATAATGACAGAACACCTACATAATATCAGATATCAAGCTAACTGAACTCTGAGAAAACGATCGTCTAACCATCTCGGTGGGTCAAGAAAATGTGAGTTCTGCCTGTGGCTGCCTTGGATTCTGGTCAACTGGGGCTGCAGTTTAGAGAAGTACCTTGCCCTATATGATTGTAAATATGCATGTGAAGTCATATGTCTAAGCTCTGCACATCTATCTTGTTCAGTCCACAATAGACAATAAACCAAATCCATATAAATGGCAAGGTACATTGCTAACAGATGTTTTGCTTGTATATGAATCAATTATTCATGTACAAAATGATTTACTATCAACGATATACCCTTTTGTAAATGATATGCCATATGGATAAAAAGTTAGGTGACAAAAATCAGCATTAGAATAAAATAAAATTGTGTTATATGTTGATGCTCTCTGTGATTTTTAAGCATCCACACGTGTAACACCATGCTGGAAGGAAAGGTTTGTTGAGTGAAGCCTATTGATTAGGCTGTCTACAGGTGGTAGATTGAAATATTTGACTGACTTTACAAAGGGAGGTGAGCAGCCGTACACTCTGTCCAAAGACATTAAGCTGTTTTGGACATGATTGTGTCAGGAATTGAATCTATTGATATTTGTGGTTGAAGGAGCATGAAAGCACAATGCAGTCACTGCCCTAATGTATCAATGAGTATGGAAGCCCATAGATGGCAATACGTTCCTACGGTAATGAATTCCTTTTCTATGTTTGTTTGCAAATGAAATGAAATGTTTACTTGAATTTGCATGTTTATAGTCAAAAGAAAATTTAGTTTAAACTTTATTGGCGAATTGTTTCTCTATTCCCAAAAATGGAACTGTTATAATTTAAAATTTTAAAATAAAATATCATAGAAATAAATAATAATAATAATAATAATAATAATAATAATGAAAGAACTGGGAATAATAAAAACACAGCAGAAAGGGCTAGGTTAATTCAGGTTTCCTTTAAAATTTGTAAACATGATGTGAGAATCAGCAGAATGCTGTGATCTGTAATGCCGGGTTCAGACTATGTGACATCTGTTAACATGATCACTGTGTGACTGTGTCAGATTTGGGGATTTTAGAGTAATAAATTCTTGCTGTAACTTGGCTGAGAGACATGACAGATTACATGTTGATCCCTGACCAGTCCGTCGCAGCTTGTCATCTTTCATGACCAGCGTGATCATCCTATCAGGACCGTCCGTCCATCCATCCATCCATTGTCTATACCGCTTATCCTTAGGGATCGTGGGGGGGGGGGGCTGGAGCTGATGTTGGGCGAGAGGTAGGGTACACCCTGGACGGGTCACCAGCCAATCACAGGACCGACACATAGAGACGGATGACCATTCACGCACACACCTACGGACAATTTTGAGTCACCAATTAACCTGCGTGTCTTTGGGCTGTGGGAGGAAGCCGGGGAAAACAGGGGAGAAACATGCAAACACCACACAGAAAGGTTCAAGTTTCAACCACAAACCTGCCGGCCAGTGGATTTGAACCTGGATTCTTCTTGCCGTGAAGAGGGACAGACCTCTGGGACCAAATGTAAACAAACAATAAGAAAGAAAAAAATGACTGTGACCTTTCTTCTGTTCCACAATTTCACCTCGCGGCACCAACAACATCAATTCTCTCTCACTTCCCCATGTTTACAGCTGAAGAGCTTTCTTTGCTCCTGTCCAACGTAATGGAACACATTGTAAAATTTGTCATACTTGGCGAGGGAAGACAAGTATTTCTGATACGCTCATCAAGTCCCAGAGGCTTTGGCTGTTGTCCACTATGATATACTTAAACAATCACACTTGAAGCACTTTTCCAGTCCTGATGCCCTTCTGTCTGTCAGTCTGACTGGTCAAACTATTATCAGGCTTATATCGCATAGCCTGAACCCGGCATTAGGAACACATATCGTTTAGTTTTAGTGAGGATCTTGGCTGCATTTCTTTGAACCAGTTGTAGACGTTTGATCATTTGATCATGTTAATTAAGAGCAAAGAGGAGCACAGTTTTTTTAAGTTATGCTGCAGGAGAAATGGTGTGACCGTGGCAATGTTCTTTAACCAGTTAAAGGCCATTATAGTGATGCTCCGAATGGGTGCTTTAAAATTTCATCAAGGTTACCCCCAGATTCTTAGGCACAGATAAAGTGTTCAGAATGTGTGCCACATGATGTCTGTATGAAAATCTCTGTTTTGTTTTGATTAATGAATATGTCTTGCTATCAAATTACTAAATTCTGACAGGCAATTCTAAGGATTATCAGTAGGGGTTGGATCAGTGAAATATGCATTTTCAAGAATGAATATTAAAATGTGATTAAAACACTGACATTGTCCATGCAATATGTGCACAAAATAACATTTTCACCAGATTAAATTATGTTAATATTGGCAGCAACAAAACCCTACTGCTGTACCATCTATAGTTAAAAATGTGCATAACTACCGGTTTGCTTGCTTTTATTCAAAAATGATGTGTGAAATGTGGATCCTGTAGCCTGTGGTTCTCTGGCTGCATGCAGTTGTACATTTAGTTGCAATAAAGTTGTTTCAAAGACATTCAACTGCTGTGACTTTGTGAAGTATTATCATATTTCAAGCAACTGACAGTGAACAGTAGTTCCAGTGGGTCCAGATAGGCCAAAAGTGTAAGGCCAAGAAGCACAGCACGGTTCGAAGAGAGGTCAAGCGGCTCAGTCTAGTTGTAGAAAAAAACAAATACTTCTTTCAATCAAAGGGGAGGCAGAGAAAACATGGTGGTTTCCGCCCACAACTCCATACACCAAAAACCAGTACCTCACACTGCTCAGCCATATGTGTTGCTCTTAGCTGCTGCACAAACACAAGCTGCAGAGCCTGTCCCCATCTGAGCCCATAAGTCACAACTCAGTCCTGACCTAAGGGTGCAAAGAGTGATGGCTTCAGGAAAGGGGGACTTCCTCTGAGAGTAAAGGGGAGCAGAGGGGTGGTGGTGAGGTATTAGTGGGGCAGGAAGCGTAGTGTGTGGTAGTGCTATGAGGATGGCCTGTTCAACACTTGTCTCTCTTTGTGGCCATGTGCATGTGCTGCTGGATCTCAAAGGGGGCCAGAGGGAGAAGAGAGGCAAACCCAGGGGAGGATGGAGACACACAGGAAAGAAGGCTAATTTATGCCCCGGGATGCCAAAAAGTTGCCGCAAAGGACTCATCGCATTCCGCTTATAGTTGTCACACATGCATTGGTCAGACTTCGGAGAGGACACAGCTGAGGGGAGGCTGCCGCAGAAAACACGAGCTGGGAGAGGTTGGAAAGGGACAGATTTCAGCTTTCTCCCAGCTGCACCACTGAATCACCAGTCCACCAGAGTTACATTCTATGAGGAAAACTGATGGTTTTGATATAGATCTACTTCTGGAGAAAACAACGGGACTGTTCGCAGCTCTCACGGTCTTGTTGCCACAGTGAGGTAACCTGGTCTGGTACCATTGTGCCTTTACAGACACCAATACTAAAAGCTGTGCTATCTGGCAACCTGTGCTACAGCTGGAGATGCTGCACAGAAGTGCTTGGTGGATGGATTAACTGTTCATCGAGAAATAGTTCCAGCATGTAGCTCCTACTAAAACTACACATTTATTGGAAACAGATTAATTCAATTGAATAATTGTATTAACTTGGGAACTTTTATCTTTTAGCCAGGCTAGCTGTTTCCTCCTGCTGCTAGTCTGTGTGCTAAATGAGCCAATTGTGTCCTGACTCCATCTCTTAAAGGAATAGTTGGACATTTTGCTGAAATTCCTCTGTGCTATATCAGTCCATTCGCCACTTGTAGGTCTACATGAAAAAATATGAATTCCAAATAAAAATATAGAGTCTGGAGTCCTTCACCTCCCCCATGAAGGAATGATGTAAACTCTGTGTTCATTTTCATCAGGCATTGCATAATTTAAAGGTTAAACGTTAGTAAAAACAAGCTGCTGTCTGTTTTAGTTGTGCTTGCTCAGTGTTAGAGAAATGCATGTATTTTATTGGTTTGCATTAGCAGGCGCTGAGTACATTTTACAACATTTCATGACACCGGTTATTTGTCTTTCCCCAGATAGAATGGCCCAGCATGAAACCAAAGACATTTGGTTAAGATAAATAATGAAGACGGATTCTTGACAATTATTCCGCTAACACCCTCTGAATGTCAAGTGACTCTCAAGTCCTGAACCAAAAGGTCTTCATCAAAGGCTAAAGCCTGATGGTTTTGACAAGCTCTCCACCCAAGTCTAAACATCTTCCTCGTGCCTGCTCTGTTCTGGTCCTTTGTCCAGACAGCCCCCACCAAAACGCCCTTCGTCTCTCATGTTGTCTTGATAACCACCAGCATTCTGTAGGTTCTGATCCATTCCACGGACGAGTCGGGGGTATACCTGCTGGGGGGTTGGGACAGACAGTTGAGATGAAACTATGAAGAGGGAGGTGGAGGGTAGTGAGTGAATGGGAGTGGGAGCAGGTATGAGTGAGGAGTAATGGCAGTAAGAGATGATGGGGGAGGTGGGGGATAAAAGGAGGAGGAAGGGAGGGCAAGCGGGGAGGTTAAGGAGCATTGTGCATGTGCTTGGTGTCATCTGACTTTCAGGCTGGCTTGCTGATCTCCTCTGATGTACAGTACATGACATGGGCCTGGAAGCCCAGCCCCTAATCAAGGCAACAGCAACTGCAGTGCCCCCCGCCCTTCCCCCTTCCCTTGACACAGCTAGGGCCCACGGGAAGGAGGCAACAAACCAGCAGCTGTGTTCGCCTGCTCTCCTCCAGTCAGGTGGAATGAGGGGATTGGAGAGGACTGGAAGTGGAACAGAAGGGTATCTGAGTAAAGCCGGAGATATTTGCATGCCTCCCAACGCTTCAGAGCCTCCAATTAGCATCGGAGGCCCTGCTGCCGGCTGCAGGACCTAACCGCGGCTGGGCCAGTGGTGGCATTCCTGGGCCTGAGGAGGATTAACACACCCCTCCTCTGGATGGGGATGTGCCAGCGCTATGACCTGACCATGACCCTGAACCCAATACCCATAAGGTCAACTTTCCTCCGTAACATCCAGGTGAAAGCTACAATTCTTACTTGTCTTTTCACTTTCAGACTCATTCATTCCTGAAGGAGAATAGTGAGCTCTAATGAAAGTAAGATCTAAACTCTAAACTCAGTTTGTCCTAGCGGTAGCAGTTTTTTAGGCCAGTTTCTGTCCATTTTTACTTTATGAAAAAGTCTCATATATTAACTCCCATTTTGGATACTAATTGTGGATTATGCATTATTTCAGCAAGTGGGATTCAGCATATTTGCATTTTTTTGTAGTCTGTCTAGTGGTTCTCAAAGTAGCGGCCTTAGGGGATCCTTAGGGGATTACTTTACTGCACATTTACTGTACATCTTAATGGCAAAAGAAACAATGAAAACACTTCAAGATTTATAGAAGGAAAAACAATAAATATTGAAATCACCGTACTAAAAATGCAGTTAAATATGCAGTTATGTCACAGCTGGGACACTGAAGCTGGTTGTTAAAGACTTTCCAGGTACACAGCAATCACAAACAGGAAGGCTCTATTACTATTTTAGAGTTTAAAGAAATGCTGATACATGTTAATCCATAGCACAGTCTGAGAAGAACCTGAACTGGCGAAAATGGATAAAACCAGTCTGCATCATCTGCAGGGAAGAAGAACCATCTGAGCCAGAGATTCAACACATGACCTTCCAGCTGTGAGGTGCCTACAATGAAGCATGAACTTCACTTCAACCTAAAACAATGAGCAAAAAGAGGCCAAAAGGGTTTGCAGGTCTTTAGATTTGGATGATAATTCTATGGATCTATCACTATGAGTGATTCCTTTCATATCACACAAGTCATTTGATGTGATGTTAATATGATGAAATGTTGATTAATGTAACTTTAACAGTTAAAAACTGTGATAATCAATATTTCTATTACAACAATAGATCAGACTACAGTATGTGGTGTGAAGGGACTACTTCATAGTAACTAGCACACAGAGAATCATCACTCAACTCAGTTTCCAGAGCACCAACCAGCTGTACACTGTCTGCTTTCCATTTGGGGTTGTACAGGTCAAATTAACACCGTGGGGCATTCAGCAGCTAAAAGGAGTGTGAATATTGGAATGATATTCAACAGGTGGACACAAACATCAAACACATCCAAATAAATATTGATCCTGCTCTGGGTGTATTTATAGTGTGCTTTCTAACATGCTAGCCATAACAACTTTATAAGGTGTTAATAAGTCAGTGCTGTGTCTACAGTTGCTGTGTTGCAACCACGATCACCAGCTATATTCTGTAAACTAGTTTACTTGCACGCTTATTTACTGGTACCATGAATGATGGTATATTTACAGATGTTCAACACATAGACAGCTATTTTTTATGTATTTTGTCAGTACTTTTCCTCTGTCAGTGTGCCACATTTTTCATCCACAGTCTATTGTGCACATATTTTCTGTCTATGTGGAGAGTTCAAGCAAGAATACATTCAAGTAACATAAATAAGGCATTTCAATCGTCACGTCCACCTCTGTCCAGGGCAAGGCCCTGGGGGAAAGAAATAAGCAACCAGCAGACTCATGCACAAGTACAAAGAACAGGGTTGAAGGGCCTCAAGTTCCCAGAATCACTGCTTTGGGAGTCGAAGCAGAGAAGAAGTGAATGTCTACAGCTTAACAATCAATACTGTCACTGTAGGATGGCACCGCTCAGAGATCTAAGAGCACCTTAGAGAAAGGACGCTTTTGAGTGTGTGTATGAGGTAGAAAGAGAGCATGTTTTATGAGCGTTTTTATGTGCCAGCATGGACACGTGCAGTCTATTAACACATGCACTCATGCACTGTATGCTTTTGTTAAGTCTGTGAAGTGCTGTATTTCTGAGACAACAAACAGCCTTAATTGGATCACACTCTGACACATGAAAGATGTCGCTGAGGCTTAGTCTGAACCTGACTAAGTTCTAAAACATGCAGAGACATATTTTTCAGGTGTAAAAGCATAAATGCTATTGTTAATGGTCATTTCAATGCGGTTTGTAGGAGGGCTTTATTTTAATGTTTAACTCATTTAAAGGTGCTATGAGTGTGTCATTTTGAACATCTATCATTGTTAAATCAAGTGCAATACCCTTGTATTTACTTTACATTTATACATCATAAAATGAGACTGTGGTGATAATGACAGAATAAAACCCATTTCCCATAACCCCCTTTGTCTCATGACCCCAGGATATCCTGGACTTGTTGGACGTTTTGTGCTGTAGAGAATTCTTTTCAAACACAGCTCAGAAGACATAATATAAAAGGCAGTGTAGAGACTGCTGGTCTTCTCACTGAAGATCCTTTTCATGCAGTTCATGAGGCCACTGCTCCCCCCGGGAGTGTCGCTTTCCGACGGCGATGTGGCTGCCGAAGCTGATTATGCCCACTCTATTTAATACTTCAAATCCCACTAGATTCAGAGGTGTCCCAGAAGCGGCTTGGCTGGGCGCTCCGCTTTACTAAAGATATGCACCTAGTCCATTTTTTGATGGGGGACGGGGCCCCAGCTGCATCAAGAGGCACAGAGCGGATGAAGCAGGCAGGAAGTCGGGCAAACAAACAGCAAAGAGAATCCAGTCAGTTTTCAAAGTAAAACACCCTGTAGGGACGCTCAATCAAATATTCCATCACTACATCATTTCATAATTGGTGCCACCAAGCCAAACACCAACCAGATTATTATCTTTATCTATCTTTTCTTCTTCTTCTTCTTCTTCTTATTATTATTAGTAGTAACTGTACTAGTAAGTGTATATGTATGCTGCTCATAGCACATATTCTTAATATTGTGAAGATTTGCATACATTGTTTAGTGTGCTGTAACGTTAGAGCTCTTCAGTAAAACAAATTGGATTGTGGAACAGAATTCCTGTAACTATGAATATAAATGATCCTGTAATGTTTTCAATTAAATTCGTTTCAGTTGAGATTTGGTGGACACAGAACAGGATGTGGATAAAAGAGAGGACCATCACATACAATATTTATATCTCAATATACCTTTTTTTTAAGTTTTTGTTGCAGAGGCATGAAATGTTGCATTAATAAGATACTTGTCCTTGAAACATTATTGTTAGTAATGTGGCAATGGCAGTTCTGTGCTGCCATGAATTTCCTTATTGGAACTATTTTTTCTTGTAGGAGGCTTGTTTTCCCCATGTCACATGAATGCATCTGGCCCAGTGTCACCTCAGTAGTGAAGGCGGAGTCTGAACTGTCACTCCAGCCAGTCACCTGAGTTGGTGATGAGCTGCAGGTGCTCCATACCAGAGCTGCCTCCTGCAAGGCTGCAGCTGGCTTTGACACGGTGAAATCTGCTGTCCCAGTTTGTACTCTAAACATTCAAACTGTTTGAAGGCTCTTTGAATCCATTGTGAAAGAAATGTTCTTCTGAACCAGCTCTGGAAGTGCCAGGAGTCAACATCCACAATCAGAGATGTCATCGGTGAGTCAAGCACTGAATTCCTGCCAAAACTAATGTTTTAATTAATGTACTATATCTGTTTTAATCCATGAAAAATACATAATTCATTCTCAAATTCTCAATTCTCTTGTTGATGATGAAAAGGCCTTGAATGCTTTTTGTGTTCATGTGCAATGTTTGCGTTCAATTAGGAGTCAGATAGGTAATATTATAGTCTGATAGTGGTTTGGCCCCCACCCACTTGGGTCCTCATCAGAATCCCCACCCCCCGGCCAGTAATATAACAATGCATTGTATGATCATGTCTGAATCTGCTGTGTGAGTGTCCTCAAGCAAGACACTGAACCATATAGCAAATACATAACCATTAGAGAACTGTACACTACCGTAGGCTACTACTTAAATGTTTAAAGTAACTTGCAACCCACAAATAATTACTTTACTTGTCATTATTAAATTGCTGTTTGTATATATTAAGGTTATTAAGTGTTTCCAAAAATACTTAACACTAGATAGATCTCATGTTATTCTATGTGTTTCTTATTGTCAATAAATCACACAAGAAGAGCCAAACCAACTATATGTCAGTCCCTCATTAATTCAGATACACACTGAAAATAGAGCTCAGACTTTTTTTAGACTGCTGAACAGTGATTTCGGGACGACATTTGTTGCGGACTAATATCCAGCAGTGGATTCATCCACATCTGGTGCTCTAGTGAGTATTTGGGGCAGCAGGACGGTTTATGTGGGAAACACAATAAACTCCACTGTGCTTTCTTGGTACAGTAGTGAAGAAACATGTCACTGAGCACAACTGTGTGCCTCACTGTGTTTCCTGAAATGTTTTGGAGGAAATGTAATTGCTGCCTAGATTTTGTTCATTGGCAGTGTTTTTTTTTTTTCTTTTTCCAGTAGACAAAGTGTCTCACTCTTTTACATGGAGAAGGTGTAAGGTGGTGCTCAGGAGCATGTGCACATTTGAGCTTTATGTCCTGCGTGTTTTTAGGTTTAGACTATAAATATGCTCTGGTTAAGGTTAGGGAAAGATTGCCCTTACAAATATGTTCAAGATGACCATTTTGTGATTTAATTCAAAAAATCCTGGGTTGGCTGAAAAGCACTTGAAGGCAGCAACAAAGCTACATCACTTTTGCTAGCCCTAAACTATCACTGTTGTTGTTGCAGTCAAAGCTGCAGACCAGCGCAGCCAGAGCGTAGGAGAGGAGAGAGTGAATATTTCAGCATGGTTCGAGGCATTAGTGGTGTCAGTGTGAGTGGTGGGATGAAGGTGCGTGTTTTTGGGAGGGGGGGGAGTTGGAGATAGCAGAGCACATCTGGTGGTGAGGCGGCGGCGGTGGTGTGGTGGTGGTGGTGGAGGTGGGTGGGTGGGGGCCCAGGGGTGCAGCCCGTGGCAGCTCCCCTTCCCGTACCAGCCTCTAGAAGGGAGCTGCCTGTCTGTCGCACCCTGATTTATACACGGCTAATGTCAGAGGAAAGCAATGTGGAAACTGTAGCATAAACACCAAATACCGGCAGAGTTTAGAGATTATGATTCAGTGTCTGGGAGGACTGCTCCTCCAACACAGCTATGCCTGCTGCCTCTCTCTCTGGCACACACACACACACATGTGGACGCACACACGCTGACACACATCAGCATTCTCCAGTTCTTAGTGCTTATCTCAACAGTGACCTACGGCTTGCATTTTTCAGGGCAATTTCTTGTACAGCTCCCTTCCCTTTTTCTCCCTCTTGTGCTATCAGCTCTTGTTCTACTCTTTGGTTTTGTAGATACACGCAACTTTTAATACAAACCGTTGTCACAGCCTTAAATTGGTGTGTTTTGCGACGGTGTTCATGACAATGCGCGTGTTGTTGACTTTCCAAAATGGTTGACTTTCCAGATTGTGTGAGGAAACACAAAGTGGAGCTTCTTACTGATACGTCCTTTTCCTCTGTATGCTCGAGTGAGTGAATGTGTGTGAACCTACAAGCTACACAGCTGCCTTTTGTGTGTATGTGTTTGCTGCTTATTGTGCAAGGCTGCACTGAGGCCCTGAGTACAGCGAAGCAGGCAACGAGTTCTCCCAGCATCTGAAACATTAATGCAGAAACCCGATTAGCCATGCCATCACAGGCCTCCTGCTCCTTGCCTATTGATTTTCCTTCCGTTCTCCCTCCCCCTTCAAAAAGCCGGGAGGGGAGTCTCTTAAGAGCCAGAGCACCTCTCCTCTCCCAGGCCTCCTCTGGCCCAGGCCTTCTCACCGATCCAGCCCTGCTGATTTCTACTGAGACTTCGGAGGAGCTATAGACTTCTGACAATAACCCTAGGTGCTGTAGGAGAGGGCTAGGGGAGGGAGGATAGAGATCGGTGGGGAGGGGGAGGGAGGGGAGGTGCGTAAGTCAGTCAGTCTGTGAGCTGTAGTGATCATGGAGGGCTGAATCGGCCTGATCAGTATGCCGGGGTGGAGAAGTGTACACTCCAGAGAGAGAAGCTGTGTAATCAGAGATGAAAGATGTTCAGGGTCTGGTCAGCTTGACTCTCCCTCTCCCCTCTGGTTTCACTGACCTGGAGCGCTTTCACTGAGGGGAAAGATGAACATCTCTGATGGCTTAGCCCAGAGACTTGGTCTATCCGTACGGTTCTGTAGCTCCACACTGATGATCAGGGAACCAAGCCAAAGTTGCCTGGCAAATAAGGTGCATTGAGAATGTAAACTAGAACCTCTTGGAACTTTCTTTGGAAAAGTAACTGCAAGGTAAAACTTAACTTTTCTTCCAGCTGAACACACACACCTTTGGCCAGGCTTTAGTAAAAGACATCAGAACTTGTTAACCTTTTGAATCTATAGATTTGAAGAAATTTGTACCCTGTTGATTGGTGTAACAGAGAGCTGAGGTCCTGACATCACATCTGGGATAGCTGCTGTTGCATTACCTTCTGTGACTCTCAATACAATCTCTCACTGGTGGTTTTTCTGATCATCCTGTCTGAAAAAATACCCTGTATTCTTGGTGTTTACTATCCATTTTCAAAAGAAAATTAATATCTACCAGAGCACATGCTATTAGAATTTAAAGGCTTTACGTTTTTATTAAAAATTATGAAATTATAGTGTGCAACAATATTTCAGCTTTTTGTTGAGGTCCAAATGGCCAAAAAAATCCACAACTTAGTGCTGCTTCAAATAAAGATATTCTAGTTTTTTTAATGATCACTGTCCAGACTAGTGGAATGAACTGCATGACATGCTTGTTGAGAAGTTATGCCCCAAAATGTTTAATAATTGGCGATATTGTACCTCTGTGTGATTTTGAATGAAGCTTTTTAACTTAAGTGCCTGGAAGTTCTGATTTCCTCTCTTTATGGCACTCTCCTTTGTTTTGATAAAA
This sequence comes from Pempheris klunzingeri, assembly GCF_042242105.1. Taxonomy (NCBI): domain Eukaryota; kingdom Metazoa; phylum Chordata; class Actinopteri; order Acropomatiformes; family Pempheridae; genus Pempheris; species Pempheris klunzingeri. The sequence goes on along the minus strand of NC_092012.1, from coordinate 30,550,758 downwards.
GTGTATTCTGCTTTTACGGATGCTATCATAGCTGTAAGCATCTACACATAGCGACTCAACTTTTCTGCAACTTAAAATCAATACTTGGCCATACCATGGCAAGGGACATCAGTGCCTTTGGAAATACTGAAATCACTCTGTGTTCAGTATAATTTGGTATTGTTGAAGACGATCATACCCTGCGGTGCAAAATATCCTCTTGGTATTTTGATTGTGTACTTACCCAGATGAAATCATGTAGGAGTTGCCGCCTCTGCTTTAGGTTCTCTCAGCTGGCCCAAAGCTTGGCCTTACTTCCCTTTGTGCTTCCAAACTGCACCACTGCATCTTTAGAAAAAGCAAAAAAAAAGGGATGAAACAAATGTGGAGATGACCCAAAACTGACAGTGTCAGCGTACTTTAAATGGCATCAGGATCAAACAGCTTGTAGGAGAGTATTTTGACTCATTTCATTTCAAGCACTTCATTCCTTGTATAAAACAGCGGAGGGCTGCCACGACATGAGCCACCTGAATTTGGATACAGTTTGTGCTCCATAGATGTGTGTGTGTGACGATGACTAGACCGGAGAACCGGGGTAAAGCGCTGTGGATTTGTCTGGTTGCTATTGTCTAATGCATAAACAGACTGTGTGTAGGCGTGTTAAAGTAGCTGTTACTTGCCTCGTGAACATGATACACACTCTGCAGCTGAGCTCGACATGACTAGAACAGCAATACCTGGTAGGAATGACCTCTATTCCTGTATTTCTGTTGTAGAGTTGACGTTGAAAACACTAAAACTGATCAAGAGCCTCACAAGAAATTAGAGTGTTTGGGAGAATTTGTGTGTGTGTGTGTGTGTCTGTGTATGTGTGTGTGCGAGAGACAGAGGGGGGTGGGAGTAGGGCAGGAAAGAGGGCAGTCAGGGAAAACCTGCGCTAAAACATCATTGCTCAAGGCATAATCACTGTTAAATAGGTTGTTGACATACACAGTCGGCTGTGTGCAAACATCTCATTTGGCCAATTATCCTCTTCGCTGGGGTGGTGTGGCTGGATGAGTGTGAGTGAAAATTCGGCAGAGTCGGAGGGAGTAACTCTCTCCTGTGCGGTGCTAATGGAGCTACCAGATGTGTTTTAAAGGAAACGGAGCAGGAGCACTGGGTGGCCTGCCACATGTCCAACCTGGGAATGTGTATGTAAGTGTGCGTCTCGGTGGATGTGTATGAGCATGTGTAAGCATATCTGTGTCCATAACCGTGTCTATGTGTGTGCAGGTGTACGGGGAGGCTCTAATGTTTAGCGGACCACCCCGGGGTGCTCAAAACCGCGACCACCTCCTCCCCTTATACGCTCTTAGCCACCCCGCTACTAACACCTACACACACTGGCACAGAGGAGGAATAGCTTCCATCACACTCGAAAATGATCCGATGATTGATGATGCTTGGCAGAACATGATGACTCTCTGCAAATTTTGCTGTTATCAGTGTTTGCATTCCATCTGTTTCTCAGACTAATAATTGAATAAAAGCAGGATGTCGTTAGTCTTGTGCAGTAGAGAGGACAGAGGTCCACAGCAGGCCAGAATGGATAAGTGTATGAGATCTGAGTGTTTTCTTTGATTGTCTGATAGTGTGTGTGATTCGCCAGTAGTGATAGATAGCTGGAGAAAAGCCTCCCCCCCCCACCCCCAGGCTGCAGGCCCCTCCTGCTCTAATCAATGACATGTTAAGCTGGCAGGCTTTTGAAGTGAGGGGTTCCAGAGGGGTGCTGTGGGGGTGAAGGGGTAGGGGTGCGTGTGTGTGTGTGTCTGGGTGGTGGTGGAGGTGGGGTTGGGGGCTGACAGAGGAGTTGAGCGGTATTGATGATGTGCGGCGATGGGACACATGGGAGAAAAGTGAGGGAGGGATGAAGGGAGTCCAGAGGCAGAGGCTTTAGGTGGGGGGAAGGTTGACAGGAGGCAAAAGCCAGTCTGGAACTCATCACGTGAATCGGAGTGACTGGACGGCTGGCTGATGGCCCCACAGGCCATGTTCAAACATGTCCCCAAACAGGCACGCACCATGTGCTCTTTTCTCGTCCTTCTACCTGTTTGACTTTTAAAGATCAAGCCATCCTTTTCATTGGAAGAAACAAAATTGGTGTGTGGATTGGATTGTGTTTACTACGAAGGCTTTTTTTTGTACTGCACAGAAATCATGGGTAGGTGGTTGGGATGGATAGTTGGCATACAAAGCACAGGACTTCCGGGTTCACATCTGGAGTAACATGTGGTTAAATGTGGAGTTAAGGTTGAAAGTAGGATTGTGGTTTTGTTAAATACTGAAATTGAGGCACAAAAGCAACTTGGTCACGATTAGGGAAACATCATGGTTTGTGTGAGACCCTCTGCATCACGGTTACAATGATATACATTTGGTTAAGTAACAATCATTGTTAAAATCATTATTAAACCAAACCATTGTTGACTGCCAGTAGGAAATGGGTTAAAATCGAGTGTTTTGATGACCCATCCATCCACCCAGACCTCCTCCTTCTGTGGAATATCATTTTGAGGCACTTATTGAATTGACTCATTTTTCCTGAATTCTACAAGTGACACTACAGACAAAAACATGTTTTTTTCATGCACTGGACATTTTTGGCCACTTAGTCAACAGAAAACATCCAAAATAGACACACATTTAGACATTTAGTCTATTTGCATTTATAGATTTCTCCCAATTTCATATCTTTGAAGTTTTTTCTCATTTTAATGAGCCAGAAAACTCCACTTGAGTAGCTTCTACATACACCAGACTTTCCAGTTTTATTCCTATCTATCACACCCTCTCATTCAATGTTTTTCCTTTATTTTTTATTATTTTCTACATTGTAGATCAATATTGTAGACATCAAAACTATGAAAGAACACATATGGAATTATGTAGTAAAAGAAAGGTGTTAAACAAACCAGAATATGTTTTATATTTCAGATTCTTCAAAGTAGCCACCTTCGCTTTGATGACAGCTTTATACTCTCTGCATTCTCTCAAACAGCTTCATGAGGTCGCCACCTGGAATGGTTTTCCAACAGTCTTGAAGGAGTTCCCAGAGATGCAGAGCACCTCTTGGCTGCTTTTCCTTCACTCTGTGGTCCAACTCATCCCAAACCATCTCAGTTAGGTTTAGGTCGGCTGATTGTGGAGGCCAGGTCATCTGAGGCAGCACTCCGTTACTCTCCTTCTCGGTCAAACAGTCCTTATGAAGCCTGGCAGTGTGTTTGGGCTCATTGTCCCGTTGGAATGCTGTGGTAGCAATGGTGGATAAGTGTGCCTTGAATTTTAGATAAATCACCAACAGTGTCACCAGCAAAGACCCCCTCCCCAATAAGCAATAAGCTCAACTCACTTATCCTCATATATGTCCCAATAAATTTAATCTGTTCATGTAAGCATGTTTCTATGAGATTTTATTAAATGTAGGAACATAGTTTCATAAATTTGTGACCCTTAAATTCAAGTTAAAGATTTACTTTATATTATATAATATATTGCTATTGATAGTCAAAATCAGAATGTGTTTCTGTATTGAATTGTAACACTGCAGAGATGAGAAGAACCGGAGACAAAAGAAATCCATTTTGCTGGTAAAAATGTCCATGCTCTCTTTCCCTCCGTGATCCTCCCTCCCCATCCCTCCATCTCTCCACACTTGGAAAAAAACAGAAGGCTGTGTCACCGAGGAGCACGTTATAGGATATTATGTGTGTTTTTTGTAACTCTGCAAAGCTTTAGTTTGAAGTGTGAGTCTGTACTTTTAGATATGTGTGTATGTTATCTTGTGTGCAAGTGCGTGTGTGTGTGTGTATTTGTGGGTATCGTGCATGCATGTATTTTTGTGTGCAAATGTGTGTGACCATAGATCTGTGTGTAATATTGTGTTTGTGTAAATGCCATGTGACTGTGTGTGTGTGTGTGCACCTCTGTATGAATATGTACTTTTTGCGCTTTTGTGTGCCCTTGTGTGTGTGTGTGTGTGTGTGTGTGTGTGTGTCTGCCTGCTGTGGAGCCCTGAGAACTTGGCAGCGTGTCAGCGGTGTGCTCCAGCAGTGAGGGGGAGCTGCTGTGTTTCTCTGCCCTGTGCTGGATCCCCTTTCAGCCTGACACAATCCCACAATCCCACAGCTCTGAGCTCTCAGCTGCAGCCTCCACAGCACCAGCGCTAACCCACCGTGCTCTCATACCCGCCCAGATCACTGTTTCAGCACACCAGGATCTGGCCGCTGTTAGCATCTGCAGTGGTGCACCAGCACTGTACATCGGTGGGAAGGAGCCTACATATGTCTGTTTTTATAGCAACACCATATTGAAATAATCCAGTTTTCAGATCCTATTACTCAGTGACACTTCTGTTCAGACTTACTGATGTAATTCAGTATATATTTTCTCATTTACCCTTAATGGAACCTAGACATTTATAGATTTTGTTTGTTTTGTCCAGGTTTTAAGACGTCTGTCTCTGAAATGTCTGCCTCCAGACCAGTACAATGGAGGCAGAGTGGAAAACTTCATCTGTGGTGCCTGAAGCACTGAAAAATCACCAAACTTTACTGTAAATATTTTGTTATTGGAAGTACTTTTTATGAAACTTTCTAGGGATTATTACTGAAAAAAAATCAATTGGACTGAAAGACTAACCACTCAACATTGTGCACAGCACCAATCACTGTGTTACTGAGCCCCAGAATAATGAATACAATTCACTATGGAAGTTTTGAGTTCCAGGTGCAATCATAGACATCCATTGAAGAACTGCGTGTGTGTGTGTAAATTCAACAGTAATAGGGATCACATTCATATTGAATTAAGCTGCGGTGTGCAATTAACATCCAGTTAGCCGACTCTAGCTATAGGGCTCTAGCTACAGGGCTGGCTTATGAACTTCTTCTCTTTCGTGGCACCAACCGAATTGCTCCATCATGAATCATCAATGAAAAAATGCTTTGTTCATTCTGTAGTACATTTTGATACTTAAGGAGCAAATCTCGTCAGTGTCAGTGAGCCCAGAAGCATGCAGCATGCAAGTACCAGCATCCGCTGGTGGAGCAGTGCTGGTCATTCAGCGCTTACTGCTGGTTGCAGTGACATTGTGAAAACATGGTGCCCACCCTCCAACCTTTTTATAAAATTTGTATGAGATACTTCACATTAAAATCCTTGAAATAAATCTGCACATGCCAACCACAGTATGGTTATGGTTAGGGAAAGATTGTGGTGATAGCATAACATTGTGACCTGCCACTTGCCCAATGACCTCCACCTTTCCTTTTTGCCTGGCTACATAAAGGACACAGTGCTTCACCACTACTTCTCCAAGATTGCATGATTTTCATTGTGTAGTCATACCATATAAACTTCCTCCTTTTTGTTTCTAGTCAGATTTTAGTTTGCGTTTTAGTCGAGACTGAATATTTCGGTGGGTGCCCCTCGGGTCGTAGAATGCAGCTCTCATCCAGCTACAACATTGTTTCCTGAAGGACAACCCAAGCACGCATTAAAAAAGGACTCTTTTTAATCTCTTCTTTATCCCGCCACCAAAAATCTATATTTAGAAATCTATTTTTTCTTGTTTTGTTTTAGACATTGAATGCTAACGAATAGAATTTGTCACAATTTTTGTCAGTTGACACATTTTGTCATTGCACAGTATTTAAACTAAAGGGATATGTGAAAATTTAGAAAAATGATGAATGTTATGAGCGTGCATTAAGTTGTTTCGTCACAACTCCGACCTCAAGCCCCTTCCATGAACAAGTTTGATTGTTTAAATGTAGAAACCGTGCTCAGCGCTCATGCAAACTCATTATTCAAACAGATAACTAAATAAATAGATAACTGCTCATCAGCTGATTGCTTGATCAGTTCATACTGACACAAGAAGGTGGACCGAGTGAGCTCTCCTATCAGTGATCGTGTGCATCATCATCATCATCATCACCAGCAGCAGCTGCTCTCCCAGATGGACCTTCACAAGATGGGTATTGATTGACTCTTCTCAGAGTGGTGGTGATAATGTGACAAACAGCAGTCATTTTCCACTGAAACATCACTTTGGCCCACTAGCAAAGCCTTTATCATAAGAGTATCAGAGGCTTCCTGGAAGTGCTCGTCCGGCACTGGGGACCAGTCAGACCAGCCAGTGGATCATATGACACTGTGGCAACTGTCTTAATGACTCTGTGTCATGGCTTCAGGAAGTAACTGTGACAAGTCTTGATTGGTAGCCGTTAAACAAAGAAGTGTTGGAGACTCTAGTT